>NC_053034.1:10805884-11115770 GCF_016746235.2 Drosophila teissieri
CTTCGTGCATTTGCAGTTTTACAGTCTGGTAACACTGCCAAGTGTACAGTCGTCGAAAAACTCTATTAAAAATTTGTTTTGTTGGTACGCGGCAATTTAAGTAACCAATTGTCCACTTGCGTTCCGATCGGAATCGCCATCGTATAGCGATAGTATATAGGAAAGGACGATTCCAGACAACCAAACGCTACCGGATAACCAGGCGCATTATGGCCAAGCTGGGCAAGAAGGTGGCAGAAAGTAAGCGCAGGAACGGAGTTGCCGCCGAGAGCGAAAACGAGGATAAGGATCAGCAGGGGTCCAATGGGAACAGCAGCTCCTCCAATCCCTCAGGCAGATTGTCCAAGAGGCCGGCCAACAAACGCAAGGCTCCACTGACAGTGGCCTCTGGAAGCGAAGACACCGATGACCAGTCCTCCAACTCCAATGTCGCGGATGTAACAGCTCCCAGGAACAAGCGCAAGGTGGGCAGGGGCAGGAAAGCCACCACTTCAGCCGGCAAAAATGGTAAAAAGGTCGCTGTAGCGGATTCAGTGGGCTCTGGAACCGAGGACAGCGATGACCAGTACTCCGACGCCGCGGATGTATCAACTCCCAGGAACAAGCGCAAGGTGGGCACATCCAGAAAAACCACTACTTCGGCCGGCAAAAATGGTAAAAAAGTCGCTGTAGAGGATTCGGAGGACGATGCCAATGATTCGGATGTGGACTTGAGTGTCGACGGCTCGTCAAAGAAGACAGGGATCAAACGCAAGTCACGACGATCAGTGCGCCCGGGAACCGAAGATAGCGATGACCTGCCCTCCACCTCCAAAGCCGCCGCAGACGCATCTAATCCAATCAAGAAGCGCAAGCTGAGCAGGGCTAAGACTTCTTCCGCCAAAAATGGCAAGAAGGCCGCTGAAGAGGATTCGGAGGTCGATGACGATGTGGAGATCGAGGAAGACCAATCACCCCAACCCCAGGTGAGACCTACAATCAAAAAATCAAAGCATACTAGTCCCAATTAGATCTTGAACCTTAGTTCTTTCTGGAAAATTCTGGTTAGCTTCTACAAAACAATGAGACTCAAAACCTTTTAAACAGCTTCGATTGTTTTGCATGTTGAATTAACTATACTATTATTTTAAATCATACGCGTTTATCCCCGTAAAAACATCTATGCTTTAATTACTTTACAATATGAAACTCTGATTAGAAAATGTAGGAATTGGAGTTATTGCTTAGCCAAAAATTCCTCGTACTTTCAGATTCATTAGTTTATAGTCCCTATAAGATAATCTTTTTATTCCAACTTTTTCATCGTCGTTGTTTTTTTCAGAAGGTTGTAGCAAAATCAAAGGCCACGCAAAATGTTAAAAAAACCAAGGCTCGAGGTCGACCGACCGCCGGTGCCAAGAAAGTCGACGCCACAACCGATCCAGAAAAGGAATGGGAAGTGGAAAAAATAATTGATCACGTAGTCACGAAGGAGGGCGACATGTTCAAGATCAGATGGAAAAAGTATGGACCCCAGGATGATTCCTGGGAGCCAAGGAAAAATCTCGCGTGCGACGCATTAATCGAGAAGTTCATGCGGGAACTACTAACCCAGCAGAACGTGGATGTCAAGGAGCTGCGCGAATCGCCCAAGAAGACCGAGCGACTCGTCGATGAATGCTATCCCAGGACAAATCTACACAATCGCATTGAACGCTCCTCGAAGCGGTCAGCCGCCAAAAACCGGTGCGTTTAATATCTCTATATACAAAATGAGGTTAGAATAATGGCACAGCTCTAAAGTAATTCATTTAAATACTTCCTTTCCCCGCCAAAGTTTTTAATTTAGTTCTGTTACTTATCATTGCCATGATTAAATGATTTTCTTATATCTCGTTTGTTTGTATAATTTTACACACTGTGTCTTATTTTCTTCCTTAATTTATTTATAGCTTGATACCCACACTCAACCGTTTTACTCATGTCAATAAACAATTATTCTTACTTTCAGAATCTTTTACGGCGAGGATTGAGAAAGGGCAACGGCCCTGCTCCTTAAAGTTATCGTCAGCGGAGGCGGATCGTGTAGGATTTTAGTACACTTTTACCTTTTTTTTTGTTGGCATAGATTCATAGATTCTAATGACGCGTGTGGACCGGTGTACGTGGAGAGGTGTTCCATGGCGGATCCAGTGGATTTTAACAAACACTTTCCTTATTCGTCATTGGTTTTAAAAAAGCTCGCTGGCGGAGCCATCCACCTCATGTCCATATTTCTGACTATTGGCAGACACCTTCGCAGGCAACACATTACACAATACTAAATTCGGATTTTAGCTCATAAGTAAGGACTGGCGAACGATTGCAGCATAGAGCATATATATATGTAGTATTATATCTGGTTCGGCTGCACTCAACCAGCGTAGAATGTAAGCCTAAGTTTCCGTAGTTTTAATTCTATCCTGAGTAATTGATGTCCCTGTGGGCCAATTGCCGCAGCTGAAAATAGCCTCTTAACTACTCTTCCAATCATCTCAATTCATAATATACGTTCATACCAACATATGCAATAGTACACACCAAGTAATAACATAATAATTAGCAAGGAAACTCTAACGTTTCCACTACAAAATAAAATCATGAAATGTAAAAGATATGAAAAAGCCACTCGCGCTTTTGCCTTTTTAATTGGGGTTCTGGCGATCTTCCACATCTAGTTACTAGTCTACATTTTCGAGTTTCTTTTGGAAGTTATTAATGTATATTTAGGCCTTCAAACTGATAGGTAGAAAAAGAATATCTATTATTAAAAGGGTGCTTTCACAAATAATTCACAAGTTCCTTTATCAATGACCTCTAAGAGTTGCTTAACATTTATTTAACTTTCGTTCGACAATCAGTGATAGGTTCTGCTCCTTGCTCATCCTCTACAGACCGGCCTGCAGACCAAAGCCAGGTCCCTTGGGCTCCTCGCTCAGGGAAGTGGGCTCGCCCTTTGGCTCGCTGGCAAAGCGTCCGTTGCGTGGACCAGGGGGCGATATCTTATCCGCCTTCAGGTCGTTCAGGATGTCCTGCATGTCCTTGGCCGTCAGATCCTCCTGCAAAATAAAGAGCACGTTAGCAAAGTCTGATTGCTCAATCCAAAGTCGTATTCAACATATTAAAATTGAATCTTTGGACAACCAGAGGAAACACATTCAGCAGCAAGAATTGCTTACATAGTAGTCATCGTTGATCGCCACCATTGGCGCATTGACGCAGGCGCCCAAGCACTCGACCTCCGAGATGGTGAACTTCTTGTCCTTGGTGGTGTCGCCGACGCCGATGCCCAGCTGCTTCTTGCAGGTCTCCAGGATGTCGTCCGATCCGCGAAGCCAGCAGGGCGTGGTGGTGCACACCTGGATGTGATACTTGCCAGTGGGCTTGCGCATGAACATCGTATAGAAGGTGGCCACCTCGTACACGCGCATGTTGGGCAGCTGGAGGATCTCAGCCACCTTGTGCATGGCGGAAATTGGCAGCCAGCCGTACTGGCGCTGTGCCAGATCGAGCAGGGGGATCATGGCGCCGCGCTTGTGCCCCTCCGGATAGATGCTGAGTATGGCCTCCACGCGCTTCTTGTTCTCCGCCGTGAACTCAAACGGGATGTTCGGATTATCCTCCGGTGTGTCGCGATGGACGAACAGATTGTCGCTGGCCCGGGCACTGCTGGTGGCAATGGCCCGAATGTTGGCGCGCTGCAAATAAGAACACATATCCTTAATGTTATTGTTTTCCTGTCGCGAATTATATAACCCAGGGAGGAACAGGTTGGCTCCCCCGGGTGCCACCGCAAATTACTGGCTAGTTTGGATGGCTGTGCTACTCACCACGGCGGCCAGCGTCTTGGAGGCACAGTTTGTCAGCATTCTGGCGTTTCCAAAATAATGAAAAGGCTGAAAATTTGCTCTTATGTTATGTGAAGTCCGTCGGCTGCTGTCAGTTTTTTTTTAACAAGCACCGCTTACAGCTGATTTTCGGCGGAGCGTTTTTCAACACTGGCGTGTGTCGTCAGAGATGAGCAAATCTGTACATATCTTGTACAACAATTTTATTCATTAATCACACTATTAATGATTATAGTCACTTAGAATTTGACAAATTAAAAATGTATGCATTTTATACTTACTTAACAGAGTTTAAATACAGATTTCCCTTCGTAATTATGAAATTAATACTGATTAATACTCAAAGTTTTGTGCAACTGTAAGCGATGTATATTGCCGTTATTCCGATGTTCATATCTATGAATCATTTCAACACTGGCTGTTGTTCGTTACCGTTCAATTTTCGATTAACTGTTAAACGCGCAAACTTGAAAGTTTATCGAGGTGACAACGTTCGACGGACTGAAAATGGAAAAATATCCGCTTGTCAAAGAGTTTTTGGGGCTAACTTGTTCAAATGATGCTCGAATGTCGCAGCTCGAGAAGGAGCTCAAGAAGAGAAGGGAATTGGACGCCGAAGAGCAGCGTGAGTGGGCTTTAATCGCGAATCTCTAAGGGATTTCCTACATGTTCCTGCTTGTTGCAGTCATAGAGCCGCGCTTGGATCAGGAGCTTTTTGAATTGATGGTGATCGAACAGTGCGCCTCGCAAGTGAAGGATAACGATGTCCAAATGACAAAGGCCAACACCATAACGCAAGACTGTATGTTCCAGATCCTGCAAATTGAGGATCTGCTCGAAATGGCCAGTGTTCAGGACATCCTCTACCACACGGTGCATCGCAAGGAGCAAGAGGTCCTGCGCCAAATGAAGCTGGATGATGATTCGGCTGAGCAAGAGGATGAGCAGAACTCCATCCTCGAATCGCGCAGTATCGGTAAGATTCTGTGAAACAATACATTTTAAATTTTTATTATTTGATTGATTCTCAATTTCAGTCCAGGAATTCCGCGAAGCACAAGCCTCAGAAAAAGAGGCCGAAAACGAGCTAGCCTCGGTGGAAAAAGAACTGGACCAGTCGGATCGCGAGTGGACACTTACACAGAGAATTATGACGGACAATCGTAACAGGAAGATAGTCAGCATTTTACAGATGAGCAAGCTGATCAACGAATTGGAGGAACAGGTAAGTAAGAGTTATGAGATACACATTCCAATTACACCACTTTTAAAATAGTTTTTAATCCGATATCAATCTGTTATAATATACAGCTTTAAGTGAATAACTTTTTTAATTTTTTAGTTGAAAGAAATTAATTCGATTAAGACGGATGCCACTGAAGGGCATATCGACATACATGAAGATCATCAGCCAAAGATCGCTAGTCCTCCTGACACCACTTCACCACTTCAGTCCGCTTCGGAATTCCTAAACAACTTTCTCTGTGCGTATATCACCACAGAAGACAATGAAGTCAGAACGAGCGTGAAAAGTAAGAAGGACAAAACTAAGAAGTTGTCGACACCGCTGCGATCCATTTTGGTCAATCGCAAGGACGACGAACATGTTGCCAACTCCAACTCGCCAACAAAGCAAGTGCGTTTTTCTTCTCATCTAGAGATAAACCATATTAAAAAGAATAAATCTGAGCACCAGGATTGGCTTTCTTTTTCTGGAGAGACAGAAGAGGACGATGAAGAAGGAGAGATCACAGAAGAAGATTCCGAGGAAGTATCAGAGGAAGAATCAGCGGAATTATCTGGAGACGAGCTAGAGGAAGCTTCCGAAGAGGAATTAGATGACGAAATGGAGCTAGAAGATGAAGAATATGAGGAGGAAGTTAAAATAGAAAAGTCAGAAATGGTTTTGGAGCCAGAAGAGGGCGAATATGATGAGAAATCTGGATCAGAAATGGAGGAATCCCTATCGGACGACAAAGAATCAGGAGGGGAGGCATCAGGAGAGGAGGAGTCGGATGATGGGGGCAAACAAGTGAAAAGCGACGAAGTACCAAAGGCGGACGAGGAGAAATCGAATAAAATTTCTGATAAACCCGAAATTTTAAGAGTCGATATACTCTCACCCATTAGAGACATATCTTCCTGGATCAGCGACGATATACCCACCACATCCACAGGCACTGTCAACCGCTTTACTGCAAGCCAGTTGAGGAACTATGGCATTAATTTTGACGAAAAGGAGGCACCGCCCAACAAGCGACTCAAACTGGAGGAGGACGAGTTCCCAATGGCCCAACCTATGCCGGATTTTTACAAGCAGCCGTCGTCCACATACAACAACTTTGATGATCAATCACTACAATTCAACTCTCCCCATACCAATTTTGACGATGAATTTCTGCTGAGCTTCAGTGATGATAATGATGCTACACATGCTGGCTCGTCATTTAAACTGTAAACGTATTTCGATCAAAAATTAATGTGTGTTCTCGATAAGAACGGACAATTAATTTACATCCAGCTATTAAATCATTGTTATTTTTCGGCATCAGAAAAAATGTCATGTCCAGCTAAAGTTATTTTAGCTTTATAATGAAAATTCATTTCACACTTTAAATCATATATACAAAAACCGGGAGTTCCAAATGACCGTAGTTCCATTTTGTTATTGTTCTTAATATAATAATATTAAGACAGAAATACATGAATTTCAATTTTTAATTTTACTGCAAACAGTAATATTTTTCCCATTCTAACAACGAAGTTTTATCTGAAAATGTATTAACTATTATTTAAGGAATAGAGTGTACTCGGTGTAATACATGTTATAAAATAAATAGGATTAGAAAACCATTTAAATATTTCAATTGTAATTCTTGGCGCTAATGGTTTGAGTCCAAGCTAAAGGTAATTTGGTATATTTATGGTTTGTTTTGGTATTTGCCAGCATGCATTTCGTTTAGTATATTTACCCATGCGGTCAATAGCACGAGTTTGTTTTATAAAAATTAAACAAAAAACGTAGACAGAATGGCTCGGAAACGAAAGATTCCCGTGCGCAAGCACCACGGCGTCCGGGATCCCCTCAAGCAGCTGGAACAGAAGGAGAAAAAGTACGTACACAGCGGGAAGTCTGAAACACCAGCTAAACTAATGTCTGCACCATTTCACATTGCAGGCTTTCCAAAGTAACAAACAATCCGCCCGTGAAAAAGGATGAGCAGCAGGTGTCCTTCAAGTTCCGCCAGTTTCAGCAGCTGGCCAACGCCACCAAATCGGGCAAGAAGCTTAGATTGGGCGAAATCGGACGGGAGGATAAGCCGAAATCCTCTCCAGGATCCAAACCTGGCAGTAGTTCCTCCTCAAAGGAAGTGAAGAACATCAAACAGTTTGCCAACGAAACGGACGAGGATTATCTGCAGCGAGTGAATCGCATGACCAACGCATCCGTACGGGAAGCCCACTACGAGGCCAAGTATGGTGTGAACGTGATAAGAAACCCCAAAACCGGGGAGATTACGGTCCAAAAGAGGCCCAAAAACGAGATTGACGAGCTCCTCAAGCAGAAGCAAAAGGAGCAACGGCTGGCGGGCAAAAGGGGACGCAAAAAGGTTCAAGTCGTACACAAGCCCATGGATGCGAAAACCAGTCGCGAACTGGTCAAGAGGGCCTACAAGGAGGCCCAGCAAGAGGTTGATACCGAGGAGAAGCAGAATGCCGGGCCAACGGAATTCAAACAGGATGTTGTGGCATTCGGTGAGATCGTCCATGCTCCGCCTTCCCTCAAAATCCTGCCACGCAAGGCAGAGAAAAGTGAAACAGTGCCGCGTCCAGGCCGCAAAGCCAATCTCCTTCTCAAATCCATGCTGGATCCCAACAAGATCCAGTCAAATCGGGGCCAGGAGGACGAGGACAGCAGTCGATTAAAGCTGGCTGCCCAATCCAAGAGCGCCTTCAAAGCACCCACCAAGGCCCAGATGAAGGGCAAGCGGAAGGATTTGCCCTTGGCCACGAGGTCCATGCTCGAAACCGAGCGCAGCAAAATGGTTCAACTATACCGTCAGCTCAAAAACAAGACGACGGCGGATTCCTGACAGATTCCAGACTAGACACCAATGTCCTTTTTTTTTTAAACATTAAAACAACTAAACTTAATCACTTAAGTTACGCGTATGCATTTGTTACCTACTGAAGTGCAGGCGTAGTTTCATTATAGAATGTTAAATATATTGATAAGATTTTTAGTAAATATGTTTCCATAAAAAAAATGTATTTTTAACTGCGTTTTCTAGATGGGGTAATATAAAAAATAGACTTTTGGCATCAAAAGATGCCACGATTACGTTGACATTTATAGATCACAAAGAATTAATTTGCTTTTTTATTTTGACATAATATTTATTATAATAAAGATAACATTAAATAATATAATACACTTAGTTTAAAGAAACGAAAAAGGAGCGCAAACTATTCGAGTGTGACCAGATTAGATTTCTGCTCACAGTGATTTTTTGGTATATGTACGGTAGCTGTGTACAATTCAACTTGTCCTTATTCAACACTGAGCTTTCGGTCACACTGGTCGCGACGGAAATTTATGAAATTAATTTAATTTAGTTAAATTAATTTTGCAGCGTGAGCGTCCGGCGCAGAAGTCGGCCAAAGTGATAAAGAACAGAAACAAAAATAAAAAATAAACTCTGAAAGCCCAGTAGCCAACGACAATTAGTGTTGTCAACACATTGTTAGCCAACTTCCTATTTTTTTTTTATATTGATTAAATTCATTGTGTGTAGACACACGCACAGACACACACATACGCACAGGCACGCGGATAGAGAGGAAAACAACAACAAATTGTGACTGGCGCGCAAATACACACACACAAATAACATTAACAATTGATAAATTGCTTAAACGCTAAATGAGTCAATAGTGAATTAAAATCGGCTATAGAAGGCTTCTGATTTTTTTCTTCAATTCGGGCTTACGTACATCGTGTCAAAGCCGCAATGTCTTGCTGCACTGGTTTGGGTGAGTGTGATGTTTTTGTTGTTTTTGCTTATCAGCTGAGCGAAGGAACGGTGATTAACCCGCAGCTAGTGCGCAGCCCGTAAGGCCAAAAACGCCAATTAACCCTTACTCAGTGCATTCGGTTCACGTGCACCCCATTTGCATTCAAATGCGCTACATCTGCATGTCTCTCCGTTTTTTAGCCATGTCCGCCGACGAGGGGATTACGATGCGCAATGGCAGGACCAAGGCGCTGCAGGAACACTCCCCGGATCAGGTGGCTACGTCGTTATTGCCACAGGTGCCGCCACAGGAGCAGCAAGATCTTAATCCGCAACAACAGGCCACTCCGCAAAAGCAGGCCATGTCCGCCGACGAGAAGAAGGCCACCAAGAAGTCCCTGGTCATCGTAGCGGGCATTTTTGTGGCCAGCTTGGTCACCATGTGCTATGTGTACGCCATATTCCCCGAGCTCAACGCGTAAGTGGGTCTTTCTGGGGTTAAAGCGCCTGCAATGATGTGTCCCCATCGCATTCGTGCACCTGTAAGGTGTTAAGTGGCCTCCATGTGTGTGTGTCTATGTGTGCATGTGTGTCTGCTTGTCTCGCTTGATTTGCGAGCAGAGATGTCGGCCAAAGATCCGCTTAAAATAGCTAGACCACATCCAACTATGATTAGATATGCCAGGTAGTCATTTATCCAATGCTAGGTAGTTCCATTGCGCTTCTAAAAGTATCTTGTACTTTTAAATATCATAAATATTGAAGTTTTTGGGTCCCTACGCAAATGTCACGCTTTGCATAAGCAAACTTTTCTGCACACGTTTAGTGTTATCTTTAAAGTTTACCTAAAGCTGATTGTTGATTGAAAATCTGGTTCTGTGAGGGACTAAAATTAAAAGCACTCATTTTGTTTAAAGTTCAAGACGTTTGTGTACATACATACGTACATATATTACTAACAATCTGAATTCAATGGAATTTGATTTGCATGGAATCAGCAAGTCAGCGAATAATCTCTTTGTTTTTTTCTGTCAAATTTGTTCAGCGAACGTAAGGTGTTCAAAACTAAAAGTGCGGATCACTCTAATCTTTTTTTAAGTCGCTTGCCAGACTCATTACTCGTATTGATAAAGTTGTGAAAATTTACTTATCTATTTTGTTGTTTTTTTGTGCTTGTTCCTTTTTTACCGCATTGGCATACAGTGATTATAAAGTAATTGAAGTAGCAACAAAATTGTGATGCCTTTTACGACATTATAAAAACACTTATCTCTGTATCGTAAGTTTGCTTCCATTCAAGAGGCATTTTTTGGGGCAGTAAAGATAGGAATTTTGTACAAAAAGCTGTTAAAGCAGGTTATTTAAACAAATAGTAAGTCCCCTGGTAACTAAGCTGATGTAAATTTAGAAACATTTACATTAAACTCCAGTGAATAGCCAGATTTGACTGGAAAATATCTGAAGTTACAGAGCTATCTGGCGAGAGGTTTTACTCGCACATACACACACACACACGCATTGAGTCACGCCACCGATATGGTATATATATATATATTTATATATGTATATACAAATACTGTGTTTACACCTCGTCTCGGTTCTTTTCGCAGGTCGGAGAAACAACACTTGAAAATTCCGCGTGATATCCAAGATGCTAAGATGCTGGCCAAGGTCCTTGATCGCTACAAGGACATGTACTACTTTGAAGTAATGTTCGGCGTGGTGGTCGCCTATGTATTGTATCCTTTTACGAAATCTCAACAAGCCATAGCCCTTATAGCGGCATCAAAAGTCGGTCACACCGACTGACTGATTAGATAGTGAAAGAGTTCTATTGCCCGTCGGTGACCTTGACCCGATTACCCAAAATGAAGACCCCGCACCACAAACTATTCACGGTCAGTCGTGTGTGATTGTGTGTATTTCCACAATTTCCTTAATTAATTCACGATCACCGTTTGAAGCGCATAGTGTGCATATTAATTACGTGGGCAGCACGGCGAAGTGCGAGCGAGATAGCTGTAGGAAGCAGAGCTACGGCTGAGGTTGCCTTCCCGCTCTCACTTACTACTTGCACTCTCTAGGGTGGACCCTGTTCATATTGTTACTGGCATGCGAAGCTACAAAGAAATTAAATCCACAATTATCAAAACTGGTGGCTCACTGTGCGTATGAGTAATGAAATAACGTATACGCTATGTGAACTGTTTTATATAATATTTGATAATTTGATAATATTTGAAAACGATTGGTTTTATCAATGGAATAGGGTCCACCCCAGTGCACGCAGCATGTGCTGCCTAAAAATCGACTTTGCTCGTTTGTTTATGACGCATTCTCTGTGTTTGTTGCTGTTTTCGTCGCAGAAATCAGCTGAGCTGGACATTATTTTGTTGTCGTCAGTGTTTTGATTCGTGTATTTTGTTTATTGCTCCTCTTCTTGCCCATTCAAGTGCGTTTTCAGCCCCCAGTCAAGGCAGGGGAATAAACAAATGAAAAAGAGGCAATGAGCAAATTTAAAAGCAAAAGCTAAAGCTAAAGCACATACGTAACTTCATGGCCTTGCGCGCCAGTGTGTGTGTGAGCATTTTTTATTGGCCCGTGCATTTGTTATCGGGCATTTGGTGAATACGTGGTCCGATGCCAGATGAACCGGGTGCGCGGGATTCTCGGACGATGGGGGTGTCATTGTCAACTCTGTGCGTCTATAAATACCCGCCCACAGGCAGTCGAGCACGCGTCCAACTAGTCGTACGATCTGGCTTAAATCCCAGGCACAGTGCTTCCACGAAACACGGCATTTGGCTAGCAAATGTGACATGACATGTTTTTTACCAGAAAAAGAAAAACTCTGAGTACTCTCAATCACTTAAAACTTTTGTAGTAGTTTAGCTATTTTTGTTATATGCAGATTTATAAAGCAATACGTCGAATTAAGTTGCCACTGCATTGCAAAGTGCAGCTAAAACATTCAGATGAAACCGCCTACAACTGGTTACCTTGACCCAATTGAAATCCATTTATAGCCTGCAAACATTCGCCATTCCCGGATCGCTGTTTCTGTCGATTCTGCTGGGATTCCTGTACAAGTTCCCCATCGCCCTGTTCCTGATCTGTTTCTGTTCGGCGCTGGGCGCCACGCTATGCTACACACTTTCCAATCTGGTTGGACGCCGCCTCATCCGTCACTTCTGGCCAAAGAAGACCAGCGAGTGGTCGAAGCACGTCGAGGAGTACCGCGACAGTTTGTTCAACTATATGCTATTCCTGCGCATGACACCGATCCTGCCCAATTGGTTCATCAATTTGGCATCGCCCGTCATCGGTGTGCCGCTGCACATCTTCGCATTGGGCACCTTCTGCGGCGTGGCACCGCCCTCGGTTATTGCCATTCAGGCGGGCAAGACGCTCCAGAAGATGACCAGCTCGAGCGAGGCCTTCTCCTGGACCTCGATGGGCATCCTGATGGCCTGCGCCTGTGCATCCTTGCTGCCCGGCCTACTCAAGAACAAGTTCAAGCACAAGAAGGAGGCGTAAGCTGGCCGGAGCAACTGTCCGAAATATATTTATATGTATGCTATTCCCCAAACTGAAACCAAAACAAACCGAAAAAAAATCATTAATTGTAATTTATACACTACGACAGAAACAAGAAACACAAAAACCGCGTTTTTTTTTTAAATGTAATTGAACGCGGCAAAGGAAAAATGAAAAGCCCGCCACAGAGAAAATTTCGGTATGCCACATTGGGTCTCGATCCACTATGTTTAAGACAACTACAAAATATCTGTGTTTATCCTATTATAAAAATGATAAATTTTTTTCTAAAACCTATTCTTACCAAACAAACTTTTGCATCATATATTTCCATCAATCGTTTTTAAGTTAGTGAATTTTTGTTTAGTGCTATTGCAGTATTTACTAGAAAAGTTCTCCTCTAAGTGAATCAAGTTAGCAGAAATCCATTGAATATTACGCAGCGTATGTAAGTTAAAAGATGAGAAAAGTATGTATGTGTCTGCAAGTAAATGTTAAAAACAACAAATTATTATGTCTTTCATTTGGGTGATATCTGGCATAACTACTTATCATAATATAAGATTGAATTCAAATATACGTTGTAAATATAGTGAAATTTAAGCTTATAGAACTCAGTGCTTAAAGCTATGCGTTTTCTGTAAGCTTTTGATATGTTTGGCGGTGAGTTTGAATTTACTTGGCAAAAACTTTGGCCTTCCACCTTCTCACCCATCTGAACTGTTCATTTATATTGGCCAAAAGTTTGGTTTCCCTTGTCGCCTATTCTTTGTTATGGTTTTAATTAGCCTTTATTATTCTTGGGGCTGCTGCTCGATTTTTCTTGGCCGCCTTCTTGTTATTCTTGCGGTTTTTGGCCGCCATTTGATTTGTGTGCTCAATTAGTTAGGCAAACTTTTTTAAAAGGATTAACTGCGAAGATCCGTTTTGCAAGAATATTTTTAATTTACTTCTGCTGAGACTTTGTGTGGCTCCACGAGATTTTTTACCAACAGTCTGCCAGCTTGTGGTTATAATACTTGGTGCACGCAGAGTAAAAGGGTATACTAGACTCACTGCACATTATGTAACAGGTGAAATAGTAGTGATCCTGAAACTAAAAGAGCTGCAAACGAACTCCCCATTTGATGTTTGCTCATTCCCGCTCGCTGTGCCATTAGCTGAGTAATTGGTATCCAATAGTCGAGTCACTTGACTAAAGCTCCCTTGCTTTTGCTGAGAAGGCCATCAGCCAGACGGTGCTACAGGTGTCCCCACAGCCATAGGAATTTCGCCCAGCAATAGCAACACGCACATCATAGACAACGTGGCTCTTATCTGCTGTTGTTCTGCTCTTCGTAATTGATTTAGGACGCGTGTAGTGGAACATAAAGGACCGCGATGAGACAACAGTGGTTATTGCCTATGAGGGAATCCATATACCTTTGGTTTCAAAGTAATGCCATGCGTAACAATAGGTTGATGGTTAAGCATAGCATTGCAACAAATGAAAGGGTGGAAAGTCTAGTCTCAGTGGTTTAATTCATTTGATTTAAGGTTTGACCAATCAAACAATCATATAGTTGGTATATAACATATAACTTAATCTAGTTCCTTTTATCGATGCATCACTGCGCGTTTGTGCCAGCATAGAAATTGTATTAACGACATCATAATTTCGCCTGCCATGCGTTTCATCAGTACAAAGGCGTACGCCAACTTTTGGTAATTGCCTAAAAAATATGCACATCTTTATTGGGCTTAAGTAGTACAGATATGAGCCGACTTTGGCTGCTGCGAGTGTTTCTGTCTGTTTCAGCCAACAAATTCTGATCACTTAATGCGCCCAGACAAATGGGAGTGGCAGTGGAAATGGAAGTGGGAGTGGCAGTGGGAGGCAGGGGCAACCAAAGGGATTCGTAATCGTTTGTAAATTATGCACTTCATTAGTTGGCAGCCATGGGCTTTGTCGAACGATTTACATAGCGCACAAATGGGCGAAAATTAAATTTTACATTTTTGCATCTATCCAACTGCCTGGCTCTACTTTTGTTCAATTGATATGTTTAGGCATCTTTTATTAAGCTCAATTTTTGTCAAATTAAAAACAACTACTGAGTTAATTACAAGCAAATGGCAGATAAGTGTACATGTTTTAACCCATTCTCTTTGTCGCACATTGCGAGCATGCTTGGCAATTCTGTTTTTCTACGCTGAAGGGTTAATTATTTTCGTTTTAATTTCGTCTGCCCAAATGTGTTTTTTTTTTGTTTGGGGGGCATTAGAAAAGGCCAAATTGTAAATCTCAAGTGTGTTTTCTGGGCCTGGGCGGACGACTCTAATCCACTTTGTCGCCGAGTCTGCCAATTATGCAAATCAATCAGGGCGGGAGAGGGGCGGACACACTTGTCCGCTTCACTAGCGAACGTGCCCTTTTGCAAGTTTCGCACTGACAGCGCACAGTGGGCCCAGTAGCTCAAGCCACTCAAGTTATAACTGCCAAATTATAGCCAAAAAATATAAGTCTAGTAAGGCAGAAAGTACTACATACAAAATATTGCAGCATAGCAAGTAAATAGATTCACTTATTTGCAAAAAGTAACAAGGATAAGCCCGTAATCCATATTTGGTCCATCGAGCCGATTTACCATGAACATCATATTTAAAAGCTTGTCTTTTTAAGTCAGTTTTAATACTTAAATAAGATTAAATATGCTTTAATGGTTTGTGAAACTATAGAAAATAATCGGATAGGAAATAATTTAAAAGGTTGCGAATCAACTTGGCCCAGTGTACCGAAACTCGAGTGTTTGAAGAGCCCGGCGCTCGAAAGTGAATCTGCAATTGGCCGATGATTGAGGCCCTGCCTTGCTGGCGATGTGATGTGAATTGGCTGACGTGACAGGGCCAACAAAGGGCCACCCAATATGCTGGGCGTGTATTATTTTTTAATTGCCATGTCCCTGCACCGGCCGGCCAGGAGGAGCCGTCTTCATATATGGGCTCTCCAAGTGAGATGATAAATGAAACTTCAATGACCATCGAGTGCTTATCGAAAACCCAACCGAAACACGCACATGCCGTTCGCTTTAATCCAAATTCAATTCACTTTGTGCGGCCTCCTTATCACAACTCTCGACCGGCAACAATTCCACACAACAGGTCTCCGTTTCCCCCCACAAAATTCCCAATCGCCATAATGGCCATGAAGTGTGTGGGCAGCAAGGCCAAGGGATCCGAAATCTAAGCAAACCTGTCCATCCATCCATCTACGCATCCTTGTGCCAGGCCACTGCTTAATTAAATAAGATTGAAAAGCTTCAATTATTCAATAGAACAATAGAAGGGATTGCTAGCCGTAAGCTGCGCTCCATATCTGTATTGGCATTTCGGGAATCTAAAGCTGGAAAATCTTTTTCTAAAGGTAACAAGCTCTTCTGAATAAAAATGTAAATGCTGAAAATGATGTTTTTTATAGAACTCGTTGCCATTTGGCGGATATTACCTTAAGGTTTTGCCACGCACTTTGCTGGCCCTGCGAAGGCCATCTGTTATTGCATCTTTTCGACCCACTGAACACTTCGAAAGCCGTGCAGAAACAATGGACTTCGCAAAGGTCGCCCATGCAGACCGACTAATTGTAAAGTCAAACAGAAACTGTTGGCCAAATGGTTCTTGGAATAATCTCTTCACTGGAATGGCTGTTGGCTGTAGGATGTGGGATGTTCTAATACTAATTCGAATCCTAACACATTTGGACCACTTCGATTCGCTCTTTTCACTGCAGCCACGACGACGGCCATGGGTATTAAAAAAGTTTTCCATTTCGTTGTCGACCTTGAGAGTTTTCATCGGCAGACGCGGCATGTACATATTTTGCTCATGTTGCTGGTTATTTGATACTCAGCTCTTGGATTTCATCTGAATACATGGCTAAGGTGTTTAAATAATTAATGTATATTTATTTATATCATATACTTGGATTCCAACTGAATTCAGCGCAACTATACGAATCCCACGTTGCGTATACGCAATATTTTAGAGAAGCGTTGAAAAGTAAAGTGAAATGGGTGTTTTAAGCAAGTTTTTAAAACTAACTAAAGCGTTAATAGTAAATGGTAATTAATACAGGATATCTGGCGAATGCAGAGCCAGTGTGCTGGCTGCCATTTTTATTTGTCTTGTGGCGAAAAGGGACGCGAATAGGCGAAGGCCACTCCATGGGCACCACATAATTTTAACTTTTGTAGGCCAACATAAATACTTGATTAAGTAAATCCACATTTGCAGACAGTCTTGAGACGAGTGGGTACCACAGAGAGAAGCGAAGAAAAGAATGAAAGCATGAAAATGGGCAGCCTTTGACCCGCCGATCGTATGTTGTGGCCCCGACTTCGTTTATGTTGCTCGATTTGCATAATTTAGCGAGCAGAAAAGGCGCGTGGCTAGGCTCGAAAGTTATACCCAATTTGGCAAGTAATCAGGTTAAAATGGGTACCATGCCATTGCTCGAAAGTTAACCTGTCAATGGCGACTCTGGAAATTCCACAAATCTTTCTTAAATCCCGACCAGATAAATATACTACTAAATATACAGAAATAAATAAAAGAGCGCCCAGTCATAGCAAACAAACAATCAACTTGAGTATCTCGCCGAATCGCCGGCCAAATAATGAAGCAATGAAATGGCCAATTTAAATCAATGCTCCTCTTGGCCCAGACGCAAAAAAATAAGCAAAAAAATCAGCAAAAAAAACGCTTAAAAGAGGGCAAAAAGAAAGCGAATGGCTAAATTGCCTTTCGACCAGCGCTGTTTTCGTTGTTTTTATTATTTGCACCACTGCTGACCCATCAGCGTCTTCTACATGCCATTAAATGTTGCAGATTTTGGACGGATTTCAGTCTGATTCGTTTTAGAGCCACAATCAATCGAACGGAATCACCACTTTTGATGGCGAGTGCTTTATGGCAGTGTCTACTGTAGTAAAAGCCCAGATTATAACTCATTTAACGTGCGAGGAATTTATTATGACTATGCAGTCATAAGCTCTTAAACATATGTATTTATGTATATATTTATTAATCCATTTATTATATATATTAGCTTGGAAACTTCTAGTCATTATGCTTATCTGCTCTATGAATGAATATGTTCGGATGGCTTTCGTTTATTTGGAAAATATTAATTGCATTATTATGGGGACTTCTGCTGCCAACTGAAGAGTCCTTTCTGCGGTACATACATATGCTTGCCAGTAAGTAAGTATGTGTGTCGTGACAACAATGATAAATATTGATTTTGCACCATCGATGGCGACAACAATTACAATGATAAAAGATTGGCAGCCGCTTTTCTTTGACATATGGCTCGTCCTGCGTCCTGCGTCCTGCATGTTTCGTCCTGGCTCCTCAATGCTGCGTACCGCCTCCCATCCATCAGCTGGGTCCTCCAGAGTCTAGACATTTCCACATAAAAGCCTCGGCGTCCCGCTTTTCCTTTCCACTTTTCACTTGCCACTTTTACCCCGCGTCTGACACAAATTTTTTTGTAATTATGCGACAGATTCGTTTTTCAGCGCCCCATGTTTCCTCACACCCACACACCTACATATATTTTTTTGTTGTGTGATTTTTTTGCCACCTTGTTTTGTTTGTTGCCATCCTTGCGCCTGCCTCCTGCGCGGATCCTTTGTGCTCCTTTTAATGGCAACGCTTTGCGTGCCTAATTTGCAGCGCACACGGCGCACATTAATGAGGAGAGTCCAAAAAGGACGAGGGCGAAGGGCGGCGGGGCAGGATGTGGGGCACTGTGGAGCTGGATCGCCTTCTATCAGGAGGTGTGCCTCAAAATACACTTCTTTGTGGATCGTACCAAAGGCAAGCATCTGTATCAAAGACACAAATTTAAATAATAGATAATATGTATATGAGGTATAATGATTAATGATTAATTGAAGTGCTTGTTTCACCGTAGAAGTATACATAGTTAATGAGATCGATCAAAAGAAGAAGTATATCTTTCTATATATTCCAAAACCTCAAGGTTTGCCAAAGCATTGATACTCATTACTCATTTGTTTTAGTTATTTATTATAAATAGAATGATTTACTTACTTGTAAAATTGCTCTTAAATAGCATATATGCCTTTTTATGCAGTCAGTAATTTATGAAATGGACTTAATCCACTGTGAGTGCGAAATAATATATTTGGCGATATTATATGGCGACCCGTATGCGCGCATGATTAAATAAGATGGAAATGTAGCAAGGGGCGTAATTTTGCGGGGTGGAGTGTCGAGTGAAATGCAATTTCAACGCCTTCTTTTAACTGTTGAATTAATGATGATAAAGTGCGGACCAGCCAGCAGAAGTGGGTTACCAACGATGGTAGCAACGATGGAGGATCCTCCGGCAGCTCCGAAAATCGGGCCTATATTCCTGGGCATACGCATACACGCATGAAATTAATTACGAGATGCGTGGGCGAATGTGCAGAAACGTTTAGAGCAATTTAATGCCTGTAAATAAAACAAATTGCAAAGCAAAACGCACAACACACAACGACACCAATGGCAAAGCAACGAAATCTGAATTCAAATGAGAAATGGAAATGGAAATGCGGGATGCTTGGAAATCTAAATCGATTGGCAGAGTAGCCTAGAAATATAAGAAATGCATAGCAAACATTGAACAATAATTGCATATTAAACTAACATTGCTAAGGTAAAGTTATTGTAAAGCTATGACAATACTATAAAATATAAACATTTACAAAGTATTTAGATATTTTGCAAGGATAAGGTTCGTTTTTTCCAAGGTATCAAACGCTAGAGTAGTGCGAATCAGACGCCAAATATGCAGACAAACAAATGGCGGGCCAAATCTGACGTATGCCATGTGTGCGAGGGGGAGGGCACGACGCTGTCGCCCGCTGGTGGGAGCGAGAGGGGCAGAGGGGCAGAGGCGTAAAAATAAAATGAAATTTGACACTTTGTTTCTTTTTGTGGGTGCCAAATAAAAGCGTTTTGCGTGTGTGTGTGTGTGTGCCGCTATTGGAGTTGTTGTTGCTCTTTTGTGGGTTATGAAATAAACACACTCTCACACACACTCTTACACACACCCACATGTACTCACATATCACACACAAGTGAGTGTTTGTTGTTGGCAGTAGATTTTCCGATCATTTTACGCGTATTTTACTCCGAATGCCAGAACCAGCATACACGACCTTGGAGTGGGCGGATGGGTGGCCGCAAACAAATCGACTGCGACATTTACGGGACCCCAGTGGCCTTCGGCCCGCCCGCTTTTCCCCGGCCACCTCGTCCTTTTCCCTGGAAACCGTGGCGAACTTAACCAAACAGCGGGAAAACTGGACAGGAAACAATGAGAACTGAGATGCCCTAAAAGGTATGCTACATATTTTTGAAAAAGTCCAAACAAAAACAAGGAACAACTTTGGAATAGAAACAGGATGCTAATAATAAAACAAAAGTTTTTAGCTATTTTCTAAAACATATATATATATATATATATGAATATTTTTGTCTAGATAAAAAGATGAAAAACATACGATTTACTTCAAACTAAAATAAGCGAAGCAAACGAAAAGATTGAGCAAAACGACAAGCTGGATGACAAATGGCCTCCTTGCCCGTCTGCCCAACACCTTTTACATTGAGGTAGTCCCTTTTAGCGACAGCCCACCGTTCAGCAAGCAAATGGAATGGAAAAAGTGTCACTGGTCGTGTCGATGCAAGTGCATCACGCATCCGCCCTGTTGTACGCAAGCAAAACCGAAAATCGAATCGCAAGAGCACTAAATAAATACAAAAGACTATATAAATAAAGTTAGTTGCCAACACTGAAGGGGAAAATCAAAACAAAAGTGGAAAAAAGGGCAAGAAAACAACAGACAAGAGTTGAAAAATTTCATTGAAACAAATTTGAAGATTAAATTACAGCCATTTACCTCGGCAAATATTTGCTGCGAAGATTCCCCCAGAGAAATGGAATCCGTTTGACTGCCGCCGATGATGAACATAGAAATGATGATGATGATGATGATGATGATAATGATGACGCTGGTGATGATGATGATGATGACATTGATGGGCCAACCGACAATGGACGTGGGATAGTGTCGAGCGATCGGGAATGGGAACTCAAATCTCAGATTGCCTTCTGTTCGCCAGGGGAACATGTGTAAAATAAATTAAATTTTATTGGACTAAGCCAAGTTAACAGACTATTTGACAAGTTAAGGGCTTAAGCTGGCACATTTTGAGTGGCATGTACACTTTATAACAATTATATTAATTACATTTATGCTCATTTCCATTCGATTTGCTACTTCTTCACCGTAACAATATGTATATATATGTATATATATTTTCATATATGCAAATGGGCGGCGTTTTCCATTTCGCCGGAGGAGTTCAAGTGCCAATGTGCTGTCAAAAAGTTGCTAGTTGTTGCTTGTTGCTTGTTGGTTGTTGGTTATGTGTTTTATGCACCATCTACCCCTGACATTGGATTTTTACAACTTGTCTGAACTGGCTTAAGTACAAATTGAGTTTCACTGTCGTCCATTGTTGTTGGCGGCTCCTTATAAACATTTAAGGTTGTAATATTGTTGTGCTGGCTTTTTAATGGCTTTGTTCGCCCTCGGCTGTCCTGTCTCGCCCCCTCGCCCCCCTGTCCCTCTAGCCCCATCTCTGTCGCACGCCAACAGGCCGTCTCTTTCGATTGTGAGACAAAAGCGCAGTGCACATAAATTCATCATAAACGTCGACAATATTAGCTAAATTGACATATGGCCGAGGAACAGACACCAGAAGGTGGGCCAGAACTTCGCCCAAGCCTGGCTACACTCTGAAAAAAAAGGGGGGAGAAAATCATTCCTAATCAATCTGTCATTTTGTACATTTTTCAATAAATTTATTACATTTTATTGTGTAATATCTTGGCTTGCAAGATATCTGATCTCTTGTTCAATAGATGCTACATTTTTGTTGCAGTGTAGCAAAAGTTATAATACAACGCATGAAATGCAGACAATTCCCCAGATAAAAAGGCAGTCTTTAAGTTTTTACTCCGCAAAGACTGTCGCTGCAGCAAAGTCATGTTGAAAGTTTGCAAATGAACCAAGACCATAAAGCGTAAATCGAATTAATTTGGCTGGGCGGCAATAAAGGTTAATCATCAAAAAATAGAATGGAATGCGGCAAAATAATTTGACGATGATGACGCGGCTGGAATAAAGCTGGTCCGTCTTAACCCATGTTTTTGGAATTTACTCAATACTTTAAATGCTGCAGTTGGCTTTAAACTAAACAGATGTTCATTTAATATTAACGACGCAAAGACACGAGATTCTCCAATGAGTTGGTGCATTCAAGTTCAAGGAGATGCTGAGCATGGCTTGTGGTGGAATTGAAAGTGATAAACCAGAAATGGAAATGGGTTAAAGGCCCGAATCCCTGGGCTTTTGTCTATGTAAATGAGATGGCGCCCCGAAGGCGCTCAAACTATGGCAAAATGTTGGTGAGTGGCAACGCAGCAAAAGAAGCTGGAGTGAAAACCAAAGAGATGAGAAAGCAATCTAAAAGTTCGGTTCCATTTATTGACAATTTGTTTCAAAATAATTGGCGAATGTCCTCGTACCCTTTTGACCCCCCATCTTTGACACAATAACACGCCACTGCCCACTGTCCCCAGTCCCCTGTCCGCTGTCCTCTGTTAACTGTTAACAGCTGAGGGCTCCACTCATTTGGTTTATGCGTCCTTCGTCCTGCGTCCTGCGTTCCTCGTCCAGCGTTTACCAGTTGAATGAACTGCACCGTGGGCCGCCTATTCGCTCAGTGTGTTTATTTTGTACACTTTTGGGGGCGGCGGGGAGGCGTGGTCGCATGCAAACTGCATGGAAAATTAATTGCCACTCTGCAAATATCGAAAAAATGTCAATATTGTGAAAACTTTAGTGCAAACATAGTGTCTGCAATCAGGCTAAAAGGTTTCACAAATTTCTGTTGCTTTTCGGTTAAAATCTTTAATACTACTCTTATCATTTTGACATGGCTTTAACTGAAAGACGATTTTCTAGCCCGCTTTTTGGCAAATTCAATGGATTTATATATGTTCTTAAAAGCCACGTGCAGGTCGATTGAATGACAGTTGGTCATGTTTGGAATAATCCCGCCATAAGCTTTATAAATCATAGAAAAGTACACAAAAAAACAGAAATGAATGCTTTAAAATGAAAAGGTATGAATACTTTTTAGATTGCACTTTTAAATCAGTATTCAAATCTTCATTAAATCAGTATTGAATTAGTACTGGAATGGAATATCAAGTTTCTTTATACATATAACTACCATTTGATTTTTTCGTGTGTAGGTAGAAGAAGGTAGAATCACCTGCGAATGCTACTTTATAATATCTTTATGGGGTTTTCTCTGCGACAAATCCTGAGCAGCTGCTGGCCACCAGAGCGGCTAATCTCCCTCTCCTTTTCCCCCCTTCCCGTCTCTTTCTTGGCTGCCTTTATGCACACCCTTCTTCATTTATGATTCCGTTTTACTAGCAGTTTGTTTTCAGTGATTTTCCCCATTTTCCAGCAGCAATTGCTTGCAAAAGCGCCTCTAATGTGGTCACTTCTGTGATTTTTTTTTATTCTATTTTTTATTTTAACCCACAACGTGCCGTCTCTTTCCATCAGCTAGAGCCATCTCTTTCCATTGGCAGCTTAGTGTCGCCGGCGGCAGCGAAGCGTGATAATACAATGAGTAGATAAGTAGTTGCAATTCGCACAGTAGACTGAGATACTGTCGATGTTCAGATTGAAGTTGCGGATGTGCGAGAAATACCAAGCGATGGCAAGTTGGCACATGGACACTGAAAAAAAGTGACAATACTTCGATTATTTGGTATTATTTGAATATTCACACAATTTATCAGTAATTGCTTTTCTGTAGAATTTTAGGTTTTTAAACTCTTTCTTTACATAAATTCATAGAAATGATAGCTATTCCTTCGTTTCCAAACCATTCCCAGTTAACTTTTAAGAGAGTCACGCGTGAAAACTCTCTTAGCCAACTTTCCCCACCGTTATTTACCCCAATCGCAGCCGTTCCCACTATTCTATGCTGCCCCAACTGGGTACAGTGAGCACTGCGTCGGCGCGGATAAGTTTCCCCTGGCACGCAGGAATCGTGCCTCAGGGGAAATCCGCGATTTATGAATGAAATCAAATTTACTACGCCGCTGGGAACAGTTGCTCTGGCTTCCGAGCACAAGGAACAAGATGTCCTGGCTGTGTTGGTTAGTCAAAAGGTTCACGTTCTTTTCAAGTTGAATGACATGCAATTGAATGAACAAAAAAGTGGGAAAGTTGAAAATAATCACACAACGGAAAATGTGAAACAAACCAAACAAAATGCGACGGAAACTTAATTAAATTGGCTTCCCGGTGAATATGCAAAACCAAAAACTCAATTTAGCGTCGGCTAGCACAAGCGAATGTCCTTCACTCAGGATTTAAGGACTGAGATTTATTGGGATCAGATACGCGAGGTGTTTTAGTGGCCATCGTCATCATTTAATATGCTTGCTGGAGCCAAACTCGAAATAAAACTTACCGTGGCTCTTGGGCTAAGGACATGCAACTGATGTTGCACGCTCAGAAGCATTATTCATATCCTTGAGGATTTAATAGACTGTGCACAAGTAGTAGTTCTTACTGCCCTGCAAGGGGTTGAATAATGGCTTGTCACGGAGGATGAGAGCGCTTGATGTGCAACGACAGAGTGCAAGTAAATGTCTTGTTTGTTATTTGGCTGACTGGCTGACTGGCTGGCTGTCTGGCTGTCCTTTTCAGGACACTTTCGTCCTTTTGCAGCAATTGCTCACAGAAATATTAGTTTTAAACCGAAGCACTGACTTTAAAACTCACACACGCTGCTGGTAGTTTGCAATACGAGTACTTTTCAATCTGCAAGCCAAATCGGAAATTTTGCAAAGTCCCGTTGTCTAAATCACAAACTGCAACCGCTTGTATTTATGGGCCATTGTATCTACATATGTATATAGACAGCTCGTATATCTCAGAAATATGCGCATATTTCGATGTTATTTCGCCTAACCGCTGTGCACACTTGTACTCTACACCATTTACACAATGCCATCAACTTAAGTTTCGACAATGTGAAAAGCTTCCACAGTGCAGACAAAATCTCCGGACAACGATGGTGATCATAAAATGTTCGCAACATATTCACCATAATTCACATAACAGTAGAAACTATCAATTTTTTAAAGCAACACATTTACAATCGAAATATTAAAAAAGGACACCCAAAAAGGACATACGTGTGAAAAAGTAGAACTCGAGCCCTTGAAAAGCGACTGGGATTTGCTCGTAAAACCGGCAGGGAAAGAAAGATTTTGTGACTTATGCTCTAGGCCAAAACCGAATTGGCAAAAGAAAAGAAAATGCGTAGTGGGGGGTGGGGGCGGGGGAGCAAATGCATTTGGCTGTTGATTAAGCCTGGCTAATTGGGGGCTTTTCCGGGGGAAAACACGATGCAGCAGCAGCTGCCTCGATTGCATGCAAATGAGGCACGCGAAAACCAGTCGGCGGCTTTAATTGTTATGTTTTGTTTCAGTTCGGTTCTCGCTGCGTTTCGTCGAGTGGCAAAAACCTCCATCAACCTTGCTGGGGCCAAGCAACGCAAGGTCATAAACGCCCCCCCTCCCTGCCCCCCTTTTTCATCCAAAAGAAAAACCGCCAGCCATTTTCAACCCACAGAACGCAACGCAACGCACAGGAGACAACAACAAGAGGGCAAAACACTGACATGCGGAGCGACAGCGACTGCGATTCAGTTGGGAAATATGAAGTATACGCCGAGTATACACGTGCGACACGGCGCAAAAGACAACTTATTTAACACATTATGTGCAAGTTCAAATATTCAACTTTCGCTCGGTCTTCAGCCCTGAAAGAACCGCGCTTTCCCATTTTCTCCACTTTTTCCCACTTCAGCATTTTCCCTTTTTCCCATTTTCCCATTTCCCATCACTTCAGCGCGACATGTGCAAGAAACTTTTGCCTTTGCCAACAAACTTGAGCTGAAGCTGAGTCTTCGCAGGTTCCATGGCGAAGAGACTTCTTCGGCGAAAATGCACCAAATTATTCATAGTTTCTTTGTGGCACAGGGAAGTATTAAATTACAATGTCTAACTTCTATACGAGTATGCTAATCATTTTGGCTCATTAAAGAAACACGTGTAAGAGTCTATGTGACAATGTGTCACTTTAGCTGCCATTGCAAATTTGCATCTGCATATTATTATTAATAACTTGTGTAGGCCTCAATTAGAAAGCCCACACAAATACGCAAAACCCCTTTTTGTTTTCTTGACTTGGTGGTCAAACTCTTATTTCTGCTTTAGTTTGCGGCAGGATTTCTTAAACCACTGCAGTTTATGACAGAGATGCCTTTCTGGTTTCTGTGGCCAATGCAAAAAGCGTCGCAAGGGCGTCATTTGCAAAAGGTGCAAATATGACTTGCACCTGGCCCGTTGACGCCCTTTTGACCACATCGCATTTTGATTAAGTTCGCAGTTGTCGGTGTTGTGTGCTCTCTGCTGTGTGCTGCCAAAAAGTGGGCGGTTCGTGCCGGGGGCGGTGTCAGGGGGCGTGACAGATGCAGAATCACGGGAAAGCGCATATTAAATTCCACTTTGGCGGCAGATGGACGTCCAAACGAACAACTGCTTCACATAATGCACAAAGGGGCTGGGACAGTGAACTCTGGCTTAAAACGAACGGGGGAAAGTGACAGTGAAATTGTTGATAAGTGCTAACAGCGATCTAGATATATTTTTGATTTCAGATTGTTTGTACCTAATTTTCTCATGGAAAATCAACATATTTTGCAAAAATAGTCAAATGTAATAAGACATTCCATATTTGAAACATTATTTCCACTGCTGTGTTATATAACTTA
This sequence comes from Drosophila teissieri, assembly GCF_016746235.2. Lineage (NCBI taxonomy): Eukaryota > Metazoa > Arthropoda > Insecta > Diptera > Drosophilidae > Drosophila > Drosophila teissieri. Next base: position 10,832,295 of record NC_053034.1, read on the forward strand.
TATTTTTTGTTATTTAATATATATAACTTATATTTTTTGTTATTTAATATATATAACTTATATTTTTTGTTATTTAATATATTAACAAAACCAACCACACATTTTTCTGATATATAGATCTATATATATTAGATACATATATGCATAATACTTACCGGGTGTTCACTGTGGCCCTTGTGCAAACGGCAAATGGGCAAAAATGCATTGTCCCAGCGACAGGACTCCGCTCCTCGTGTCACTTAATTTCCAGCGACAAAAAGCCAACAATGGCAATAAAGAGCCAAAAGGCAAACCGCACAAAGAGCCATCGTCGACCCCTATTTGGCTGCGGAAAGGAATGAAAGGCCACTCCTGTCCGTGTTCGAGTTCGAGTCCTGCATTCTGCTCCCAGCTCCCTGCTCCCTGCTACTGGCTACTTACTGGTCAAAGGATCCGATCTGGTGCAGCGTGATATATGACAGCCGCATGGCCATTCGAATGCATTTTCATCCAGTGTCCGTGTGCACACTACAGGTTTTATTATTTTGCCTGCAAATTGGGAAAGCGGCAACGAAAGGTGGTCTCGTAAATAAATGTGTGCTTTTTATGCAGCCTCAATGCAACAGGAATGGAAAGAAAATTTCGGAAAAATTCCCTATAGTAGTTTTCATTTAATAGGTTCTGGGTTGTGAGATGTTTATGGAACTGCAGGGTAGTTTATACCAAAATTGGTATTATCTAGTTATCAATTATATATATACAAATATATTTAAATGCATTTAATGGCATTTTTCCTTTGGGTAATCCTTATATCTTACCAACGCCCAAGTGCCTTGAATTTTGTGAATTTTAGTAAGTTATTATGCCTACTTGTCACTGGCTGACTTCAACTAATAAATATTCACACACAAGTACGTTGTGAAAATTGTGAAAGATGAAAACCGCAATGCCAATGCCGTTTTTAATTCGATTATGAAGCGTATGCAAAATAAAACAGAATTGTGAAAAAAAGTAAAAAAACAAAAAACAACCACGTGCATCATATATTAATATTCCACTTTAATTCTGCATTTCCCTGGGGCCAAATAATTGCAATCCCTTTTCCGCAAAGGAGTTGTGAAAGTATTTTTAAATTGGACGTTTTTCTGGGCCACATTTGCAGTGAATGGCTGTACACTGCAAGAAATATTCCCAAGTGGCGACCAAATTCCTTTTTTATACCATTAAAAAATGTTTTTCATTTACGTGCTCTAAAAACCGAAACAACTCGTTAAAAATGTTACTTTCATGTGTTTTTCCAAAATGTGTTTGTTGAAAACCAAATGATTTTGTCGCTTGTCATGTGTGCAAGCAACGCGATTTCTGCGTAATTGGAGCAACTGTTTTTTGTGCCTGGAGCCCGGAAACAGAATCCAACAAATTGAGTTTTGTATCCTCCGTGAAATTGTTTCTGGTTTCGTCGTAAATCAAAAGTTGCTTGCAGCGAAACGGAGCGATACTCGTACTTTTTTACATTTCACGTGGGTGGCGCGTATAAATAATATCCGTTTGACTGCAGCTGCGTCAACAAGAAAAACATTTGGCGAAAATGTGACCCCTGACCCCATCAAACCACCACCCCTCACCCATCAACATCATCCGCCCCTATCAATGAAAGTTATACGCGAAAACCGAGTGTAATTTTCATGAAAACAGAGGAAAGCATGTGGAAACGTTGTGCAATCTAAAATTAATCTGAAATTCAATTTCGGGAGATTAAAATTGAAATTAAAAAAGTATCCACATTTATTATGGTGTTATTATGGTTGCAACATATAAGCTTTCAACTTACCTCTTAACTTTCGTTGCAACCCAACCGTTGTGGCAAATTAAAATTGTATGAAACTCGGCTTTTGTGTATAAATGTAGTTTATTTTTGTATTTTTGTTTCTCGCTGTTGTTTGCATTCGGTCACGTGTTAAGTATTAATAAATAAATTGCATTAGGTAGTATACGATTAGTGTTTGGTTTTAGAAGTTAGTTAGAGGCGCAGTAGCAGAGAGTTCTATAGTGGGTTACTTAGTGTGTTTGCCGTGTCCCGAGTAGCTTAGAAATGAATCATTTAATTGTTGTGGCTGTGTGTGTCGTCTGTGTTTTGCAAAAATATTGCACCTGCGCTTCCGAATGGCGATCAGAAGAATTCTATATATATATATAAATATTATTAACTTGCGTCTTTTGTTGTTACCTGCACTTGAAATATTTAAAATATTCTTTTAGTTAAGTCGTTTCCATTTAGATTAATAACATATGTATACATATTGGTTTCAATTATTTGCTTTTTGTGGTTTATTTGCCTTTTGTTTGTCGCTTTTAAAGTATGCAAAAATAAGCTCTCTCTCTCTTTCTATCTCTTTTGCTTTCTATGGCGCCGTCTCTGTCCTTCATGTGGCTCCGTCTCTTTCTTACATGTATGCCCTTGCTTAACAGAAACTAGACAATGCTGAAATTATTGTTCTTCGTATTACTTTTGCTGTTTTGCTTATTGTTTTCGCTTTAGATTTATCATAATTATCGTACGAGTATATATCGTTATGTATATGGCAATAATCGATCGAGAAATGTGCAGATTTCTTGTACAAACATTACATATACAATTAGAATCAATATGCGCTTCATTTTTTTTTAGTTTTTGTTTTGCTGACGCTTTTTAAATGCATTTATTTTGTTTGTTGTTTTGTTTGTTTTGCAGGCATGGCTTCGTTTTTCTAAGGCTATTTGTTAATAATAAATATCGGTAATGGTATTGCAATAATTATCCGCAATGGCTCTATACAATAATAAGTTTTAACGAAATCTAACTCTTTTTTGGCATAAGGTGTGTTGCTTTTTGTTTCTTTTTATCGAAAATTATAAATGTAGTTAAAGAACTAAAGTACGGTTAATTTACATGACAAATAATGGATTAGATCATATCATAAAAATTAGCTTGCAAGTAAATTCAATCGAATGCTTAAGCTAATGGATGCGAGGGAATTTGGGAAGGTTGAATATATTTTTGGGACATTGGGTTTACAATTTTTTAAATACTTTACAATGACTGCTCACATACACTCGCACTGGCTTTAAATTCAGTCTTTTTCATGTACAAAGATGGACAAAATGAACCAAAAAGTAGCATTTTCTGCAACTGCATTATTAATAATCTCTATTGCAGTTATCCGTTGTGGACAGTTGACCGATTTGACGACGACCAATTAATCTCATTGTAGACATAATAAATGTACATATTTAAATTGGCTAAAATTATCCTTGCAATGTGAATACATAAATAGCATTAATCAATGCAACATTTAAGCAAACTAAACAAACTCCAATTTAAGGTCTATTTGCGAATCGATGGAACTTAAAGCTGATCAAGTTGCAGTCGACGAATTTATAGATTTTCGATTCCAGCGTAGGCGTGTGAACAGTTGCATATATATTTATATATAGATTGGCGTCTCCTGACCGGTGAGCAAACGAAACATGGACGTGGGCATTGTCTTCATCAGAATCTGATCAGAAAGTTATTGTAAATATGGGTATACACAAGTTTAAAAATCATATCATACCTCGCCCACTGAGGATGACAACAGCTTAACAATGGTATCGTGTGGCACGGCCACAACACTCTGGTTGTTAATCTCAATGATGCGGTGGCCAACGCGTACTCCGCCCCGCTCAGCGATTCCTCCACGCAGAAGACTGCAGATCTGCATAAAATAAATATATATTTGATTAGGAACAGGAAAATCCGAGTTAATTGGGCATTTAAAAATTACCACGCCATTTTGAACACTAAAACCCAACTGGAAAAGCGCCTTGGGCCGCAGGATCTTGACCTCGACGACGGGCGGACAGGGCACAACGGTGAACTTGACGGCAGTTTGGTTCTTGGCATTGCGAATGTAGCTCTGGCAGGTGGACAGCGGCAGTCCCACCAGGCTCATGCCGTTAATGGCGATCAGCTGGTCACCGATGTTCAGCTGGCCGCAGCGGGCAGCTGCTCCGGAGCTCATCAGGTTGGCAATCACCACGGTGGGCAGCATGGAACCCCAGCCACTCTCTACGATCACCACGCCTAGGATTTCGCCCTTGGCCTTCGGCACAACCACCTCCTTTTGCAGCTCTTTTTTGGCAAAGATCTCCAGCTCGTCACCGAAAATCTCCTGGCTGTTGAGCACTTCCTGGTAGTCCATCTCTTTGGCCAGGCTCTCGTTTTCGATGCCGTTTGCCTTCAGGAACTCCATGTAGGCCACCTGGTTAGGTATAAAAGACATCGATAGTTGGTTATATATTGCAATAATACGGTAAGGATGGTTCTATTTGTACCTGGAAAGCCTGTCCAATGGACTGAGCTATGAACTGCGCCTCATCGCTCTCGAACACATGGCAGATCATTTTGGGCGTACGATTGTGCTTGCTGAGTGGCTCCTTGGGCGGCGACTCCTCCTCGCCAATTCCCGGAGTGGAAACATCACCCAATGGACTGGTGATCGATGGATCTACAACGCTATTCGGTACGAATCTGCGACGAGCCATCAGCACAACTAGATCGCCAATGTCGGCTATATAGGATATAGTACGCAGCGCATGGTCCATCATGATCTCCTTGAGATCCGTGTTAAGCACCATTATCTTCTCGGTTGATATGAACAGGTCCACTTCAGTGCTCGGCTGACTTTCGCCCTCGGGAGCCTGTTAAAACAACAAATAAATGTATATAAATGTACAATGCATTTACATCTAGATGGTATTATTTGTCAACTGAAAGGGGGCTAACGATCGCTTACCAAAGCCTATCGAGAGGAATGCGCAGCAGGGAACGAGAAAAGCGAACGAGAAAGTTTTTAGACACACACATAGAGCATAGCCTAGCGGGGTTTTCTTTGAATGGATGTGCTTGCATGTGCATCATCAGAAGATCAGGTTCTTCTTCACTTACCTTGATCCTGGAAACGGCCTCCTCAGCCTGCATCATTCTGGTCGACTTGGTCGGCTGACCCTCGCAGACAAGTTGAGTGGATCCAAGGTATCTGGCTCGAAACAACACGCCCTCAATGAGAACTTTGGGTTCCAAGAGACCTAAGGACGAACCATATAGAAATTAGTTACGAAATGGTCTTTATTTCTGATTGTTAATAAACAAAATAAAAGTTTTAAAGATAAACCGAAACATCTGCTGGGTAACAAGAGACTTACGTGATATCAGCATTTAATATATACGGATTGCAGCGTGAAATGTTTAATCGGTTTTGATATCAGTAAACGAACAACCAGGGGCGTTGACCATTTTGCTAACTTACCCTCTTTGTTCCGCGATTTGGCCTTCTTGTCCGAGTTCGCAGAATCCTTCAGAGATTTTATTGAGCCCGTTGGACTTTTGGTGAACTGCAGCTTTTCCGGCGAGCTTATGGAGATGTCAGTCGTGCCCACGATCTGGCAAATGTCCGGCGAATTCGGTGTCAGCGAGGTGCCGATGCCTTGTCGGATGGTGGCCGTCGAGTAGGCTTGCGGCTTGGTGTTATTCATTGGATTGGGATTATTGTTGTCCGACGTGCCATTTAGATGCCCATTGCTGGCAATATCCGTGCCCTCATTGGCATTGTTATCAGCCAGGGACTGTAAAGTTATTATTTTTTTTTAAGATGATATCGCTGCATGTTTGCATTGCTTACCTGATCGGCGAAGAAATCCTGCTCATCGTGCCGCTGCTGACCCAACAGGCGATCTGTTTCCAGATCAGTGTCTGGTTCCTCATCCGCCGTCGCACCTTGGGCCGCTGAGACCGTCGTCCCCTTGCGTGGAACCCAAACGGGTGAGTCTGGATCCGTGGGCAGCACTTCGTCGCAGAATTTCAGCTTTTCCGGCTGCGTTTTAGCACGCTGCAAGGCGGATCGTATCTCCTTCATGGCCTCCTGGATTTCGGAAGCAGCCTGCGATGGCAAAGTTACCCCCGCAGTTACTGGAGCCACTCCCAGTCCAGATCCCGCTGACTTTTCCGTGTGAGAACTTGCCAAAGCTGCTGCATAAACCGCACCGTAGTGACTGTCTAGTGGATTATCAGCATCTGCGGCCATGGTCATGGATTCACTTGCATCGGCGATCTCGATTTGGGGCGGCGATGATGGAGGCGGAGCCGGGGGCATGGGCAGTGAGGCGAAGTCGCTTATCAGCGCCGATTGCGAGGCATCTGTGGTCAATGTGGCCATGCTGGCGCTCATCACATTGTAGTCGTTCTCCAACCGCTCGCCATTGCCGTTGTGCTCGTGGATGGGCTGCGACTGGGACGACTGCTGCTTGTCACAGAGCACGGACACGTTGTTCTCCGTGTCGGAAGCGTGGCCACTGCTCAGGCCATCTTCTAGGACAGGCATGCTCGTATACAGTTTGCCATAATCCGTGGGACAGTTGATGTCGTTAGACAGACTGTCCAAATCGCCGCAATTCGAATCGTAATCCGTCGTCTCGGGTGACAGGGTAAAGTTTCGCGAATGTCGCCGCAGATTGGCCTCCAGCTCGGTGTCCGCCAGATCGCCGCTGCTTCGGCTATTCGAATCAATATACAGCTCAATATCATTATGCTCCTGGTAGGCCGTCGCTGGATTCTGGTCACTGGGCTAGAAATTAAACAAACGTTAGCACCTTTAACGAGTGTCATTTCGATATGACTTACTGGCTTCTTAATAGGCGATCGGTGCACCATGTAGAGCTCATCTTTGGGTATTCTCGCCAGCCGCTGGCCAATATATGCCTGCTCCATGGGCGTAGCTGGGTACTCTTGTGGCTGCTAGTCAATTAAAATAGAATATTAAATGGAATTCTAAGCTTCTTGGAAGTAAGAATACTCACCGAACTAGCGACATCGTCGCCACTTTCCGTGGTGTAATCCGTGTACCGCTTCTCGTCCTCCGGATTCGCCTTGAAGAACTCCTCCAGCACCTTTCTGGTCTCTGAGAATTCGTACAGGTAGTCGAAAGTAGGGGTCTTCTCGCGAAGCGTCCCCGAACGCTCTTCCTCGTGGTCGACCAGATCGATGAGGTTGCCCACAGATGCTTTTGCAGCGGCAGTCGCATTATTAGCGGCACTGGTTGTGGGCGACACTCTTTGCGGGAAACCCGGCGGACGTTTTCTAGGACCACCCATGGTAGTTGTATTTGTATTCGGCTGATTGCCAAATCGTCGCGGCGATCCCTCGTACTCGGCAATTGGCAGCTGGCCAATCATTTTGGTCACCTTGAGGACATCCTCATTGCTGCCAGGACGCTGACCACTCGATGCCTTGTTCATCCAGTTGGTGTCGATGTCGTCGAACACCACGATCTCACCGTCACGCAGGCACTGACCGTCCGCCTTGCCCACATCCGTTGGCGAGCCGGGGCTGGCCAATCCCTTAAAGAAAAGCCAGAAATATGTCATTGTACTGGAAGTATTTCTCCAAGTTAACTCACCTGCGGCAGCACATCCCGTGTCTCGAACTGGCTGCCCGGACTTCTACCCAGTCGAATTTGATGCAATTGCGGTCGCTGGTAGTAATAGCCGCCAGAATCACGGCCCGCACTCGAACCATAACCGCCGGATCCCTGACCGCCGCCGCCCGATGGCGAAAGACCCTGCAGCGGAACGTAGGACAGTTCGGCATTGAGATCCGGCGAATTGAGCACCGTGCTGGCTGGCGTCACATTTGGGCTACGGGTTCGCATCTCCCACACATATCGCTCCTGCTGCTGCTGCTGCTGGTGATGGTGCTGATGCGATTGCTGCTGCTGCGTCTGCTGGCCAAAGTTCATCTGTATGTGCGAGGGATTGACCATGGACTCGTTACTGCTGTCACTGCAGGAGTTTGAGTTCATGGCTGCACCAACAACTGCGATTCTCCGGGGATGAGGGACTGCGGCTTCGTTACTACTACTACTGCTCTAGTGCTGCTGCTGCATCCGCTGCTGCTGCTGCTGCTGCTGCGATTGCTGCCTCACTGTGGGCCACTGCCTGGGGGAGAATGTGTGATTAGTCGATGATCTAAGGCGGCAATGAATCACTGCGAATCACTGCACCACAGCCCAGCCCAGAAAAAAATCAGGGACAGGTGGTCGTTGCCGATGACGTACTTCTATGTGATACCCTGCCGTACTATGGATTTATATCGACATAGAAATACTTGAAGGTTTCTTTATGGGAAGAGGCGGGGCGAAACGGACCACAGGAAACAGCAGTGCCAATTTGTTTATTTCCGGACCTAAGCCCATTGTTTTAAGCTGGGTTTACCCAAATCTCATTTTTAGGTTTTTCTAATCATTATTGTTATTACAAGTATTCTATTATTTCGAGCTTTGGTTGGTTGGCTGCACTGGTTTGGTAACCTCTGGTTTTCGTGACCCCCTCCTGGCTGGCCAGCGGAATCAATGCGGGCAATTAACCCACTAGTGCCTGTCTATGTGTCTATATGTGGACACCTCTTTCGGGGCCCCCCCGCCGCCGCGGTTACCACTGCCCGAGCTTCCAAGCTACGAGTTCCGGAGCTGCCGTGTCCGTGGTTGATTGCGCACACGTAAACTTGGCCTCCAAAAGTCCTCGCGCAGGCAAAACAAACGCAGGAAGCTGCAGCCAGACACAACAACCACCCACGCAAAAGGCTGAAGGATGGAGGTGGGCGGTGCAAGTGGGTGGTGCCAGGGGGCGGAGACCAGGGGGTGGTGCTGGTGACCCTTTGTTGTCGCCGATTGTTGCAATCGCTTAACACTTTGGAGGCGTGGGAAAAAAACAAACTCCCCGTTACCGTTATGTGTGTCTATCCATGTGCGTATTGTTAAAAATCAATAGGTTTGTCGTGTTTTTTTTTCGCAGCTCCTTGGCTGTTCGTTTCGTTATTTTTTTTTGGTGGGGGAACCGCACAACACAACACACTCATACACACACTCGTCGCACAACAACGCACACACGTAGCACACTCGGCACTCGCAACATCGACTGCAACGGTGGCCAACAACAACACGGCCAGCAAATAGGTGCGAAAACAACACCTGTCGCGGTTTTATATTTACCATTTAATTCATATTTATTGCACTACTCCTTCAGCAACTCGATTGGCGCAGAACGATTGGCAGCAATATAGATAGTCTTGTTCCAGACATCGATGGCCTATCGATTGCTATCGACAGCGGACAGCTCGGACAGTGTTGAGCAGCGTTAAAAAGTACCATGCAGCGTGTACCTAAGTAGGTACAATGAGCAAATTCAAACTAAGCTTATTTTCAATATATATATTTTAAATAGTTTCTTTCTTTCTTTTTTCGCCACCCATAATAAACTTGAAGTATAACCTTCTTTTACTTTACCCACATACCACAAAAGTTTGTACCTCTTCCTAGGTACGCGTTAACTGGTACCTCACCGTTAGAAGCATCCACTTTCCCAACACTACTTGCACGCAGAATTTCCCAACAGTCTGGCCACGCCAATTAATAACATTTTTTCGAATTATATCAGTTTAGCATTTAATGATTAATGTACTATATTCTGGGTTTTGTTTTTCGTTTAATATTTGCAACATTCGAACGGATAGTACAAGTACAAGTGGTGTATAAAAGTTCGATGAGCAAAATTGACAAGGATTGTGTGGCAGTAAACAGTTTTTCTTGCTCTTCGTTAGCTTATAATTCATTTTATATATTCGTGTATATTGAAACAATTTCATGCAGCCTTGCCAGAATTTCAGTGATAATAATTCGTTATCCGAATATTCAAGATTCTTAAAGCAATTTAAATTTGAACTGCAAGTTCTGTTTACCCATCGAAAACCTAATGTACTAATTCAGAAATTAGACACTGTTTATTTTCTCAAAAATTCTAGCAATACCGGTGTGTATGTGTATGTATGATGTTCTCTTTTAATTGTTATTTGCTTGCTTCGCTTTAAATACATTAATTACAGTGTAAAGTTGCTCTATAGGCTAAACTGGAAGGAATGATTGCATTTAATTGTTGGACACAAAGTTGGAAACTTAATAAATAGTGATTTCTAAAATTAGACTTGGATTGGGAAGGGCGATAAAATAGTCAACAATATAAATAAGGTTTAATAATTAATAATTAACTAACAGATACGAGTAAAATGGGGTTTATTCAAAGAGAGCGGGGATCGGGTCAGTGGGAATGTTGTTAGGGGGGGAAGGCTTTAACTAACAGCCAAGACCAACAAAAACATTGCGCACTTAGGATCTACACGTACACTAAACATAATTTTGGTAGTTTTGGGCTTAAACTAGTTGCTCGTTTGGTTGCCTAACATTAGTAAATACATACACGCGCTTAATAACTACGCTACTTAATGATTATGATGTCTGGTTGTCAAATCAGGAATGGAATTTCATTTTAAGAGCGAAACGAAACGAAACAGAATCGTAATCGAAATCGAACCAAAAACGTACAATAAATGATAGAGACAGGGGGGGAGGGGCGGTACTTCCAATGGGGAAGGCCGGAAATTAAAGCTTTGTATGTTTGACCGTATCCGTCCAGTAGTTCTGTATTGTCATCGCCTCCAGCGAATTGAGAAACGAGTCGTTGTCCAGGCTGTACATCTCATCCGAATTGTCCTGCAAAACCGAAAAGGGAGAAATATTTAGTGCATAGGACATTCGGGCGCCACTGGCAATTGGTCAACGAATCCTTACACTCACCCGCATGGTGCTATCATCGATATAGACACTCGAGTCCGGTTCGCTGAGAGCCTGCGGCTTGTTCAGATACCGACGGCGATACAGGACGATCCCAATGGTGCCCACTGTGCAGCAAACGCCGAAGACAGTGAAGCAAATCGCCGAAATGGCACCTGCATCCAGGAAATACGTGCGCTGCAAATAGAAAAAAATGCATGTTACCTTAAGGAAGTTTAAGAAAGTTAATTAACTGTGTCACCCACCTGAATGGCCAGTGCCTCGGATGAGATGTTGCCCTCGTCGCCGACGCCTCCGTCGTAGAACCCTGATCCCGTAACACCCCCCGCAACGCTGGGCGCCGCGGAGGCGGATCTGGTCAGAAGACTCTTGGTGTCGCCAGAGAAATTGATGTAGCGATTGATGTGCTTATACTCCGCGGATAGAACCTTCGATTTTCGCGATCTATGCTCGCTTTCGGCACGCCTAAGTTCGTCCTCCTTGTTGGCATTTTCCAGGGTGAACGGCGCCTTTTCGCCCTCGGCCGTGACCCCTGACCCCACGCCACCAGTCGCACCCGCCAGCAGCTCATCGGACAACCACTCGGTGTGGATCTTGGGCGTGGATGGCGTTGCCGCGGAGCCAGCGGGCGTGGATGAGGATGCACTGCCTCCGGCCCTTGGTGTTGTTGCAGCTGCCGGCGATGTGGCCAACGCTTTCGCGGTGCTGGTTGTTGTGGTGGCCGGACTACTGCTGCTGATTGCAACAGGTTTTGTGGTGGTGCTACTGCTGCTGCTGCCATTTGTACTAAAGGGAAATATTTACAATTTACAATTAGTTATAATCATATAATCATTCATATATAATTTTTTTGGCTAACTTACCTAGTGCTACTGCTAAAATTCGTAAAGTTATTCAACTGGTCGGAGGTAAAATCCGCCGATCGCTTGAACTCGAATTGCGCCAGCTCCTCGTTTGCTACAGCGTCCTCGATATCCGCATCCGCATCTGGATCTGAATCTGTCTCATCCTCCTCCCGCTCCTGGTCAGAGATCTCATCCTGCTCCTGCTCACGATCGTTGAGCGGCAGCTCCTCCTCCTCCACCACCTCCTGCTCCTCCTGCAGCTCCACCGCCTGGTCAACGTCAGCGACCTGGGCCAGTTCGGGGCCAGCACCATAACTGGGGGTCACCACCGGCCGGCTGGTGGTGGGTCGGTGGGTTAGGTCCATGATGTTGCTCTGGGTGGCTGGGCCCCACGTCTGGGTCACCGTCGTTTGGTAGAGCTTGGTGGTGCGCACGGGCTGCGTTTGGGATGGGGTTTGGGATTGGGTATGCGGACTGGAGGTCAGTGACTCCGCCTCCTGGCTAGGATATGTGTGGACATGGCTGGACAGCAAGTTAACTGCAAAAGAAAACAAGCAAATTGAATTCAAATATATGAAAAATCAATAGTAATAGATGCTACTTACCACCCAGGATCAGGGTTATCCAGAACCAGTGTGACCACCAGTAGAAAGTCATGATGCGTCCCGTTCTGTGATCTTGCGACGACTGCTCCCAAACGCTGGAAGAGATGGGGAGAAAGAGTGGGTGAGGATGAGTCAGTGGTTCGGCTTTGAGGGAAACAATTGGCATTAAGTGTGTGAAGCTCGATGAAGTCATCGAAATCGCGTTTTCGCGTTTTCGAAATACGTTTCATATTCTGAGAAACGGGTTTAGTCGCCAGTCGCCTGTCGCCCCGGAGGAGATGCCATTTTTGGGCATTTCTGGGTGCCCCCAATATCATCCCGCCTACACAGGAAAAAAAACAAGAACAATCCCTTCAGACTTGCCAATTAGGATATTTGCGAGTTCGATATTAACTTCCTTCGGAAGAAATGAAGTTAAATTTGGACATAACTGGACATAACCATCAATAATTGTTTTTTAATGCTATTTAATAATATTTATGGTGCACACCCACCCACTGAAGGTCGACGACTTGTGTGTTGTAAACAAAGGCCATCTTCAGTCGCATCTTCGAATGGGTATTTTCAGCCAGCCCATCCCTTGTTTCTGTTTGTTAATTCCATTTCGAGTTTATGCCCACGCCAGAAAACATAAAACAAAAAAAAAAACAAGATGTAACCGTCTTAAATGGCTCTGACTGTATGGGCCAACCACTTCGAGCCTCTCGTGCTTGCTCTTAATTGTTTTGCCGCTTTGTTCTGGCCAACTGGCAGTACAAATAAAGCCTGGAAACTGCCAACGAATTGGGTTCGAAGCTGCGATGCTCAGTGAAAATTAACAAAACAAAAAAATGTAACAAATTAATATTTCCTGATACATGTATTACATTTTAAATGAACATATAAAAACGAAAATAAGGTCAAAACACATTTGCATCAGAAATGTCGAGTATACCCCAAAATAAATACCAGTTACTTGACAATGAAAAAAATTAGCATTCCAATTTTGGGCGGCTGTGAAAATACGAAATTTAGTGGTAGCTGTTGTGTTTTTGTTGTTAATGTTTTCTCTTCTTTTTATATTGTTTTGGTTGCTGTTATACACAAACTTTTGGCAATTCCAAGAGAGTCGAAAACCACAATTTGAAGCCCGGCCTAATTCGCATTTGTGAGGCACGTACATTTGCTTGTGCTAAACAGAAAAAACAAAAATAAACGCGAAGTGAGAATTTGTTAAACTTATTATACCCATTTATTTGGGTTAATGGACTTGTTTGAGCTGTGCTCTCCGCCCGAGATAAGATATGTGGTGAGTATCTAGAAATGCTGACGGCCGATGAAAGTGCACCTGCAACATTACGCATACGCCACATGGCACACGGCAAGATTTGAACTATGAACATGGCTGACATGATGGTATCGCAACGTGCGTTAAAGGTCACAAAAATCATTTGGCCGCCTGCTCCATGTTTTATGCTCCATGGTAATTCGAGGGGCCATAAAACAAAACAGCAATTGTTTAAAGCCCGCCGGATTTATAGTAAACAAAGCCAGGCAGGCAACTGGAGAAGTTCTGCGAACCATAACGAATGACATCCATACCACACTGAGCTTCAGCTTCCAAGCTGCGGGGCATGTACATATGGTATGGTATGGTATGGTATGGTATGGTGAGGTATGGAATGGTGTGGTTTGGAATGCTATGCAAATCTCATCTCATCAGCATCGTTAAACAATTTGCCCAGCAGCGGGCGAAAAAAAGAGATGCAACTCACTTACAGTTCGGTGCAATAAAATAAACAGTTTTCATGCCACTAAATACCAATTAAATATTCTAATCAATTTTTTTCATTTTAATATCTAACAATTAGGTAAAAAGGAGCCTATTTATTTGGTCAAATGTAAAATAACAGAGAATACGATAGTATGTTCAAGGTGCGTTCGTCACTAGTTTAATGACGCACTAGGTTCTTTTCGTTTGATAAAAGCAAATGTAAAAACTCAATAAACTACGGTTTTAATGTTGTTTATGAAATTGAATATCTACTTGTGTATTATAAGTTTTTTAAATTTGTTTTTTAGTTACTATTTTATTTGAACTTGGCTGTATTATGGGCTGTATGTCTATGGGCCGCCTATTCGAATCGGACTCAAGGCCCTGGGCCCTGTGTGCAGACCATTTCATAATACCACAAAGGCAGAGGCGAGCAATGGAAACGTCGGAGGAAAACCAAATGCACTTTCATATGCCCGCAAAACTGGAGCAAGTGCCTCCACATTGCAATTAAGCCCTGCCGCAAAGAAAACACCAAGGGAAACACACATATTTGCCTTGTCTCGTTTCAGCCGATACTCTTTTCCCCTTTGCCATAAAATGCATATTTAAGTTTTAATCGACATTCGCAGTCATAATTTAAGTGCTTGTTAAGCGTGTTTAAAACCGAATCAAGTCGCTTGACTAGATTCCCTGAATAGATTCAATACAGCATCTTGAATTTATAATAGCACCAGTTCGACATCATTTATTATTTATTAATATGAGTTTACCATATACAACAACATTTGTATTTGGTCTAAAATTAAACGCAATATTCAATGATTTTATAGTCTTGACAAAGCTGACAACAAAGGAAAAATGCCCGTTTGCGAGGAAAAATCAACACCTCAACGGCGGAGAACACAACAGAAATTAAAGAAAATAAAAACAAGGTGGCCTTCAAGTGCAGACGACAACGGCGAAATTGAAAAGGCAAAGTGCAATAATTATATGCAAGGGGGCGGGGCTAAAAAGGGGCGGTAGGCGGCGCTGGAAAAGCGGGTGGGAAAGTTCACGCTCACTTTCTACTCGTGGCACGCAAAAGCTGCAGCTGGAATTCCAGCCACTGATTATTACTTCAGAGCCCCGAGAACTGTGATTACCTATAAAAATCGCAATTAATTTAAGCACAAATTTAAGCTAAAAATCGGAATTCTAAATGTAATGGCCATGGAATTGCAAATCAAAGTTCGTCGAATTGATTAGTGTGGGATTTCAATTACATATAATGTGAGAACTTGACTATTTTAGGATTTAAGCAAATCCGAATAAATGGTGAGCTCATGCAATTTTGTTTTGAGTGCCGGCCATTGTGGGTAAATAAATATATATTTATTGAAATTAACAAACAATTGTTACTTTCCGCACAGTCGAAAGCCATTTAACTGATTGTCCCTGCAATTTTCCAGCATTTCACTACTTTTTTTTTACCACGAAACTGTGGGCTTTCTTTGTCTGAGAAACAGTCTACCCACTTATTTAACAAATAACTAAATTTTTGGTATGCAAATCGAAAGTGAAGGCTCCGGCTCCCCCACTTCGCAGAACAAAGTGAAATTTAATTTTCATGCGCCCAGCATACGACGAGCCAAATGCCTCCAGATCGGGGTCACCACCCAGTAACGTGCGTGTCGCAACTGCAAAACAATGGACAACTCGCCCCCAGTGTTTAGATTTTATGTATTTGTGCACTACTAATTAATATAGATACCGCTTCATATGCTAAACATTTTAATTTACTTATGTCTTTTTCTTTCAGTTCAAGATTGCGCAATAAACGCAAACAGTTAATGAGTAATTATAAAGAAATGTAAATAAATACGCCTGCATATCTTAATTACCTATAGCATTTAAGCTAATGATTTTGATATCCAACTACTTGAATAATTTATCGCGTTCAATGACCAACACGCTTTCTTCAACAAGTGAATTGATATGTCTGGGCTAATACAAGTGAATATAAAGCAATAAGTGTAAGTAATTGATAAGATATACGATTAATTGATTGATTGATTGATTTACTTAATGAGTTGAGTGCATTTTCGCAGGTGTTATCAATATCTTTGATTAGATAATGAATTTGAACCGAAATTCTAAACACAATGGGAGGAAATCACACAGATGACAGCTCTTATTTCTACAACTCATGTTATTTGATTTCTTCTTTGACTTGGCCAAAAAAAAAAAAGCCTTTTGTTGGCATTCGTTTGGTAATATTAGAAAACCAAACTGTCCGCCAAACAATCGATGCTGACTAGTTGATTTTTTCCCTCATTTCAATTGTTGGTAAGCTGCTCGACTTTTTTCCTCACTTTTTTCGCATATTTTTCACTTTCTTCGACTGCGTTGGATAAAAAGTGAAATTCGTTGGCATTTCTATATACATATGTATTATAGATATCGCAGTTGCGTTCATTCTAGTTGAGAACAAATATGAGAGCAGTGGATTTTGTTGGAAAAGTGTAGTTTACAAATATATGGAAAATATTTGTAACATTACAAATGTTTATTAATAACATAGATGCAAAATGAGATGACTGGGAGTATGCAAGTGGTTCTTGATTTACATTAACAATTTTCTTCGAATGATCTTGAATAAATGTTGAATGCTACACTATTCCCGATTTCCCACCGGATTCTTCACATCATGTTGCCGTGACTTGACTGAGTGGCACTGGCACCTGAGTCCAGTGGCCCACCAAACATAAATTGCGAAACATATTCCGGAATGTAGACCGGCCAGCAAGACTGCTGCGCCTGATATGTTTCGTTACTCGATTGCGATTGATTGAAATTCGGCACTTGAGCACGTTGAAATTGGTTATAGGTCCTAGGACGGCTGTAAGCCGATGGCATGGACATCATCGATTGACCGTTGAAATGGGAATTGGAATCATAGCCATAACCTGGCTGCGATTGGTGGTAGCCACCATAAGGGTTGCTCGGGGAATATGCAGTCGAATCCAGCTGCATATTGGCGGAATTATTATCGCGAAGATTTCGGATTATGGTCATGAAGGCCTCCTCCAAGGGCATCTCCTGCTGTCGACGCATCGTTTCATCCGCAGGTAACTTAGCATGTCCCAACCTCTTGGCATCCGCGACAGAGTCTCCCTCTGCAGAGTTGCCCACCACCGGCTGGGATTTCGCCTTCGCGGGTTCTGAAATAGAGAAGTTATCGTTCGACAGATTCAATGCACCCGCATTCATGGCTTCAGCTTCCGTGGCTTCGCTGTCGTCCGCGCCAGTCTCCGGCGGATGATACTCCGGATAGGAGAAGAAATCGCGGGCAATCTTCTTCAGATTCTGCATACTGAATGGATCGGATGGAGAACTAGTTTCGCTAGTTCCCTGGCTTTTATCCCCTTGACTGGGCCAATTGAACGAGGCCGAGGATGAGCTGCCGATGCCCGACAACTCCTGCTTTTCACCCGTAGCATTGCCAGACTGCCAGTACCATCCGGTTTGATAGCCAGACGAGTCCTCCTTGGGCTCTTTGGACTCTTTGGCACCGTTCAGTGAGGTGGAGCCGTCTTGCTCCTTGGCCAGTTCGCTGGCATGCTGCTGCTGGATCGGCTGCCTGGCATGGACATTGCTGGAAACCACTTCCTGCTGCGGATTGGGAGTCTCCGGCTTGGTTGTTTCTTGCCGATTGTAAAGCATCTGCATGGATGGTGGCTGCTGATTGTAAAGGACCTGCATAGTTGGATTCTACGAAAAGTGCTGCGTCATGGGGTGTACTCGCTAAAGGTACTCGCTTTTCTCGTTGCTTCACCTGTTTCACATGGTCATCCTGCTCCACGTGCTCCACGAGCACCTGCATCGGCACCTTGCCAGCTCGTCCAGCTCCAGGATTTGGACGAGTCGCAGTCTTGCGCTGCTTCTTGGCGTAAGCAGAGTTCGATGGCATTATGGTCTGGCCCAATAGTGGTTGCTGTATAATCTTCGGTGGCTCTAAAATACACGCGGCCTTTTCTAAATTCTGATTTTGTGATTTAATCAAACGTTTGAGCTGCGCCTGTGACATTCTAGGAAATTTTTTGTGTGGCATTTTGATTGGAATTTTACGTTCAAACGTTAGTATGTGTAATCGTGCTCGGGAGGTATACGAAACTGAATATGACTTCACACAAATCCCAATGACATTCGATTTGACAGGACGCACCGCTTACTTGAGATTTGTGGGCAATTGGCAATTCTATTAGTAGAATATAAGTTTAGGGTTTCCACTTTCACAGCTGGTAGCGATGGCACCGCACACTTCAGTTTAACAGCAAATTACACAACACTGGGTGTATCTAAACTTATTCAAACAACACTTAAATTAATTATGCAATACTATATACTATATATATTATATATATGTAGGTATAAAAAGATTATATAACACTGGATATATCTAAACAACACATATATACGCGCACAGAAGCATGCATATATAAATGAATGATTATACAACACTGGCCATAATTCAAACATCACTTGACTTAATTTGAATTCACATCACAGAGTAGCCTTTTAAGCTGTTCCTCCTTGAGGCCAAACAATTTGGTCAAACTTGTTGCGTATTTGTAAAAATTGTTATAATTTATGTATTATTTACCATTATTTAGAACAATCATTTGCTTGATTAGAAAACACCCTCAAAAGCCTCGAATAAGCCATACTTATGGAAACATTTTGATTTCAAGTTTGACCCTTCTGATTTCCACATCATCTTTCGACCGATGCTATCGCCCGATCTGCAGTGAATATATCATCGTTTTACGCAACTTCCCCCACATATGTATGTATCCCAACCCCAAAAAAAAAATGAAAAAAATCCCCATATCAACAATGGCGAATGCCAAGATGCGATTTCCATGGGCCCTCAAAGACCAAGTTGCGTTTTCAGTTCGCTCCGCATTTCGTCTTTCATCTTTCGTCTTTGGGTTTTTGCTATTGTTTTGCTGGAAGCTGCAATTGCAATTGCAACTGCCGACTCTGATGACTCTGCTGCCGACTGGCAACCGGATATGGTCACAAAAATCTGAAATCTCATTCCCATATGCGAGTGACGCTCGACGCTCTGCATATGATTTGCAGATTGTTGTTGGCTGTTTCCCTTGCCCCCACCCCCCTCCAAATTTCCACCAATTTCCCCCATTTTTCTAACGGTACTCACAGTTGTAGTTGCTCCTACTTTGATTTCCTCAGTGCGGCTGGAGTTTTCCTTATTTTCGATATATTAATGGGCTTCCTTCTTGCGCTTCAGTTGCAACTGCAAGTAAATCAAGTGATTGAATGAATAACTGTCTTAGATAAAAATCGATATTACTTAAAGGTACGTAGCTAAGATATACATATACATTAATATTGTTTTCAAAACGACTTGTCGTTATTTGATTCAAATTGCCAAGCTGATTAAGTTGGTTGGCTGACTTCAAGGACAATATCTAGATTCCTCGGATCTTGAGATCTTTGCTCTGTTTTGGATGCCCCGCTTGACTTGGACACACTCAGATGCGCTCCACTGCCGATCCGGCTGGGTAAACCCACCGATCTTAGCCAGATATCTTAGCCAGATACCCACCCCCTCCGCCAACCCCTATCCCTTGAACTGTGGTGTAATTTGACTCAGTTTTTTGGTTTTTGTTTTCCGCTTTTGGCTAATCAAAGCAAGAGCTGCCTTGGCTTTGCCTAATTATAATTAATAATTACAGCCCACTGGGCTGAGTCAGAGTCAGATTCAGAGATTAGGTTTACGTATTGGTATCACTCCAAGAGTTCGCGGTGCTTATGCAATGCGGTGCAATTAAGTGCGATAAGAACGTGCTCGAGTGTAACGCAAACTGCTCTGGGTTGGGTTCAGAACCCCTACAGCAGGGGGCAAGTCACTAGGATACGATGCATATAACATTATTTGACTCAATTCATTTTACTGCTCTCTCTGTGCACTTTGGTGATTTATGCCTTTAAATTTATAACAATTTCATTATACGTTTACCTTTGATTCTTTGTTTAAATAATTAAGCAATAAACGCTTGTCTTTTGTTGTGCACTTTTTTGTGAAGGGCGCACCCATATGATGCGTTCGTGTTTCTTTGCTTCTGGCCGAGAAAGTGACAAACCAATTCCGTTGACCATGTTTGGAGTGGCGCTTCTTATTCTGTTTTGGTTTCGGTTTCGGCTTCTAGGTTTGTTTTTCATTTTCATTTCCATTTCTGTTCTGTTGTCGTCTCGTTTTCCATTTCCAGGCGACGTGGTTGGAATGGCCAAGTGGTGCTCCTCTATTGGGGTCAGCGGTTCGTGGGTTGTGGGTGCGATTAGCTGACACCGATTCCCGGTGCTTGATAAGGCCAGTTAAGTTGCCCGAGAGACTGGGCCAACTCGAATTTAATCGCATTGATTTCGTCTAAGTGCAGCCAAAACTATTTACCTATTTAACCCAACTCCCAAAAGGGGGTTTGACCTCAAAAGGTGAGTTTGACCAGCAAATATTAACCCGGTTTCCTGGCTATCTCGCCATTATTAATTCATAATGGGTACTAGTTTGATGGGTCAAGTGTAGAGTAATCGCTTACTAAAAACCCCAACTGAATAAACAATAACTGACCTCATTCACTGACCGATTTGATACCATCTATTATTTACCTTTCGTTGGCATTTAATACCCATTGGTCTTAGAGCCAATTTATTCTGGTATTCAGAACACTTACTGTACAGTGCACATTCAAATGTAATTAAAATCAATTAGTTATTTAAACAAATAAAGACATTAAAGCTATTAAAGAGTGTTAATCTTTTAATGTGGTTTATGTGTATATTGCCTTTCTCTTCATTTCTTTAATTTTTACCACGCTATTTGCTTAAATATTTGCCAGTTTGTCATCTCTCGAATGATGATGGTCAAAATGTTGCTACCATCGTTCGTTCAACTCGTTGCCGATTTGCAAATCTGGCTAAGAGCTGGCACGCCACATTTGAACATGCATATACATACATATATATTATATATATATATATTTACTAACCATAATGATATGGCCAATTCCGATGTTTCACATGCGTCTGGCTTCCAGCTAACTATGTGCAAATGATCGGGCGCACAAAGGCGAAGAAACTATTTGCCAAATTTTTAATAACCATAATTAAGTGCTTAGAGCCGGGCAGGAAATTGCATAATTGTGGTTTCTGGGGGGGGGGAGCTCCCCGCACCCCTGCTCTCCACCTCCCCATCTTACCCATTACCTATTACCCATTATGCAAATGCCTGTGTCTCGCCGCGTTCTATTCGCGAATAAATCACGTATATGGCACGTATAAAGTGGCAAACAAAAAACTTTGACGTCACGCCGACCCAGCCCCCAATATCACCTCGCCCACCTTCCCCAGAATTTCCCCATTTCATATTTCATATTGCGTTCTACATGGCGACCCTTTTCAGGGGTTTTCTGATATCAAGTCTATCACTCGAATCGCGAAAAAAGCACGTAACTGCCTCAAAATATTAAAACTAGCATGTTTATACATTTTTGGGAAAAGAATAATACTTCCATATAAGTATAAGCTGATATTGATTCCGTTTAAAAATGATTTAATCTTAAATTGTTGTAAGGTCAAAGTAAGCATGTCGAAAAATTATGAAACATCCAAACATTTGGGTAGTAAGAACACCCTGAACAAATTATGATGTTTATCATAAAAAATTAATAGATAAATTCACATACTCAGTTAATTCGTTCTCAACTGACATCTATGTTCATTCTAGGCTTAATTATTTCTTCCGGTGCCGAGTTCTCAAGGTGACTATTTGTCCGCTGGGAAAACTTTCATTTCGACCAATGTTAATGACTTTCGGGGACTGCAAGAGGTGTCTTGGCATTGAAATCTGGTTATTGATGATTGCACGCGAGCCTCACATGTGGCAACATATATCCATAGACATCTACCTATATATATAGAGGTATATATATATATATTTAACAAATAATATAACGAAACCAAGGCAAAGCGATGCGAAAGCATTGCATCTCCACATGTCTACCATTCAAATGGGATCGGGGAAAACCTTTCCACTCGCTACCGTTTCAGACAATAGCTCTGTATATATATATGTTATACGTTATACGTTATATGTACCCCCGATTGCCCGCAGTGCAGCCCACTTTTACTTTCGGCTAATTGCACTACTTGGCCAGCAGGCGGCGCCACTTTCCCAAAACGGCAGCATGCTCAAAATTAACAACAATATAAACATTATAATAATAAACATAATATGGATCGGATCTCTTAAAAAGCCATTTCCATTTCCCTTTTCTGTGTGTGAGAAATGTAACAGACTTAAGGTGAACAAAAGACGTTCGCAAATTGATTGGACGGGGTGACATAATGGCGATGGCTCCTTGTAATTAATTACAATTAATTGTGCTTAATCAATTTGCCATCTCATGTCTATCATGCAGACATAATGCGTTACATGATTTTAAATACGATATATATACATATATATGTAGATAATTGGCGGAGGAGAGGCGATATAACATAAAGTCCGATCATTAGAGTAAAGATAACTCAGCGCAGTTCCTGTTTTTTCTGCGCCTTTTACTCGTATGCAGTAAACGCCTTTCAGTGTTCGGTGTTCGGTGTTTCCGATGCGGATATGAAGAGGGAATGACTGTTACTAAAGGGTACAGGAAATGTAACGAAACTCGTTAGTATCTGCAGCTAAAATGAAGAGTTTCCCATCGGAGATTCATCTTCAATGCATGGAAAAGACCTCTCCCTTCTGTTAAATAGAAAATAATCTGTCATGACTTGTTAGGCGAAAGATGACACATTCTCAGGCATTTCCGTTACTAAAGAATTCATGTACCAGTTTGTTTTTTTTATCCCAAGACAGTTTTCCTGTGAGTCACCAAGTAAACCCATTTAAAAAATATTAAAAACGACTGCTGAAGGTAACAATAATTCCGCCGTCTCACACATTTGCAAATTACATCATCGCGGCGACAAAGAAAACAGTTTTAAGTGACCTTTTTAATCACTGCTGAAATGCAGTGTACTCAGGCATTTCAAGGATGTATTTTACCCTTTCCAAAGAATAGAATATGAAAAACTTGGTCGGAAAAGAAAGAAGTGCAGAGGCATTTATCAAAGAAAAGTCGCTGGAGCGACAATTACTCGTTCCGCTTGCGAACGCATTTTAATGGGGGAAAATTTCGAGGTGTTGGGTGACTCGAAACTCTTTGCGTAACGAAAACTTATACAAAATATACAGTTTTCCATATTGATAACGTTACCATAAAGATGTCTTAACATTGCCATTACTTTAAACAAATACACATGCATATATACTTTTCCAGATTGATTACGTGTGTGTTACACATTTAGTCGAATTTTTCTTTTAATTTTCTTGGCTGAGCTCCAGGCTTTTTAGATGGAGAAATTTATGGCACAACATCAAAGAGACGTTGGAAAAACGAAATTAAAATATCACAGTGGGGTCTTAAGCAGCCCGATTAAAGCCGGTGAAAATCAGAAATTGAAAATCTCTTATGCAACATTCATTCATGGCAAAAGTGAAGGCTGCGAAACCTTTTCCGCATTTATTTGCAGACCTACAAATCGAAAATCGCCTTTGTTGAGCCAGAAATTAGTGAGGCGAGGGGAAAATTGTCATAGAAGTCGAAATGCTAAAATAAAATGGAATGGAGGGGAAATGGGGAAATGGGGAGCCTCTCGCTGCGCTAAACATCCGCTGCACAACGGGTCGTATGAGTAACGTCAATTGAATTGACAGTTTAACAACAAATTACACAACATCCAGGGGGGCTGGTGGGGACTTTGGGATGCCCAGGGGCCAGACAATAGCTTAGAGGCCTCATTAAATGCTTAGAGTGGAAAACGTATGTGAGCTAATTATTTGTGCTGCACAGAAACAGAAAAACATGTGAATAACTCATTTTGATGCATTTTTAAATGCTTAAAGAAGTATTTTCCAAATAAATACAAAATTATACACATTAGACTGATATTTAAACGCACTCTGTAAATCCAAACAATTTATGACATTTGAATTTTTCCTATAATTAATATATAAATAATTGAAGTTATCGTTTTACCAACTCGAACTGCATTTCGCTCTGTGTAAAATGCCCGCTCTATTTTATAGTTGCATTTTTGCATGTGAACGGTGCTTTCGATTAGCCTTTGTTATCTGCAACCATGCTCCACTGTACTGGCCCGGAATGCTATGACGGCGGCTATGACATCACAGTTAAGTAGTATTTACCATTTAGTATAGTAGTTCGTAGTAGTAGTATACCCACCCACTTGTTTCGCACTTGAATTGCCATCATCGATGGATCGTGGCTGTTAAATAGATTAAAGCGCGATTTGCATAAATTTGTAATCGAATCGAGGTGACAAAGCGTGTAATTTATGCCGCAAATTCGATAACAGAGGGCCCTCGATGAAGACACCAAATCCCATTGTTGTCTCCTCTATCCACAAAAGGTAGTGAGAAATATGGAAATGAAATCCAATGAAAAACATATGCAAAAAAATATGAATAAAGCGGCGACAATGAAATTTTTTAACTGCAAATGCAACGGCATTCGCATCTGCATCGGCATCGGCATCTGCATCTAAATCTGCATTTCAAGGCACCACCGTTCCCATAATGATGTTCATAAATTTTTTGGCATCCGAAATACAAGTCATTTGCGATCGCCTTCGTCATCGTTGGGCGAAAACCAGAAAGATATCGTCATTGACATTGTCTTCCCACAAAAAGGAAACCCAAATAAGTATAAATACATCCACTACAAGAAAATTGTTAACTTTGGTTCTAGTAAATGCAACAAGTTAAAAAATATTTGAAAAATTAATACTACGATTGGAAATTGCTTAGTATTATAATAGTGGCTTACCAGTTTTCAAAAGATTTTCCCTGGCAGAATGTCAAGAATCTCAAACTAATATTCGTAATTTGATACTGCAAATTCTATGGCTATTCCTCAAAACATTTGTATTATTTTGAGGCTTTATTTACGTCAATCTGTGTTATTGGGGAATTATACAAATTGATTTCTGGCCATTTGGCACGTGCATTTGGATGCTGCCATTGCTGACACAATTTTCAAATTAGCTAAACATTTGTTCAGGCTCCATTCAGCCCATTGTGCGTTCAATGGACTAAACTATCAACCATTGTGGCTGCATTTGCAATCCGTTGAATGTATAAGTTGTTTATATTATTTCTCGTTTTTTTTTTCTTTTCCACCGATGTGAGATATGTTTTGTTGCGTGGAAATCATCCATTATATGTGCGGCATTTGGGTCATCGGGCGAACAGGTGAACAAGTGAACAGGCGACCTTGAAGCGATCGATCCTAGAGAACCGGGAAGGTCAAAAGCCCACGATCTTCGAGAAGATGGCAAGTTCAAAGTCGAGCCAATAAGGAAGTGTGAAGTAAACTACCGTACAAATATATGCCACTAAACAAATAATGGTTGGCATAAAAACGAAAAAACTACAAAAAAAAACGAAACTCAAGTCCCAAGAGAGGTAAATATCGGGCGCAGCTGTTGAAGACTTGAAATTCGAGACTCAAAGTGAGGCTTCCATCCTCGCCGCCGGCAATTTACTTGCCCCATTGATCACTCAATGTTTAATCATGTTTCCGATTATTGTTTCTGGTCAATTATTTCCAACACCCCCCACCTCCTGATCTGACATTGGCCTAAATTCAAATACGATTTCTGTATTCAACTATTGAACTATTGGCTTACCAATCGCAATTTGTTAGGGCCCAGAATCAAAGGGCCAAAACGGGCGAAACCCAATTCGATGACATCAAGTAATGGATGTAACGCTCTGCCTCGCCACGAAATGGAATGGAATATTTAATTTTTCATTTTTAATTTCAAATTTTACTTGGTAAGATGCGATTATGGCCGCCGCTCATTAAACGCACATACATATGAGGAAGTTGCATCCACTGGCACGCTTCCCCCGACCATATAAACTGAATTCACCCCGTTTCTTTCCCCGCCCCCTTTCTCTTCCGCTCTTTCTCAACTCTACATAGTAACAAAGAAAAGACTATAAAGAACGCTCTGCTGCACAACCACGACTTAAAGATACCTCTTAACGGCACAACTCCTCAGAAAATATATTTTTAAAAGTAAGTTCAAACTTTGAAGGCACAGCCACTTGCATCCCAAAATTTATGTCCCTAAGTGATATAGATCCTGAGATAAATGAACTTAAGCTTTGGCATAGTTATACATATAGGGGTTTCAACTGGCTCATAACACCAATACTCCCGCGTCTTTGCAGGTAATCAAGACAGCCACAGTAGCTATGGCCGTAAGATCCGCAGCTGATTCAGAGTCTGTTGATTCTACTTACTTAACGTATGGCCTCTATGCCCGGCCAGTCATAAACTGGTTTAACGACTTAAAGTTCTATAGACAAGCGTGGCGAAAGAGAGGGCTAGAGCCGCGTAGAAAGAGAGGGGCATAGATATAGGCAGGTAGGCAGTAGAGTCCAGCGAAACGGCGAAAATGTTAATCAGCCAATTGAGACTGCACTTGGACTTGATAGCCAGCTCAACTGCACTTGATACTTGACTTGATGTATATCAAGTTGTATATATAAAATATAAATATGGCAAAAATATCGCTCGACTGTATGAGTCATTTAGCAGCTATAGGAATCCTCCGATTAGATAAAGCCACAATTGATAACAATAAAAATGAATATACCTACAATATGCTACATATAGAGCAAAAGAAAGAGGTAAACAAAAGACAGCGGCGAATGGGTGAATGGTGGAGTATCAGAATCAGTGCATGGCAGCTGGCAAAGTGTAAATGATTTAATATACAGCCAGGCAATTGCCAATCCAGTTAAGAAAGGCATTAAAAATAAGTATAAAAAAACAGTAAGCTGCTCGCTAACTGTAAAGAAAATAATAGCAAAACACCGGGGCGCAGAGATAAAATCGCCATTACTATTAATATGGGGTCTTGTGATTATTGTTTCGACGGTTTTTCTACGGGGTTAACTCGCTTTATCACAGATCACTTAACACCAAAAAGCGGCCAACTACAGTGGATAGCGGCTAATAGATAATACGAGTGCGGTGTTAGGTGTTCAATATATGTACCGTTGAGTTAGATAGTTAGTCGCTGCAAATATTTCTTATCATTATTGGAGTTGTCTATAGAAGTAGTTTACTAGATTGCACACTTGTTTTGTACCCTCATATAAACCACAGATATAACTCATAGTGGGAATTTCATTGGGAAAGATACAGAATTTAACAAACTTTCGGAATTTCAGATAAGTCAAGATTAACTAACTATAGAAGTTTATAAAATTGTAGTTTTATCTAAACTACAGGAGTATGCTGATTTATATACAATATGAAGGATCTTAGATTGATAATAATTAGTGGGGATTAGTGGCTCAGGAACGAATGCGAAAATCGAAAACAATTGGGCACTTCAAATTGGGCTTCTAATTGGCAATTGGCAACTCGGGCTTTTTGGCCATGCTCGACTAACTAAGTGAGCCTCGTTTAACGGTTTTTTATTTATTTAGTTATTGCAGCTGCTTACTTAGTGAAAAAAACACTGAATCGCAGTACCCTTTGCCAACACTCACACACACACGCACACCACTCACATGGATAAAAAGGACCTGCAGTTTTTGTTGTTTCGACTTTTGCTTTATTTTATTGATTTTTAGCCAAGAATAAGAGACAGGTTCAAAACACACAAACAAACACGCATACACCCGCACGCAGGAAAACACACCCCTGCTGTGTATGTGTGTATCCCTGAGCTACCAAAAAAAAAAACGAAAAAGGGAAAAGGAAACAAAATGTTACCAACTAATTAACTAGAATTCTTAAACAAACCTTTTTGGGTGGCAGGTTTACAATTTGCTTGTATTCATATCCGTTTTTTGGAGTATTGATATTCTTTTAAGTTACTGTTAATAATGGCGCGCACGTTGTTACCAACAACAACTACAATTGGACAACAACAACAGAGTTAGCCGCACGCCAAACACACAGAGACACACACAGCACAAACACGTTAAAAAAATAAGATCGCGCGAGTAGACCGCTTTTCCCCACGAAATCCACGAACGTTATGTTTGCAACCGTCGGCGGCCGTTGAAATATGTCCAAAAAATCCCCCACCGTTAATTGGGGGGCCTTATAAAAATACCAAGAAGATACCAAATGTGCACAAATTCACCACAGACTCAAACCAACAACTTGCAACTTGAGCTGTATAAAAGGGGTAGAATCATTTAAGCAGAGCAACTGTTGCACATTTTAAAAAATACATTTTAACTGGCCAAAATAAATAAACGCTAAGAGGGCTAAATTCTTGGCGGTAAAATTAAATACGCTGGAATTCACTAAGAAGATACTAAAGTTAAGTGATAGCACCATGGACTCAAACCTTCAAATGTTTTGTTTGGCTGCCTTCTACTGTTGTATTGTAATAGTCTACTTTGTTGACAAAAATATACAATATAAACTACAGCTTTCTGTTGTGTAAACGAATTTTTGAATTAACAACATCTGGTGATCAACCATAAATATAGATTTGCATCTAAATGTGGCGTCATTTTAAGGTACGTGATTTAGAATATTTCAATGTAATGGGAAATTCAAAATTGACTGCCACCCAACAGCGATAGTCAGGCAAGCTGGCGATATTTGCTATCGATATTACTCCACACCTATGTTCAGTGACAGGCCGCCTCTAATTCTATTCGGTTTGTGCACATTTTGTTTGAAAGACGCCTAAAATTGTTGGATGTTATTTCATGTATTGTGTCTCATGTGCTAAAAGGTAAGAATAACGGCATTTATGTTTGTGATTCCGCCGATTTGTTAGGTATTCCAAGTTCCTCTGGTTCGCGTCGGTGCTTGTTGATGTGCGTGTGCCGTTTTTTTTCTCGTTTTTTTTGCGTTGTTGTGTTTGTGTGCGTGTGAGTGTAGGAGTGCAGCCGAAAACAACAACAAAACGGAGCATTAAAGTTACCTGGTATTTTGTGATGATATTACCCTATTTTTACCGCCGCCTTTGCTGGCCAACAGCCGAAGTTAAACATTTGCGCGGAGTTGTGAAGAAGTTGCCTGGTATTTGGTGTTGGTGTTAACCCATTTTTACCGTTTACCTTGCAGTCCATCCGCCATTTTACGCAGAGATGTCGACCTATTTCGGGGTCTATATCCCGACCTCCAAAGCGGGCTGTTTTGAGGGATCGGCGTCCCAGTGCATCGGCTCCATAGCCGCGGTGAACATAAAGCCATCCAATGCGTCGTCTGGATCGGCATCAGGAGCATCCGGATCGCCATCCGGCTCGGCTTTATCCTTGCAATCGGGCAACTCAGAAGATGGCAATGCTGCCATCAAGTACGATGATCCCGACTATCCACGTAAGTAGAAGTGAGATGGAGCGAGTGTCGGTATGTGTGTGTGTTTCGCGTTCCAGTTATTTGCCGCTTGTTGCTATTGTGATACCCTGTAATCGGGGGTCATGCGCGAAGGTTCAAACGGTTCGCCTACTCTTACTATCGAACAGTTCTCGTTTGGATTAAGTTAAAGTTTCAGTGTTCTGTTTATTTATTATTTATTTATTTATTTCGCAAGGATTCACAAGATACATTGCATTGTGCACGTTAAACCCAAATTTTAATGTGGAGGGTTGGTTTCACAAACCAAGCAACAGGAATGTTCATGATCGAATTTGCTTCGTGTTTGTTTTAAAACTAAACCAGATTTGCTTGACAGATTTTTGCAACGAAGTCTGTTTCAAAGGGGGATGAAATACCAGAATATCCTCGATCGAATTATGCTCGGTATATGGATAACTTGTTACCTGTTCTATAAAGTTATCAGTTTAATAAACATAATAGTGTTTATTCCACCGGTTAAGTGTTTTAATATATAAAATGAAATGCAACTGGGGAAAATATCTAGGGTATTTGAACTGTTGCATTTTTATAAGTTTTGTGTTGGCTGTTTTTTCTTCCATGACTAACTGTCCATGAAGAAGTTTCGATGTGTGTGTTCAAAACTTTTGAGAATCGAGAAAAATAAAACACAGAATCGTGGCTTGCGCAGCTGTCCCGCTCGCACAGTCGATTTCCTTGTCTGGGAGCGGTCTTTCGATTGAACGGTAAACAAATGGTGAACGATTGCGATTACCTGACTAATTAAATGCAACTCGCCTGCTCTCACTCGTTCGCTCTTTAATCCAATTAAATGCGATTCGAAAACAATAACCGATTGGGGTGAGTTCATTCCACTTCCACATCGACATCATCCCATTCCAGGCAATATCCAAATTGAATGCATTACTAGGACCTTGACCTGTCAGCACACACTTTCTGGCATATTTATGATCCAGCAGTCGCACAGCTGCGTTCAAAATAATAGGTTTTTGTATTTTTACCAAGAATAATTATGGGTTCAATGAACAATTATCGTAATTAATATTTCTAAAATTCGGGGCAAGTATTCAACTTAGTAGCAACCATTTTTCTATTTCTAGTATTACATGAGTATTTAATATTTGCTTTATAACTCCCAGCTAATTTTATTTACTTCTGTACTTCTGTCGAAATGCGATTTTTAGAGAGATCCCGAAATAATATTTTATATATAAAAAAAAAACTATAAATGAGGTCGCAACTGTATATCACACAGTTTCTCCAATTTGTTTCCTTTTCAAATTTATTTTTACTGCGAGCTGCAGAACAACAAGTATCCCGAAAAAGTGTGTGTGCGTGTACTTTCAAGAGTCCCCGGATCCAATAATTACACATACATCCCCAGTTTTGCCGGCTTGTGTTATTGTGGGTTGTGCCTGTCCCTGTCCCTTTCACTTGGCCCTGTCCCTGTCCCTGTCTTTTGGGCCAAGTCAACAGTCGTTGCCCAGAAAAAATGAAAACAAAAGCGCAAAAAACAAGAGAGCCAAATGTCGTAAAAGCAAATAGCATCGACTTGTGAAATACTCTACGATTGGGTGTGGTAACATGTTAAATATGTTAAATATTTTAAAATATATTTAATAGAAGCCACAACTTAATTAAACTAAATTGTACCTAAAAGTATTCAGAAAGTACCAAAAACGCACCAAAAAACAGAACTTAGGACATCTCTTTATTCATTCCATAAAATACAAAAATATTAACACGCCTAATTAGTGTCAAATTAATCCAATAGCAAATGATTTATGCCTTTTAATTGAACTTTCATGCGTGCCTCCTATTGGCCCACACTTGTTGTTAGTTCTACATGCTATATGTTGAGCTTTTATCAGATCTTTGATTAGAACTTTACCACCAAGGCTGCGGTGTTTAGTGCCTGTAGTTTTATTTCTGTTGTTATTTTTATTTTGCTAGCACATTGCGAAGGGCTGAAAGTAAATTTAATTATGGCACACTCGCTAATTTCGAGAGGTAATGTTGAGAGAAATATATGAATTGTTTGTATGCCACAGCTGCGATCTAAATATATCAGCTTTTGTTTTTTATAAACTCAACAAGTGATATTTAAATGGACTAGTTAGCCATACGCTTTCAAAGTGTCATTCATCTTTGTGAGGTATATTTAATATCAATTGGTTACCTTAAATGAAATATTCAAAGAGCAGGTTAACAATTCGATTCCAGTCCCTACAAATTTGTAATGTAAATACATATCTTTGAAATCTGTGACAAAACTGATGATACTGCTGATAAGGCAGGGCCTAGGAAAGTTTTGCCGGCGTTGTGCCAACAGCTGCGTCTCACGCATGTGCCCACCCAACGCCCCCTCAGCATAGTTTGTTTTGATTTTGTTTTGCTCGAGACAATCCTCCACTCGTCCGGCATTCGACACTCGTTCGCTATACGCCATTCGCCAAACCGATGGCGTGACCAAAACAGCCAGCTCATTTATTAATGGTTTATCCCTCTCGATGCCCACACATCAACATTGCCAACGCCACGACGGAGCAGCGGACTCGCCACTGTGGCTGATCTTCACGGAGAAATCCAAGGCGCTGGACGTCCTGCGACACTACAAGGAGGCCCGCCTCCGCGAGTTTCCCAATCTGGAGCAGGCGGAGAGTTACGTTCAGTTTGGGTTCGAGAGCATCGAGGCGCTCAAGAGATTTTGCAAGGCCAAGCCCGAAACCAGTGAGTACAGTGAAATAGTACATCTAGCTATATAATTACTTACGTACTGTATTATTTTTGTTCAGAGCCCATTCCGATAATGAGCGGGGGCGGCGGTTACAAGAGCTCACCGAGCTCGACGGACAATTCATACTCCTCGTCGCCGACGGGCAGCGGCAGTGGTTTCATCATTCCCCTGGGAAGCAATCCCTCAGTGTCCAATCTACTGCTCAGCAGTTCACCGACTTCCTCGCCGAGCAGTACCAGCAACATCATTGCCAATGGTCGACAGCAGTTGCAGCAGCAGCAGCAGCAGCAACAACAGCAGCAGCAGCCGCAGCAACCGGATGTGTCCGGAGAAGGCCCTCCGTTCCGGGCACCCACCAAACAGGAACTGGTCGAGTTTCGCAAGCAAATCGAAGGTGGTCACATCGACCGGGT
This sequence comes from Drosophila teissieri, assembly GCF_016746235.2. Classification (NCBI taxonomy): domain Eukaryota; kingdom Metazoa; phylum Arthropoda; class Insecta; order Diptera; family Drosophilidae; genus Drosophila; species Drosophila teissieri. The sequence goes on from NC_053034.1 coordinate 10,864,839, forward strand.
CAAGAGGATTATATGGGAGAATCCCCGATTTTTGATCAGCAGCGGTGATACGCCCACCAGTTTGAAGGAGGGCTGTCGCTATAATGCCATGCACATCTGCGCCCAGGTCAACAAGGCCAGGATCGCTCAGTTGCTGCTAAAGACCATTTCGGATCGGGAGTTCACTCAGCTTTATGCCGGCAAGAAGGGCAGCGGCAAGATGTGTGCCGCCCTCAACACCAGTCTCCTGGACTACTATCTGAACATGCCGGACAAGGGGCGTGGCGAAACACCTCTCCACTTTGCCGCGAAGAACGGCCATGTGGCCATGGTCGAGGTTCTCATTTCCTATCCGGAGTGCAAGTCGCTACGGAATCATGAGGGCAAGGTGCCCAGTGAAGTGAGTTGTGTGTTAGAAGGCCTTATCATAATTTAACCTGTTCTCCCCCCTTTAGATTATCTGCCTGCGTAATGCACAGGCTACACATGTGACCATCAAGAAGCTTGAGCTGCTCTTGTGCGATCCGTATTTTGTGCCCGTACTACGATCCCACTCAAATACACTGCCGCCAAAAGTGGGTCAGCCGTTCTCGCCCAAAGAACCACCGGTGGGTATCTGTATGATTGATTGAATGAACGACGAATTGATGTATTTGTCCATATACTTTACAGAACCTGCAACACAAGACGGACGATTGCGAGGGACTCAGTGTGGACCTGACAATCAGTGCGCTGGCAGGACCCATGCCCCGCGATAAGGCCATGAACTTCTATCGCCGGTGGAAGACACCACCACGGGTCAGCAACAATGTGATGTCGCCGCTGGCTAGCTCACCATTTAGCTCGCCGGTGAAGGTAACGCCGAGCAAGTCGATCTTTGACCGAAGTGCTGGTAACTTGAGTCCAGTCCACACCCGACGAAGGGTACTCTTTAGTCCATTGGCGCCGTCGACCAGCTCACCAAAACGCACGACGACCGTGTCCAATGGCACCAATGAGTGCGAGAACAACAATAATAATGTGAAGCCCGTGTATCCGTTGGAGTTCCCGGCCACACCCATTCGCCAAATGAAACCGGATTTATTCATGGCCTATCGCAACAACAATAGCATTGATTCGCCATCGATAGCCGATGACTCCCAGTTCCTGGACATGAGTCTAAGCCGCAGTATGAATGCGTCGCTAAATGACAGCTTCCGGGAGCGCCACATCAAGAACTCTGATATCGAGAAGGGTCTGGAGGTGGTTGGTCGCCAACTGGCACGCCAGGAGCAGTTAGAATGGCGCGAGTACTGGGACTTTCTCGATTCGTTTGTGGACCTTGGTGCGGCCGACGGGCTGGCCCGCCTGGAAGCGTATTTCCTGGAAAAGACCGAACAGCAGGCGGATAAATTAGAAACGGTCTGGAACTTTGCCCATCTGCATCAGTATTTCGATTTGATGGCTGGCGATCAACAGCAGCAACTCCGTAAGGATAGAAATGCAGCTGCGGCAGCAACCTCGCCATCCGCCGGAGTCATGACTCCGTACACATGCGTAGAGAAGTCGTTGCAAGTGTTCGCCAAGCGCATCACCAAAACGTTGATCAACAAAATCGACAACATGGTGTCCATCAACGACACGATGCTCTGCGAGCTCAAAAGACTGAAATCGCTGATTGTCAGCTTTAAGGTGAGCATAAAAAAAAATAATACTTTAGCATTTAAAGAAATATAACCGACTTCTTACCTTTTTAGGATGATGCCCGCTTCATTAGCGTGGACTTTAGCAAGGTGCATTCGCGTATCGCCCATCTGGTGGCCAGCTATGTGACCCACTCGCAGGAGGTCAGTGTAGCCATGCGCCTGCAGCTGCTGCAGATGCTCCGAAGTTTGCGCCAACTGCTGGCCGACGAGCGCGGCCGGGAGCAGCATTTGGGCTGCGTGTGCGGTAGTCTGTTGCTGATGCTGGAACAGGCACCGACCACCGCCGTGCATCTACCAGACACTCTGAAGACCGAGGAGCTATGTTGCGCCGCCTGGGAGACGGAACAGTGTTGCGCCTGTCTGTGGGACGCGAATCTCAGCCGCAAAACCAGCCGTCGCAAGCGCACTAAGTCGCTGCGGGCAGCCGCAGTTGTTCCGTCGCATGGTCAACTTCAAGATACAACGGGATCCACAGGATCGTCCGCCCTGCACGCTTCTTTAGGTCTGGGAGCATCTAGGGTGGCCGCCGTGGCGCCCGTGTCGAAAACTGCTTGGCGCAGTCAACAAAGCGATGACGAGGACTACGGCAGCGACGAGGAAGTAAACTTTGTGAGTAATAGTATTAGTGGGTAGTACTATTGATCAATACTTAACATTTCTGTTGTTTTTTCCTCCAGTTTGACTGCACCGATGTGACGCCGCCGTATGGAAGCAGCAGCGAGGACGAGGAAAACTTCCATACACCGCCGCAGAGCTTGTCGCCACGCATGTCCGTCGATTTGGAACCGCGCTATGAGTTGTTTATTTTTGGGTGAGATAATTGATGGTTAAAAAATGTATTTTTTAGACTCAACTTTTAACATTGTAGAAACGAGCCAACCAAGCGGGATTTGGATGTGCTGAATGCCCTTTCCAATGTGGACATTGAGAAGGAAACACTGCCGCATGTCTACGCCTGGAAGACTGCCATGGAGAGCTTTTCCAGTGCTGAAATGAATCTGTACGTTTAGAGCATCGTTACTGTTATAAAATTTTAAATATCAATATTTTATGTTTCATTTGGTTTAAATGTTTCCTTGTTGATAGTGATTTTGTAATGACTTTTGCTCACCTCTATTACAGCTTCCCATCCCCAAAGAACGTCAAGGTCCAAAAGCCGGAGCCTTGGCATTCAGGAATCAGTGCTAGCCACAACAGCCAGTCATCGCTGCATCCCAAGCGTCTGCTTGCCACGCCCAAACTGAATGCCGTGGTCGCCGGCAGACGCGGATCCGGGCCACCGACGACGCCAGTTCCGCCGCGTCTGGCGCGAACTCCGTCCGCCGCCAGTATTCAAGTTGCAACCGAGACGAATGGCGATTCGGTCGGATCCGTCGTCACGCCGGCATCGCCGCTTTTGAGTTTTGCCGCCTTGACGGCAGCGACGCAGTCATTCCAAACACCATTGAACAAGGTGCGCGGATTGTTCAGCCAATATCGCGATCAACGGGCCTATAACGAGGTGGACACGCCGGTGGGAAACAGGAACGGAAACGGAATGGTCCCGGAAACCGGAAACGGAAACAGCGACTGATAGATGAGAGGCCGCCTGCATACTTACCCCCAGAATACCCTGTTTCGCCCTTTACCCCTTTTAATGTTAGTCGCATGTATATTATTTTTTTTTATACATTATGAAAATAAAATTCATGAAAAGAAGTGAAATAAAAAACGAACATTTTGCTACCAACTGCTTTGCTACAGATAACGAGTTCAATTTTTGTTCAGTTCGCAGCAAATCGAATCAAGTGCTTTTCTAAATACTTTCCAAATTCATTCATTGGAGTGGGGGGGCTATCAGTACATGCGACTGCGACTAAAAGCGAAATTACCGCAACAAATTGTGGCCGAGCAGCGCCGTAGAAAGCCATAAAAGCAATTACCATTAATCACACAAACGGACGGACAGTGGAATGGACACCTGGACGCTGGGCAAGATCGCGGCTCAAAGGAACATTCTTCGCCACCGATCGATCTTGGTGCTCGATGCAATGCAAAACGAGAAACTGAAACCGCTCGGTTCGGAAAAATAAAAAATCAACCAAAACGAATTCAACGGAAAGGAAAGCAATACAAAAAAAAAAAATGTTTATCGAAGCCTGTATACCCATAGATTCTGGCCCAGCTCAGGGGATCCCCTCGACGATCCCGATCCCGATGCCAAACGCGGCCAGGTCTCGTTTACTCTCAATTTCTTATTTATGAGAGTACTCCCGACGGTGGAAGCGCAGACTGCTTCTTGCATTACAATGGGTATGCTCGACTTGCGATGGGGAGCGCTGACAACAGGTGTAAGATGGTTGTGGTGGCCAATTTAACTTCGCTGCATTTACATAATGTACTTAGGCCAAAACTAGAAGGTATGCAATAGCCGACGCTCAGGTACTTATTACTTTGTAAGCGTTTAAAAAGGGGTATATTGTTAAACTCACACTTCTGTTGTTTTGAAACATAAAAAAAAAACTTAATTTGTTTTGAAAACTGATTAAATACTATGTATTAAAATGAATTCCGAGCTCAACAAGGACCCAGCATAATTTCTATTATTTTAGTTGAATAACTGATACTGTAGGGTATCGTTGGGTCGCCACGTTCCCATCGAAGTGCTTCATCGTTGGTGTCTTTTGGTTTCTGCTCCTCTTCCTTTGTCAACTGGAGCAGCGGGAGGTGGGGGCAGGGACGTGGGGCAAGCGGCATGTGGCAGCGGTAGATGGTTGGGGGTCTGGGCAGCGAAAGGAGCAGCGAACAAATTTGTTGCAATTGCCATTTCGCTCAGTGGTCGGGCCACTTTTCAATGGCAGGGCTTTGACAAATGATCGCTGATAAGAAGCCGAACCGAGGGAGAATACTAAAAGCGAAACAAATTGAGAGGCTATAAGGCGGCATCTGGTGGATCGGGGGGATCTGGTGGATCTGGTGGATCGGGGGCAACTGGGGGGAGTTCTGGTCATAAGTGGGTCGCAATGCCAGTGATAGAGGTTATATAGTGCATACAAAGAAGTATTTTGTAAGAAAAGCCTCAGCAATGAAATACCTAATATAACTTCTTATACTCCTTTTTGTAAATAAATGTTTCCTAACTTAATGAAGTTTCCATTTTACTCGCTTAATATAGTTATAAGCAATGCGACGAGCAACAAAAACATGGTGGTTCCTTAACCTACAGCCATAATAATATAATATATGCAATATCCAAAGGACGCAATGGAGGGGAAAAGCGGAGTAAAGGGGGGAGGGGGACTCCAACCGACTGGCGCCAGTGGCTCCCATTATCTGACCACCGCCATCAGGGTCAACTCATTCCAGCAGTTCCTTTGTTTGTCCCCCCCTTAACCAAAAACCAAAAACCCAGAGACTCGAGACCCGAAAAATCCAAAACCCATTTTTGGACTCTTTGTGAAACTTGAGAACACTTAGCGATGGAAAACAAAAACTACAAAATAAACAAATAAATGGAATAAAAAAGCGAAAAGAGAGGGCGAGAGAGCGAACAAAGAGAGTCTGGGCCGTGTCAGAAGTTCACACAAAACTTGTGAAGTTCCTACGATCCTTGGAGTGAAGTGCCTTTCGGTGGAGTGGCCGGCCAGCCCAATCCCTAGATGTTTTTTATGGCGAATTGCAAGGCGGCGCCGGAAGCTGTTCAGACAACCTCGACCAATTAGCCAGCCATTTATCCAGCCAACAATCCATCAAGTCATCCAGCCATCCCGCCATCCATCCAAGGCAGCTGCATTCGGTGACTGGACTAACCCACAATTGCGCAGGACTTTGGCCATATCACTGACCCTAATCTAGACGATTGCGGTACGAAAAGTTGCTAGACTTATTACTAAATTAAAAAATAATAAATAATAAAATCTTTGTAAGTATTTTAATGTGAATTTAAAATCAATTAGAACTTGATTTCTATACTGTTTAATTCTATAATGTTTAATTAAAACCGTTTTCATTCATATTCACCACTTATTGTTTCAAGTATAAAGATCTAGATAGTCCATGCTAGCTTACACAATCCACAAAAACAATCAGACGCATGCAAACGGCATTATGTGAACAATGAAAGGCTTTTAGTACCTGCAAATGGAACCACACGCAGGTGGACTAATGATACACACATCGATTTTGGCATTCATGTAAATTCAAGTAATTCAGTAGGTTTCAGTCCAAATGTTGACTTTGGATCCGATGCTAGGGCATCAGTTTTGAGTTCACCTCCGAGCCGCGTCGGCGAGCAATGTTCCTGAAACGGAAATGCCGCAAGAGAAACGCCATCCGCCGGAGTCCAGGACGCAGCGCTTCCTGCAGACTTTGGTCATCTTTCGGCGCAGCCTCATCTACCAGACGAAGGAGTTCTTCCAGAACTCGACGCTCCATGGCGTGCGATACATTGCCGAATCCGGCCGTCCCGTCGGCGAGAAGTTCATGTGGTTCTGCTTCACGTCCATCGGAGCGGTCACCGCGCTGGTCATCATCATGAGCCTGTGGGAGAAGTTCCAGACCAATCCGACCATCACCGGTCTCGACACCGACTTCCACAACCAGAACGTGGTCTTCCCCACCACCGTCGTCTGTCCGGAGACGGCATTTGACCACGACAAGACCTACGAGAAGGTTTACAACACACTGGCGTGAGTACAAGAAATTGTAAAAAAAAAGGGAATATACATAAATTAGATACAATTAGCCACTGAGATTGTGCCAAAGTTGGTTAATATTAAGGTAGATAGTATTTTGTGATTGCAGTAACTACGACGAGGCGCAGGCCCAAATGTATACCCCATTTCTGCGGATTCTTACCTCCCTGAGCTTCGAGAGCATTCGGGACGCCAAGGTGCTGTCGCAGTCGATTCCGCAGAACCTGCTGGATGCCCACACCATCCGGGAGTGGGCCTTCGAGGGCCACATTGACTGCAAGAACGTCTTCGTGTCCTGCAAGTATCGCGACGAGGACATACCCTGTTGCGACCACTTCGAGCCCATTTACACGGAGCACGGCTTTTGCTACGCCTTCAACAGTCGCTTCAAGTCCACGCCCACCGAAGAGTAAGTTTCCCCGCATCGGAATCTAATCTGAACTGAGTTTCATTGGGTGACAATATATATTTTATTGCACAGCGTTAAGACCGGTGCACCTCATGATCTCTACGAAACCGACAAGAAGTGGGCGCTCTTCTTCATACCCAACAGCACTTCAAGTGTAAGTTGTTCACTTTCCACTATGAACAATATGACTTTCTAAGTTCCTAAACCATTTCTCACCATTATGAATTTGAATAACAATTATGATCAATTCAGATCTATATCTTCTCGAACGAGGAGTACTTCGGTTCGGATTTCAATGCCCAGATCGATTGGTCGGAACCGCAGCTGGTGGAGGTGAGGATCTCCAAGAAGAACACCTACACCACGGACGATGCGCGCCAGCTGTCCATTGGCCAGAGGAAGTGCATCTTCAGCGACGAGGTGAAGCTCAACTATTTCCCAGATGCCTACACATTCTCCTCCTGCATGAAGCAGTGTCGCATGAACAAGGCCATCAAGTTGTGCAAGTGCAATCCGCCGTTTTATAAGCCCATACGTGAGTCAACAAATTTACCCATCTATTGCATAATTATTATTATTATTATTATTATTATTATTATTATTATTATTAGCCAATGTGCCCATGTGCTCGATGAAGGACTTCGATTGCCTCGATGAGTTCAAGAGCAACATTACCAACATCAAGGATTGCCTGCAATGCGAGCTCAGTTGCTCGAAAACCGTTTTCAACATTGATAAGCTGATAAAAATGTTCGTTTTTCCAAATACTTGTATCTAAGATAGTAACCAGATGTATGATCATATATCATATATTTCAGGAGCGATCGACCAGAGAGCTTGGGTGTGCTGGTGGAGTTTCTCACCTGGCCGATTATTCGCTATAAACGTGAAGTTCTTTTCGGCTGGGTGGATCTGCTGGTGTCGTTTGGAGGAATTGCCAGCCTATTTCTCGGATTTTCATTGCTTTCCGGTGTGGAGATTATATACTACTTTACGCTGCGAGCCTGCTGCATGGTCTATAAAAATCGGGTAAGTTCACCGATTAGATTATTCAAATAACTTTCTCATTGAAATGCATCAAATTGCAGCAAGATCTTTACGAGATCGAGGAGAAAATCCGGCAGGAGCCGCCACCCAAAATAGATCTGAAACTGAGCTTAAGTTCGCACAATCCAAGGATTGGAGATACGCCCACCTCGGCGGTGCTGAAAGTGAAACCGGCGGAGGAGTCCGCAGGACCAAATCCTTTGGGGGGCTATCAAAGAAAACACGAAAAGGTTGGTCTTTAGAGTGAACTAGCAATATTCATGGCACTTTCACAACCACTCTTTTCCAGGACTACTCTATCAATACCAAGAACTATTATAAAACACCCAAAGTCTTACCTGACTATGGATATACAAGTAAAGCGAAAAATCCCTGGACAACTTACGATCACTCGCAATACATGCCCTGAAGCTTAAGCCGTGCAAAAGTAATTAAAACAAATTAAAATACAACTGCGAAGCAGCAAAATATTTATTAATGCTTTAGTTGCAATATATAATGGTTTGCCAATTGCCAGTCCTTTAAACGAGCAACTAAAATTAGGAGACAAATCAATAACCAAAAACATAAAAAAGAAATTTATTAAACATATAGAAGTGCTCTCTTTTTTTTTCAACTTGGCCTTTTGATATATTTCTTTAATGGTATCAAATAAAATTTGCATAATGTAATACAATTAGTTTAAGCACAGCTGTACCCAAAATAATTTACCAACAAATACCTAACTATCAATGAATATTACTGTGCACCAGCTGTTGCGAGAGCGAATACTCTTATCATGTAGTTAACTAGTTTAACTTTTTTTTTGCAATAAAGACATATTGTATCACGCAGATATGCACCAGCAATAAAGAAATATCCGCTAGTAAAATACGTTCGACTGCCGCTGGAATGTTTCGATGGGTTTTGCTCCCAATTAAACTTCAGTTCTGTGTTGCATACTTAGCGGCGCGGCGCGGCGGGTTCACTGCACCATGGTGGTTGACACAGCGGTGGCGTGGGGGCGGGGTGGCAGTTGCTGGGTGGGCGGTGGCAAGCTAACCGCCGACCCGTCCGCAAAACTCCCATCTTTAGATCCGACTGCATCTGTGGCTCCCAGCCCGAAACTCAAACCCCACTACCAAATCCCCGGCATTCAGCCGCAGCTCAGCAAAGGCGAAAGCATTTTTCAGTTAACATCGTTGCTGGCTCATTGTTAATTCCCCCCAGTGCTGCCCACTATTAGCCCTTAAAATGGCTATGAATGTGTTCCAATTGCTTCGGAGATAGTAAACCCATTTTAGTTAAAGGATTGCATAGATAGATAGGCACAGAATCGGTAAAATGTGGACTACTTTATAAATCGGTTTGTTCTTAAGAACTAACAATAAAAGTTATTTAAACATTTTAAAAAATAAATGTATAATTTGTTCCTTTAATGCTTGAATAGCAACAAATTGCGTTAAATGTGCATTAAATAGCTACACTTACAGCACTGACGTGCGGCAGAAAGAGAGAGCGAGGGAGTGTGCGAGGAGGAAGGCAATGCCGCCTCCCAAAACGGCCAACAGGTGGAGCGCGGTGGTGGTCGTAGTTGTAATTGCAGTTGTAAGCCGCGTAGTACGCAGCGAAGTCTACTTTTCCGTTTTTCCGGGAGTTGGATGTGTGTTTTTCCAGTCTCGCATTCAATTTGCGGAATTCCCGCCAACCCCCCTCACCATTTGCATATTTCTGTGAATGAAACCGCCGCATAGTTTGTACTTTTTCCCTTACTGGCAAAAAAGAGGCGTTTCCATGGCCAGGATTAAGATGCAACGATCGCTTTATGACCCCGCCACCAAGGATTAAAAGCCAGCGCTAAATTTAAGGGGAACAAACAAATAAAAATAGTGAACAATCAAGGAAAATAAAAAAGAAGTAGGCACAACTAAGCCAAAGAAAATAAAAAAAACACTCACTGCCTGTTAACGGACTTGTTGACAATAAACACACGCCCACAAATAACTAATCTCACATGCATGGATACACACAACAAAAAAGTAGTATACTTCCTAATCAATGATTTACTTTACATTTAAATACAACTTTTTTAATGCAAATGTTGTGAAAAAGCATAAACTTATTTTATAAGCAAGCTTTTTTTAAACAATTAAGATTAATATATTTGGTTTTATAATGTTTATGCCAGTGCAATCGCATGCATAAATAAATTTAGCAAACTTAATTAAAATAAGGGAGTTGAAAGCGCTGTTTGCACACTCCAAAATAAAAAAAGAAAAACAACTTTTCAAATCTTTTGCTCCCCCCGCCTCCCACTCACCCCCTCTCCGAAAATGGCGCAAAAAGAGGAGAAAACAAGCAAACAAACAAACAAACCAACACTCACAAACTCTCTTCCGCATTCCGTTTGAGAGCTCTTGTGCACTTGATTTTCGATTTGCATTTCTAAAATGGCCCATAAAAGTGCTAAAACTAATGAAAGAGCTTTGATTCAGTTGATGGCCATTGCCAGGTGCTTAAAAAAAAAAGAGTAATTAAACAATTAAGAGAAAGGTGTGGACAGTTTTATCAACGGTGATTCACTTCAGTTTCTGCCAGAAAACCTATTAAGCCTTGGCACTAAAAGTTCAGCTGTAGATACACATGACGTATACGTAATATAAATTACTACTTTTGGAAGCTAATTTAAACATATATGTAAATGCAGATCGCGAACATTAAACAGAAGTTTCTTGTTAAGTTTTTTATGTGAATGCTAGATATTTGCTTACCATTATAGTTTGTAGACTGTTTTTATACCTACAAGGATATTCTATAACACCAGCGGGTTAATAACAACCATTAGTACGCCTCGCTGCATCTGCTCAAAAATTAAATAAAACACTAAGCTAGCAGGGGGAAGTATAATAAATTCAAATAAACTCACGAGGACAATGGCAATGGTTGAAATGTGGCTCGCGGATACGCAATGTGCCACAGGCACCGGAACCGGAAGCTCTGTACAGTGTGTACCAGCACCAGCAGCAGCTTGAAAAAATATGAAGTAAAAGAAAATGCCAAACACCCCGCGAAACATGGCGGCAAACAAATGAGCAGACGGCGGTGGGCGTGGCGCGGCGTGGCGCCTCCTGACAGGCAGCTTAATTAAGATGGCCAGGATAATGCAGAAATTAAGACACAAAATGCCACGAGAAGGACGAGCCAAGTTCCGCCAGACGCCGAAGTTTTCCCAGCCAGACGAGGACATATCAGATGAGATTTTCTCCGATTTTTACGAGCCACTTCGATTGGAAAATGCCAGAAGCACGAATCATTTGATAAATTTTTTGAACTTTGTCCTGCAGGCGCATTGCACACAAAAATGTCACCCATAAAGTTTATGGTTTTCCAAGGGAAATACAAGAAATATTTTATTAAAAATAGGAAAAGGCTGAGGTAAACTTAAATGATTCAAAAAGTAAGTGTATCTCACTTGGTGTATTTTGTACATTCAATATAGTTTTAATTCAATTTTCTTTTCATTTCTTGATTTTCATAAATTTTTCTCATCATTTCAGTAGTTCCATTTGTTATTGATTTATTTTCGGATCGGTTTAAGCCACTTTTGCATCTCTGGTTACGCCGACAGCCTGGCAAGTGCTTCTGTTTCCGCTGGGTCTTTGATTGCATTCGACTTTTGGCTGCAGTTCAGCCGCCTCCTTCCTCTTTTCTCTTATATCCCGTTACCACCCCACTGTTCCACCCACTCGACGACAACAATATTGTCTTTTTGCTTGAAATCAAAATGCTGGAAAGTTTTAGCCCGACAACGTAAACATAAAGTAAACGCAGTGCCAAAAACAAAAGTCAAGTCCACTCCGAGTGTCCAACAGCATTCGCTGTGTGAGTGAGTATCTGTGTGTCCAAAGTATCTGTGAGTCCAGAGTATCTCCATGTGTGTGTGTGTGTTCGTTGGCTTGTTGATGCGTGTGCATGTGATCTGCTGGCTGCGATTAGAAAATGATTTACACCTCTGGCCGCAAAAAAAAAAAAACGAAGAGAATTCAGGATAAAAGATGGGCCTTACAACGTCTGCGAAACTGGTTGGAAGAAGAAGCTGATGTTCTTCTCCTTCTTCTACTCTCCTTCCCCTTCATCTTCTCGTTCTTGGCCAGCTCTGCTTCTTCCCAGTATGCAATTACACATTTTATTATTATTAACGTTAATGTCGCCCCTGGGAGGGCACTAACGCCCGGCTCCACATAAAAGGCGCTTATTAATAAGAAATGGCAATAAACTACAAGACACAACAGAACGTACAGCAATACGTCGCTACACTAGACGAATTTTTAATATCAATTTATGAATATTTAGCTACACTGGACAACACAAAAAGTGTAATTTTGCTAAGAATATGTACACTGAAACTAAAAAATTACTTTTCGGAGAACCGTGTTAATTATTCTAATATGTTATTAATTTCTATTAATTCATTTATTTATTTGTGTGTAGTTTTGTAATGTTTTTCAGATGTTCAAGGCCGTACTTTTTTAAAGTGCATTCCGGTACGCTGGCGCTTAAAGGAGCAACAGCTGGCGTGTGAGTAAGAGGGCAGAGGGTGGGAGAGGGACACCGAAACCGAAACAGAAGAGAGTGTGAGAAAGGGAAAGAGAGATCCCAGCCGGCGAATGCGCGGCAAAAACAAAAGGCAACGGGAGAAGCTCGGCGAAACAGCTGGCGAAGAAAGTCGCTCTCTTTGGCTTATCTCTTTTGAACCCCCTTCTGCCATTGCTTTCCTTAACCCTTGCGTATCCTTGTTGAGAGTAAATCAAGCGCTCCACATATTTTATTAAGTTGGAAACCAGTAATAAAGTAGTAAGCTCGTTGCCAGCTGCAGCTCACACACGCACACACACCTACACTCACACACACACTTACAACGGTGCACTCTCCTGCGGCGCTGGGGTTGCTGTTGTTGCACTGCCTGCTGCACGCGCGAAAATGCTAAATTGCCAGGAGCGGATTCAGCTGGTTGGGTGCAGTATTCCGTGGGGTATTTACAAGACATAAACAGACGAATATATTTTGTAACACAGTACTAGTTAGATTAAAGGCCTAACAAAATTGTCTAGGTAATCATATTCCGATAAATCATTGCCTACTTTTTTGGGCAGTTGTTTAAATTACAATATAAATGTATTGCTTTGCATCTATATACAAATGTAATTGGTTAAGCTGCCTTAATGTAGCAGTACAATAATTTATTTCTACATGTATCCAAAATTTAAAAAGAAAAATGGCTTTGCACGGTTTTAAGACGATCCGCACCTGGTCTGAAGCATTCACTGCTCTCTCCCTCGCTCCCCTTCTCCGATCCCACTCTTCGTAGGCTCAAAACGTGCGCCTAACAAAATGCCGGTTTAAGTTTTACGTTGTTTGGCGTATACGTAATGCAAAAGGAGAGAGAGAGAGAGAGCAGTGTGCGAGAGCGGGAAAAGAGCGCGCGCGTCGCTAGTTGCTTTTCGTCTGATTGGAACTCCAAACTCCAATTCCAGCTCCAACTCCTACTACAAATACAACTACAACTCCACTGCATCATCTTGTTGTTGTAGTTGTTGCCGCTGCTTTAGCTGCTTTTTGTTTTTGTTTCGGCTGGCAGTTCTTGTTCCTTTCTTTCTACACTCCATTCGCACACAAGCTCAGGTCCACAGCATCAGTCAATACAATAGCAGTTAAAGCAGCAGCTTCTTAAAGTTTTCAAACTAGCCAAACTCGTAATAAAAGAATGTATGTTTCAAGGTTTTGTAGAAGAATATAATGTTTAAGCTATTTCAATTATTTATTTTATTATTTGTGCACTACTTCTCTTACCGCGTCTGTGGCGAGCAAACTGCATTTGCGGCGCTGCCGGCGTCGTCGACGTGGGGACGTCGCTGCGTCCGTGGGATTCGGCCGCAGTTGGATTTTGGTGCTGCTCGCGCGAGGACGTCTCCTCTAATACAGCAAAAAGAAAGAGTGTCGTTTTGGAGTCGCGATCAGAAACAACAATAACCACAGCCTGGTGGCCAACAATTCTTACCAGTTTTAAGAAAGAGCGACGAAAGAAAATGAAGTAGTGTGAAATATTATATTTTCATTTTGTGTGTGCGTGTGTGTGCGGTTCTCCTTTAATTTCGTTACACTTCTCTTTTTTTTGCGATTTTTGTTTATGTGCCAAACTAGTTTCGAGTTAATTGAATTTGCGGCGCCGTTGTCAACCGATCGTTGCTGAAAACGTAAGTGCAGCTTTTTAAGTAGCTAAGGATGCGTTTGCCGCAGGACATTTGCGGTCACGTGGCAGCTGCCACTTGCGAACTGCAACCGCAAAACGAAAAAGCCGCCAAAAACATTAGCACTTTCGTGGAAAAGTATTTCGCAAATTAAATTGGGTTAAACTGGGATTATACAAGTGTGCGAAAAATATATTTGCAGTGAACCAATATTGAATTATTTTACCAAAAAATAGAGGCGTTTATTGCGGATTTTATTGACCATAGTAGGCTTACAATATTTGTATATATATTATCTATACTTTAAGGTCTTAAATGCGAATTAAAGTTCTTTCAGCTATCTCACACATCTCTCTCTCTCTCTACACATTTCATTTTCGACACTTTCGTGAAATATAAATAACTGTCAGAATGGTCAATGTTTGAGTGAGCAGTTTTCCCCTTTTCGTTACACTCACTTAATTAGACTATATTTATATTAACAATAACTCACCTCTTTTGTCTCACAAGCAATTGGATGGAATTGTTGTCGCGTTGCCTTCAGCAGCATCCTGTGTTTCGTCCTCGGCCATTAGGACCCCTGTAATTAGGATGAATAACAGCTTTAAAATTGCAACAATTTTGTGTCTTTAATATAGTTTTGGGAAGAAGGAATTAATATACATATATTCCACCTTGTTTACTGTTTGCTTATTTGTTATTACACTTTATTACTTTAGACAGTTTCTGTAGTTTTTAGTTGTACTTTGCTAACTAGAAGTTTCCATCTCAAGCCGTTAAGTTTTTCCAGCATTTTGGCACAGCTTAAAAGTTGCCAAGTGTCAGAAGTTCAAGCGCGCTGCTCACCTTTCAATTAGCCAGGAATTCAGAGCGAATCTAATTAGTTGGCCATAAAGGTGGCAGGCGGTGGAAAGTGAAGGGTCCTCTAATTTCTTGGCTCCCTGGTTGCCACTAAAAGCCGATCGATCATCAAAAGGCACAACCGCCACGCACAAAGATAGCAAAAAAGTAAACAAACTGAAAAATCAAAAAAAAATCAAGCCACGACACACGAAAAAAAGGGCCGAATTCTAAACTGTCGAAATGTTTTGGCAGTTTCAGCGGGGTGCTGTCAAAAAAAAGGTCTGGAATCTCAGAAGTGTCACCAATCAAATTGAATGAAGTAAAAAAGTGTCCGTTTGGTTAACACTTCCTATTTCATTTCACAAAAAAAGCATTATAAATAAATAGCAAGGACAGTGTTATAATTTAAATTATTATAAAACACTAAAGTTCTTCTAATACTAGTTCATCACATTTTTGTACCTTACGTTACGAATGTTGAGCCCTTTTCAGCAGCCGAAAAATGCAAACAATTTGAGCAGCCCTCCGCTGAATTCGCTTATTAACTAAAATAAATCCGTCCAAACGGAAAGGTGCAGAAGGACAGGGCCGTTGGCCAAGTGCTACTGGCCAACTAGCTGACCATTTCCCTGTTTTGCCTCTTTTTTTCGTTTTTTTGTTTTTTTGCTAGCTTGGCTGCTGCTTTATGTTTGCCTTTTATTTTGGCCACAAGTTCTAGTTAGTACGAGGCGGACGAAGGCGAGTTCATAGAGCCAAAGGAACCGGTCTTGGAAAGTCGTCTAAATGTTTCTCTTACCTCGGCGCACTGCGAAAAAAACTTATTACAAAATTGGAGATTTCTTAAAGCTGTGGATTTATCCGACCAACACGGCAGAAGTTTATCTAATCAGTATTACTTATCTATTTCCGTAATAATTGAAAAAGATAATATTCATGCAGAGCTTAAGCTGTGCTAATAAAATTTAAGAGGCGTTCTCCCGAAACTTACCAATATATAGAGTTCCCATGCATTTTTATCAGTGCACCTTTTTATCCCCGTCCAAGTCGAAGTCCGAGACTTTTCGATGTCGATGCTGAAGGCCCACTAAAATGTCCGACTGTGTGTGTGTGTGTGCGAGTGTGTGTAGTGGCTCCTTCCACAGAGTATTCATTCCCAGAGGAATGTGTTAAAGTGTCTAAAGCTGTTTGCCTTCCCCCGCCATTCGAATGCCCCCCCTGCCATCCATCCAAATCGCCAAATAGAAAATTCTGAGCTCGAGGAGCTTTATGCTGCTCGAACGCATCAGAATGGCAACGGCGATTTATAAGATAGTCCACGGAGCAGAGGAAAAATAATATCAAATATCAGGGCTTAATTGATTTTTTTTCTTCGCTCTTTTACCCTTTTTTCATTGATCTGACTCATTTTGTAGGGCTTATAAGTTATATATGCACCATAAAAGGTTTATTTAAACTTCATTTATGCATTCAAATTATTTTAAAGAATGAATATGAATAGGAAATGTGGTTGCGAAAATAGAGGGAAATGTGCAGGAATAAATGCTCCTCAAAAATACAAGTTCGTCAAAATAGTTAAATCTAAATATTGGGTACCTCAGTTTCAAATAATCTAATTAACTCCTCAAGACTGAAATTAATCGCAACCAGTCAAAAAAATGTGCAGGACCTAAAATCATTATGGGCAAAATTCAAGCAAATTGAATTTCAAGCTGCCTGCTTCCCAGTTGATTCTCCTTCGCTCTTGCCTTGTTTGATGATGACATAGTATTTGCCCAAGTTAATGGGAAAATGGGAAATGAGCTAGCTATGGAAAGTACAGTGAATGGCGAAAATGTAGTGCTGGATGGATGGGCAACATAAGAGTAGTCGAGCTACATATTATGTTAATACACTTTACTCCACTTTACTCCACTTTACTTCACTTTACTACACTTTTAATACACTTATTTGCAGTATTTACTAACATTTCCATCGAAAAAGACATTTGGTTAAGTGGCACTTTTGAGAAGCGCAGAGGAGAGCACATCATTTTTAGTAAATTTACATAAATTTACATAAATTTACATTACATTTTACATTTACATTTTACATTTTACATTTTTTTCTTAATAAACATTTAATTTAATTATATAATGTTTTTATTGACTGTTGAAAATACCAAAACTAACACATATAAAATAAATATCGCTAGATCCGATAAATAATGGCTAGAAAGAAAATCCCTCCTACATTTTGGCCAACTTATATTTATGGCTGGCACTCTTTAGGTCCTAACCCTAGGCCTTAACTAACCCCTCTCTGCCCCCGCACGTCCCTGGATATTGAACGTGTTCTAATGGAGTTTTTAAATAAGTAATCACTTGCTGTTGTTGGCGGGCAAGGAGTTTCGTCAAAGGCAAAAGGCGACCGGCTAACGGTTAAAGGCGAATGCAAACATAAGCCCAGACATTGCCACGCCCCCTTTAACCCTTTGACTGCCCCCACCTCCGCGCAATTTACAGGTTAACATGGTAACAAAGAGAGGAAAAAAAAACGAGCACAGGAAACTCGGACCCTAATTGATTGTTAACTCGTGTGTGGTTCGCAATTTTTGTTTTTTTTTTTTGCCTCTTGGTCCCCCCCTGGAAAATTGAGTCGCAGAAAATGCGGGGGAGTCCCCTGCAAGAGCACCCAAACCCCGCACAACCCCACCCCGCAATTATGGCTTAAAAAGTGTTGCTGGCATTTCGGCTGGCCAACAACGGCAACTGCAAAAAATAAAGGCCATAAGTAAACCAATTAGTCGCCCGGCAGTCGTAAGCTCAGTTTGCAGTGCAACTGTCGCCATCGCCATCGCTGTCACTGCCAGGGGTACTCTAACCCCCGTGACCCCTCCAGTGTCCCCACCGCTCCCCGCCACCCGCCTCCCGCAGCCCATGGCGGAGCTGGCCAATTGGCTAGCGATATTTTTGGGGAATTTTTTGTAAACATTTTAGCAAACAGAAGTTGGGATTGTAATTCTAGTTATTTATGCAAATAAATATATAATCATTCTAATTATTTTATTTATTTTTATTTTTATATTTTCATATTTTACTTGACATACTTTTCCAAATCTACATATATTGAGTTTTCTAATCAACACTGCGTATGCGTGATACTCTCTTTATATAGGAAAGTGCATAGCTATAGCTAATTTAGCAAATCGATAGTTGGCAGCACTGAAACTCGAATATGCAGCACCAGCAGCTCGAACTGAAACTGCGGCTTTGGTATTGTGTAGTGTTATAAGCGCATTTGACTTTTTGCACAACGCAAAGTTGGTCGGAAAACTGGTGGCAAATGGGGGTTTAGTTGGGGGGGAGGGGCTAACAAGGCCCCTTTATAAGCGGGGAAAGGTGCAGGCTGAGGCTTTTTGTTCGTTCAGCGGAGGAGCATTTTATTGTTGCGATTAACTCAACTTAATCTGTATGAAATCTATATCCTTAAATCCGTTTAAAATCTAGATCTTTGTTATAATATTAAATTTACTTCTCAAGAAATAAACAAAACAATATACTTTTACAATAAATATACATTAAATTGCTAAAATAGAGCTTATTACCCCAAGTTTAAGTTTGGGCCTTTTTCCAGTGTCTCAGTGTTTAAAATGGGCCGTTGGCACTTCTTGCTAGACACATTGCCTGTCGGCTTTTAGTTGCAAGTATTGCTTATTACAACTGCAATGGCATCAACCACCGAGCGCCCGCCCGCCCCCTGGCGCCCACTTTTCCTCCCACGCTTTTCCAGAGCGCTCAATGAAGCTTGAAACGCGCTTCTAAGTAATGGCAATCCGCTTTGGCTTTCAATTTGCTCCTCTCCACCACATCTCGCCCCCTTTCTCCACCACATCTCTGCCATCTCTCTTTCTCCTATTTTGCATATCTTGTACATATGCCCTTTGGCTTTTTTCATACCAACAGCCAGATAAAGCAGAAGAACTAGCTGGCAGAATGGGGCATACGCTAGCGATGGCCTAGTGGTGACATTTTGTTCACAAGGCAACTGCAGGTATACAAATGTTGTATTTTCTTATCTTACCTATAAGCATATCAAGTATACTCTCTAGTATCTTGTGTGATACGATCATTTCTCATTGAAAGCTGCACTATTTATCCGCAAAGTAGTCGTGTCACGTCTCCATTGGCATCACACGCCCATCCCTAGCGTTTTTTAAGTTCGAAGTTTGAGGGGGAGGCGCAACAAAAGCCTGTAAACGTTACTAATGTTGCACTGATGGGGAAGTGCAGTGGGAGTGGCGAGAAGCTGCACACGAAAATATAAAATGTACTAACTAACCCTAAAACAAGTCATACAAACAGATATAAGTATATGCATGTGTATATCAATAGACAATTTCTTTCGGTGTACATTTATAGTCTGCAGTGGAGTGAAGGTGGTGAAGTTGTACATATTATTGCATTTTGTAAGTAAAGTGATTTCGACATCGTTATTTTCTGCCGCTTTTTATTTCATCTTAAGCTGCTCTTCCGCCTCTTGGCCCGTTTGAAAAACTTTGCTCTCTAGGCTTTTTGCTTTTTATGGCGCTTTCCTTTGCCAACTAAAATTTCGACCTAGAACTTTTTTTTTCAAACCCGTGGAATGGAATATGGGCTCTGCTGGGGGGACGAAGAGAATGAGAATGGGGAAATTGCCATGTTGATAAGTTAAGAGCAAAAGGTAATGCTGCTGCAGGGGGTGGGGTGGGGGGTGTGTTGTCCATGACTTAAGTGGCCTTTTAGTGTTTCGCGGTCCACTCCAATACTCCAATACCCCAATGGTCCCCCCAACTTGGCTTGATCGGCGCTTTTGGCCCAGAGCATAAATAATGGTTGGATGGGGGAACCAAAGAGGTTGGGGGAAATGGCAAGAGTAAACGTAAAAAGCCTAATAATCAATTTTTCTGTTTCTTTATAGGTTTTTGCAGAAACAATTAAATGACGGAGAACGATTTAAAAAATATTTATTTATTAATTAGGACATCTTTACCATTAATATCAAATCGAAATAAAATATATGGCAAATATATGGCAACATATTGCTAGAAAACTAGTAAAATGCGAAAGTGTGATGATAAATTAATGAAAATAAGCAACATATAATCTTTGAAATTGTGATGATAACTCTAAGAATCAAATGAAAGACTTTAAAATAAATTCTAAAAATGTCGGTAGTTGAATCACAACACACACATACCTACTCAACTGTACATACACAAAAATACAAAATGCATGCTAGCGTAGATATTAAAGTAACACAAAATTAAATAACTCAAATCAAAATGCCACAAATGTGTACAACAAAAGCCACAATTAAATAGAAAAAAAGCTGTGCAACCGGAATACCGCAAAAATTAATGTGCCACAAAAAAATGTCTTCAACCATTTCAATGTAATGCCAATTAAGCCAAATTCGCATTTAAGGCTCATTTTTAAAGCTGCAAAAATTCTGTGTGCATTAAAAAAAAATGTTATAAAAATGCAAAGAAACCTAAAGAAAAACGCAAAGAAACCGACGAGAAAGACACCAGTGGGCATTCAATAAGATCGACAGCAACATGAGTAAAACGACATCAGAAACTGGCAACTGTCAGTAAACTAGTAGCCTGCAAATGCACCCGCAGCGAAGATCGAAAAAAACATAAGAAAAAAATAAAACGAAAAAAAACTAAATAAATATATGTATAGATAAAAGGAAAAACAACAGCACTCCCTAGAGTTTAAATTGCAGTTCGAATTGCAGTCGTTGCCGGCGGCCTAATTACGCAATTAAATTATATATTTCGAGTGGCATTTGGAGTGGGAAAAGTTCAAAGACCACAAAGGAACAGGAACCTAATGCAAAACAACAGGAGACGACTGGCCCATCATTTCTGGTGAGTTTTATATCTAGCTTATGGCACTAACAATAAAATGGTTGGTTCTTTAATTGAATTCTATTTATAAATAAGCATAATTGGCTTCCCTGCCTAGATATCAATTTTAGATAACTAATTATGGAGGATTAAAAAGTAGTTGCATTTAAATAACTAAAAGCTCAACATTAAGTATAAAAATCATTAAAATCCTGAAGACTCAAAGAAATAAAGCTTATGATTATAGGAATGACTTAATTAATTGGTTGCAAGTATTACCGTTTGAAATTTCCCGGCACTGTAATATTTCTCAAACTTGCAACGTGAATTATCCATTTTCCATTTTCCGGCCTTTTGAGGAATGCCAATCTATAGGAACCCCCTTCACAGAGGGGAGGTGGGAAAAAGCAAGCTTAGTGGTTATGTAGGCCACTTCTCGTGGGTTAATTGCAAAAAGTTCAGAGTTGACATTCCTGGCAGGGGAGGATTTCAAATTCCAGGACTGCGGCAGCACTAAGTGTGATGCACTGAGCCATGAGTTTTTTACTTTTATGCCTTTTCTTTACGCAACTTTTGCCTGAAACAAAAGTCGTTTGTTGCTCTTCTTTTGTGGCGCCTCCTGCACGGGCTAGCTAACCTAAACGCGCCCCTTAATCCTTCTGCCAAGTTGTGTGTGTGCGTGTGTGTGTGGGAGTGTGAGTGTGTGTGTGTGGGGGCATGTTGGTAATAAAAGTTTCATTGACTTTTGCACTAGAGTTGACTTCAATGGCTTTTTATTGCCGCTCTCTTTTGAGGGGCCTTTGCCGGCTTCCAGTCCTGTTCTAAACAACTTTCCCCACCACCCAACAACAACAACAACAACAAGATACAGTGGAGATTCCGCAAAGAAAACGGAAAAGTGTCCAGCTAAACTAACATTTGTAACCTGTCTAATTTGTTACCTTCCTTGGAATGCCTTCTACCTTTTCGTTTGCAACACAGCAAATCTTTTGCCATGCAGCATGCAACAATGTGGGCATTTTTACGATCCCCATCCATCTAATTCTAATTACCCCCCCGTCCACGGATGAAGTATCAACAATATCCGTCATTAAAATGAAACGACAAATTAGCCCGGCTTTTTCATTTCCACTTCATCAGCAATAAATGAGAAAAACCAAGTGCGTACGTCTGTGCTGCATTTTTTTTATTGAGCGATTGCGGATTTAATGAAATTATCAGCATTATATAATGAGTGTCGGAGGACTCGTCGCTGTAATGACTTCATTTCGAATGCAAAACGCAGAGTACGAGTACAGACGATAATGACGATGATAACGACCATTGGGTGGTGGTGGCTCAGTGTCTGTGTGTTAATTAAATGCAATTTGCCAGGCCAACTGGCATCTGATTGTTGCCGCTCGAAATTGAACTAGTGCAGTATAGCAAATTTCAGGCACTCATGCTCATTTTAATGTTTGTATAAATCCAAAGACATTGAGGCTACAAAATGAAATCACTTTAAAAACCTGTAATTGAAACCGTTTCTGCCTATAAACACCAAAAAAATAAAAAAAAGAGGGAAGCTAACTGGCTTGAATTCAAGTAATCCCTTGGGAACCCTTGCAGCTGAAGAACCTAAAGTAAAACGCTAACTTCCAACTAACGGACAGGGGAAATTAAACTTTATAATGATGTCGTCGAGTGGTATAAATTTCCATTGAGCCACTCCCCAATGCCGACGAATACCCAATGCATCCAATATCCCGGCAAAGGTGCGATTTCCTGCGCCGCTCTTCCCGGCTGCCCGGCAACCTGGCAACCCTAATGCAGTGAAAATAAACAGCAGAGTTGCCTCATCAGCCCGTTACGGGCATAAAGAAATCGCCACGAATCATGAATTTCTAATTGAAGCGGCGAACAAAATAAAAAACAAAATAAAATAAAGCCAAAGACAACGGAAAGAAAAATGCGAAACGCCAAACGCATGTTTGGATATGCACACCGAGAGAAATTCTAAATAAAATCGCAACATTTGCTAAATAAATATACATATATAGATAGATATAGTTTATGGTATAAAAAACTTACAAATTATTCTTTAGCATTTGTTCATAAAGAAACATGAGAAATTTTCGGAAATTTCTCTCAGTGCAAGGACTAGCGTGGGGAGGATGGGGAGGGTGGGGACGGGCGCAGGAATGCGTGCAACGGGCGCAACGAATGACATTTTGTTGCCGGGGCAACATCGAAAACGAGACGTCACTTCGGCTCACGGACCAAACTCCCAGACACGGATGCGACTTTGGACAGGAAAAGAGACAAGGACAGGAACAGGAACAGACACGCAGACGGAGACAGAGACAGAGAGAGAAACAGAGACAGAGACGGGGCCAGGGAGTGAGAGAGACGGGCTTAAGCGGCGAAGAGAGACAGCAACGCTTGGCACTTGACGTATGCCAAAAGCATTTAAGCTCCACGCATGCGCAGCCTTCGAAGGCATTTTTTATCCGCTACTCTTCGCCGCGGTCACTTTTTTTTGTAGGGTATTTCGCACAAGTACCGTTTAGCTTAAGCCTCCAATACACTGTAATCAGAGTGGCATGAAAGGCTGTGTATGAATTTCAAAATTAAAGGCTTCCTATTTTAGCATATATTTTTTAACTGCGAAATGTTAACACACTGATTTTTTATTTTGTAGCTATCATAAAGTGGATATATACCAAAAAAAGTCCAAACTCTTTACAAAATAATATTTAGTGTTTCAATAGCAATATATGAGTCCTTAAATATTGAGAATATTTTCATAATTGTAGCGGGATCGTACTCTATAAATAGATACCATTACTATTGGATAGAGCATTTAGGAGTCGGCGATTTGCATTTTATTTTGGCTTTCCTCGTGGGCTACAAACCGTTTTATTTATGCGCATTTTATACGCATCATTTTGTGCGAATGAAGAACGGGCTTAAAAAAGGAGAAGGAGTTTGAAAAGAAGTTTGCTCTTGCAGTTGTTCTTGTTGCTGTTGCTGTTGCTGTTCCTGCAAATGGCATTGCAATTTGGCCCACGTACAACCAAACAATTAAATGACATACACACATATGCACCTTATGCAGTGGGTGCCGGACAAAAAAGTGAAGTGATGCAAACAGTGTGATAATCGCATTAAATATGGCCATAGTATTGAAGTAGAACCACTTTAAACCTAATATTTGTAGTTAATTCGTATTTATTCCATTTAAAGCTTGATTTTTACCTTTGAAAGAAGAAGGAAGGATTATAATGGGCTTGGAACCACTGTACTGTACTGTACTCTAATCTGTAATCTGTGAATTCAACCCCATCGTGCTCCGTTGGACATTCGGACTGTTGTCTAAGCCGCGTCTGCATTTGAACTTGTGAACTTGCCTGTCTGTCATTCACAGTGTTGTTTATTGTTGCCAATATGGATGTGGGCAAGGGGATTGGCTGGTTGGTGGGACAGGCCTAGAATTGCCTGGCAACATATTCAGCCAACAGGCTTCAACTGATTCTCCATTCCAACTCGAATGACTGGCCGAAAGTCTGCGACTCCGCTTCATCCACTTACACTGTGGCATGAGGCATTATCCGGATATACTTATTATCTTGATGTTCCTTTGCATAACCTCCAAAAGCAACTAACTAAGTATGTCTATTAGTATAGGGAACCTTTGGTCCTTTTAAGTCTACTAATCTAGATATAAATGTATTTGATTTTTGATGATGATTTTTGGATTTTGGCCAAAAATTGAATTTCTGTTTTTTTGCGATTTAAATTTCAGTATTTTGATCAGAACATTCGAAATATTGGTCCAAATATGGAATGTCTTATCTCGTTGAAGTCGTAATTAAATTTCCAATCGAACTGTGTTTACAGAAAAAATTAAATTTTTTTTTCAATTTTTTTACAATTTTTGATGATGATATTTGGATTTTGACCGAAAATTGAATTTCTGTGTTTTTGCGATTTAAATATCAGTATTTTGATCAGAACATTCGAAATATTGGTCCAAATATGGAATGTCATATCTCGTTGAATTCGTTATTAAATTTCCAATCAAACTGTGTTTACAGAAAAAATTTATTTGTTTTTCAATTTTTTTCCAATTTTTGATGATGATATTTGGATTTTGACCGAATATTGAATTTCTGTTTTTTTGCGGTCTAAATATCAGTATTTTGATCATAACATTCGAAATATTGGTCCAAATATGGAATGTCATATCTCGTTGAATTCGTAATTAAATTTCCAATCGAACTGTGTTTACAGAAAAAATTAAATTTTTTTTTCAATTTTTTTCCAATTTTTGATGATGATATTTGGATTTTGACCGAAAATTGAATTTCTGTGTTTTTGCGATTTAAATATCAGTATTTTGATCAGAACATTCGAAATATTGGTCCAAATTTGGAATGTCATATCTCGTTGAATTCGTAATTAAATTTCCAATCAAACTGTGTTTACAGAAAAAATTTAATTTTTTTTTCAATTTTTTTCCAATTTTTGATGATGATATTTGGATTTTGACCGAAAATTGAATTTCTGTGTTTTTGCGATTTAAATATCAGTATTTTGATCAGAACATTCGAAATATTGGTCCAAATATGGAATGTCATATCTCGTTGAATTCGTAATTAAATTTCCAATCGAACTGTGTTTACAGAAAAAATTTAATTTTTTTTTCAATTTTTTTCCAATTTTTGATGATGATATTTGGATTTTGACCGAAAATTGAATTTCTGTGTTTTTGCGATTTAAATATCAGTATTTTGATCAGAACATTCGAAATATTGGTCCAAATATGGAATGTCATATCTCGTTGAATTCGTAATTAAATTTCCAATCGAACTGTGTTTACAGAAAAAATTAAATTTTTTTTTCAATTTTTTTCCAATTTTTAATGATGATTTTTGGATTTTGGATTATCAACCAATCAAAGTAGCAGGTATCACATTTTACGGTCGTTTTGGCAGCGCTCTTTCGCATTTGCATTCAGCTTAATTTCAGAGAGTTGCGACGCGACTCCTTTTCTGCATACGTTCCATTTCGTCTCGACTCGTTGGGTCCTCGACAACTGACATCTGGCATATGCCGGCCCCCATCTATATATAGATGGTCCAGCTTCAGTTTCAGCTCCATCTGTATCTTCAATTCCAGCTCCAGCTCCAACTCCAACTCCTGTGCTGTTCTGTAACGACTGTCCTGCATCCTTTGCCCGGTGCCGTCTATGTGGATATGCCTTCTGTTTGCTTGTTTGTGGCTGCTGTTTGCATGACTTCCATTTGGCAAACATTTTAATTTTAATGAATTTATGTAATCGCTTCGTTTTGCTCTTGTTTTTTTGTTTCTCCTCCTTTCATTTGTTTAAATCATTTTTTTTTATTTTTATTTTTTTGCCCTGCTTCTGCTGTTCCGTTCCACAACTGCCGGTCCGGTCCGGTCCTTTGTTTGTTTGGCATCAAACACCCCTTTCCCACACTCGCACGCAGACATCGGCGTGTTTGTCAACACTTTTCATACACTCTGGCAATTTGGTTTGTTGACTTTGCTGGTGGCGCTGGCGCTCGGGAAATGAGAATTGAAAAACTGGCAGACAGGAGCTTTGGCCATCATCGTTTGTACATTGTTGGGCTGGGCACAAAACGTGCAACAAATATTGCCGCAGCCTTCTATGGAAACTTTAACCAGTGGTTAAAAATGTTGAAGAAAATACGCTTCACAAAATAATATAATTGAGATTACAAATGACAAATTGTAAATGTTTAAGGTGATCTGGGGTTACTTTATTTTACAACAAATGAAATACTTTGTTAACCTGTTGTAAACTAACCTAAGGTTAGGTTTTCTGCATATGTTATATGACTTTACAGCGTTTATAGAGTTTTTTCGTTTAAGAGTATTCCCCATTCGTTGTCTTAAGTGCGTGCTAAAAAATGCACTTAAATATCATTTTCTCACTCACGGAGGCAGCGATTCCCGCGGCACTTGGATCCTTTGACAGCCGAGATGAGGAACTTTTATGAAAATTGCTTTCCCCGCCGGCCGGCGAAGAAGTGCAGAGTAGGGATCTGCTGAATGGCGGCGACTCGCAGCTTCCAGCTTCCAGCTGCCTGACGTTGGTCCCATCAGACGAAATTGATTTCAATTTGTTGGCGGTACATAATTGTATTAATTACGGGCTCAAAACTAACCGCACAATCAAATGAGATGGGCAGGAAGGTAGGCAAGGGTATGGGTTAAGGTTTCGGTTTGAGTTTGGGTTTGGGTTTGGGTCAGGTGCCTGGCGCTTGTTGGGTATCCACTTAAACCGCAAATTGAAATGAATTTTGCGGTTAAACGCAGTCAAAGGAAGTACAGCGCGGGGGGTAGATACAAAAAGCGACGAGAATAGAGCGATGGCAGAGCAAACAATGCCTTATAAATCTATTAATTACGCGCAATTGAACAAATATTAAAATTTAAAAAAAACAAACAATAAAAACGGCAGGAGTGTGCAAGCAAATATGTGAAAAGTTGGGCTCTAATGAAGCGCCCGTTTCGCAAACAAAAACGCCCAATCCAAAAACCACAATCCATCTGAAAACTTTTACAACTGCACTGCAAAAAATCACATGTATAATTCAAGTAACAATTCGATAACTCGAAATTTCCATAGGCATACAATATTTTCTGTTCCTAACTAAATAATAGAAATGGTGTCCTGCAAAGTATTATTATTTCCCTGATCTAAATGTTGCGGTAAAAGAAAAGGGAGAC
Organism: Drosophila teissieri; assembly: GCF_016746235.2. Classification (NCBI taxonomy): domain Eukaryota; kingdom Metazoa; phylum Arthropoda; class Insecta; order Diptera; family Drosophilidae; genus Drosophila; species Drosophila teissieri. Next base: position 10,892,333 of record NC_053034.1, read on the forward strand.
TCGAATTTCTTTCAGTGCTTTGTGCTCGTTTACTTCTGCTGGCCAACTCTCAATGGACCAATGTGTCTAGACGTCGATCGAGTGCAAAACTAAAGTTGGCCCAAAGTTTGGATTTAGTTTTTGCGTGAGAAGCGGAGTGAAACTCGAGTATTGATCACGCTCCGGTTAAAAGGGCTCTCGACCCAATTGTCCTGGGTATTTGTATTTAATTATTCGTTGTAATGGTCCCACTGTGGTTCACCGTGTTCGAGTGCCCACTGTGATCTGCATTTAAGTTGGCAGTGAATCCATTTTAAGATGTGTCTGCTCCACGCAGATGAGCCACGCCCCTTGTTGCAGCTCGAGCGAACGAAAAGAGGCAACAAAGTGCCTACAAAAAGGCTTCTCCCACTTGGCAATGCGAAATCCGCTGTTGGGTGGTCGTAAATTATTATGATTATTGGCAGAGGAGTTAATGTGCAAGTAGAACGGCGACAGGGGGTTAAGAGAGTGGGTTAAGAGCGGTGGCAGGCCAATCGGCAACTTGTTAGGCGGACAAAGAGTTCGAGTATCTGCACAGGAAAAAACAAAACAAAAACGTATATAAGTTTATTTGGAAATTATTATAAGCCCCACCAATTAACGAAACACTTTTGCAGACACAGTGAAAAATTACTTGCAATTCCATATTAAAGCTCACAAATTAGAAATGTTCTCAATCAAAGTAAATTAATAATAAGTAGGTGGTAAATTAATAATAGGTATGTGGTAAGTTCATAATAAGTATGTGGAAAATTCATAATAAATATGTGGTAAGTTCATAATAAGTATTTCGTAAATTCATAATAAGTATGTGTTAAATTCATAATAAGTATGTCGTAAATTCATAATAAGTATGTCGTAAATTCATAAAAGGTATGTCGTAAATTCATAATAAGTAGGTGGTATATTAATAATAGGTATGTGGTAAGTTCATAATAAGTATAGCGTAAATTCATAATAAGTATGTCGTAAATTTAAAAAAGGTATGTCGTAAATTCATAGTAAGTATGTGGTAAATTCATAATACTTGTAAATACAAAGTACTTGGATTATGCAATACCATTTTCTTTTTTTCTAATATAAACATACGATATTTTCAACATTTTCCATTATCTGATCATCATTCCCCTCTCCTAGACCGACCCACTTTTCTCCCAGTGTACTTCTACACTCGCAGAGTATCCGTAAATAATGCCGCAAAACGTGCAGCACGATCGTGAACTTGCAACTGCCAGCTCCGCGGATTCCAGGGCGAAGGGGTGGTGGGATCTTGGGATCGGGATCCCAAAGGGGGCATATGTATCTCTGGCAATTCGCGTAAAATTATAAATGAGCCTCTGGGTAGGCGTATCCCGATATCGGGAAATGAAGCAGCCGCAGCAGTCGCAGCAGCCGCAGCAGCCGCAGTTGCAACAGGCGTTGGAGGAGCATTCATTAGACGGCTGCCACTTGGTGGGGGTATGGAAGTGATGGGGGGGAATGGGGATCGCCCTCATATAGAAACCACGCCCCTGGCGACCAAAGGTGTAGCCAAGGGAATGGCAAATATTAATTCGTGACGAGAAATGTTCTTTTCTTTTTTACGATTTGAATTGCCAGCCGCCCGACTTCATTAGCGCCTGCACAACAACAAAAAAGTTCAGCGAAGAAACAAAGAAAAAAACCAACAAAATTAAAAACAAGTAAAGCCCGGCGATAAAAACCAAAAACACATTTTTAACACCTCAGCATAAAGCACTGGACGTGATGGGGCTATTGGATTACACCCAAAAAAAAAAAATGGCAAGGAGGCGAAAGCGGGATGCGGATTCAGACGGTTCACTGATAATGATCATCAATGCCATATTTAACGCCATTTAGGCAACAGGATGGGGATGCCCCCGAGGCTCCAAAGGGGGGAGGGGCTGCTCCACCAAGGCGGTAAGAATGTGGGGGATGGAGAGGGGGGATTGCAGACTCTTCGGATGATTTTGCTCGCGGCTCGAGGCTGGCAGCTGTTGGCTGAACAATGAAATGTAATGGCAATACGTGCATTTATTTATAACGGTGTTGCGGGAGAAATGCATGGCTACAAAGATAGCTACACAGCAAGAGAAATTATAATTAAAATTAAATAAATTAAAAGCAGGCCCATTCAGACATTTTTCCCAGTTCTGTAAAGTATTCAGATCGAAAGACATATTTTTGCGACTTTTAGGAAAATAACATGTTAGGCTTACAAAATATTTGCACCTTTTTTCGCTGACTATAATAGGGTTTTTTTTTGAGTGCAAAGGAAGCTTAGGTTTTGAAGCGTGAAGCCAGAAGATTCGCTGCATCTTCCTCGCTCTGTCCCTTTCTTTAACGCCCTCTCTTTCGCTCGCTCACTTGCCATCTCGCTCACTTGTTAGCATTTGTGGGCGTCTCAGCTTGCAGTCTTCTCCGCCGATGATTCTTCCCAAAGAGGACGAAACTCTTTCCTTCAAATTTATTTTGTACTAAACGGAAAACAGAAAAAAATAATAATCCACGGAAAACGGCAAAGAGGAAACGTGATGAACGCATTTTGTGTGGAGGCTGCTTTTTTGCCTGCACATTTTTGTGGACTAACTTTTCCCTCCGCTGGGCCAAAAAGAGGAAATACTTTATGGGCATTGATAATTTGAGCCATAATGTGCAGCGAAATTGACTCGCTTTAGTGCCGGCTAATTTATGTGTGCCACAGGCCACAGCGCAAAAAAAAGGGCCGCGCAGGGGCGTTCGTTACTAGGCAAATAAATGGGGATTTTGTGTAAACTTTAATGTGGGAAAGTTTGGTTTTGCCGCTCAGCGGGATGGCATTGATTGATTTTATATGAACTGCCTGGATACCCATGTATTTTAATTAAATAAAATAAAACAGATTTAATATCTATTAATAATATCAATATATAACATAATATAATAAAATATCTATACATTGTATATACAATGTTTCAGGCATTTCCATTTGATAATTCCTTTACTTTTAACTGAGCTTCCCACTTTCCCTGACTTTCAACTATCGCCAAACAGAACCAATCTAGGGAGCTTACTTTCTTGAGATGATGGCAGCTTCCGGGGAGCTGCCCAGGAGTAGTAGACTGCCCAGGAGCAGTGGCCACGGAGGAGCAGAGGAAGGAGCTCTGCCTGCACGGGTGCCATTTTGTCATATGCCAAACAATTTGCCATTGTCATGCCCATCTAACGCGGCGTATGCGCAATTACTATAATTTACCCGCCGCCTTAAACGTTTTTAATGAACGTCTGGCAGAAGGAGGGTTAATGCACTGGAAAAAAAACGTAGTAGCTAGTATCAAATCGATTTTATTGAACTTTAAACAACTGCTTTTGTAGATTTTTCGAACATAAAGTCTAAGTTGAATTTGGGATATTTAAAAAAAAGGTATTTGGCATATATTTTTTTCTCTGTGTGCAGAGTTGGCCGAAAGCTGTCCGAGATTGAAGTGCAGCGGAGTGAAGCCAAGTGGAGCAGCAGTAGCTGTGGCACATTAATTGTTAATGCCGCCGCGATGACTTCAGCTGCAATTGCAACTGCAACTGCAACTGCAACTGCAACTGCGGCTTCTGCTTTTGCTTCTGCTGCGTTTTTCACAGCGATTTTCCACGGCTTCTAATGGCTGCAAACGATGACGCGGCGCGAATTGAATGCCCAATGCTGAGTGCGGTAATTGTCGAGTCACTGCCTCCTCATCTGGGGATTTCCTCCTTCTGCCTCAGCAATCGCTACTCGGGGGATCCTCCTTACTTCCCCTGCAAAGTAAACCATTACACAAATGGCCGAAGTACATGCCATAATAATGCAGACAGTATATTGAAAAGTTCAACAAATCCTTCAAAAAAGTTTCCCTTTTGAGTTAGATTTTATAATCAGTATTTGAAACATCTTCGATGTATGCATATGAAAGTTAAACAAAGATATTTGAGAGATATATCTGTATTAAAAGTATAAAAAAGGGATTCCCCAAAAGGCAATCTATTAATTAGCGTTTGAATAAAGGATGTTAGAGGCTTTAAAAGCACACTCACCCAACAATTTCGCTGGCCAATCACTTAAGTGCATTACTTTCACCGTGGCAACTACCCAGATCCGTATCCATATCCCTATCCCATATCCCAGATCCAGATCAATATCCACATCCACACTTCGCCGTGTTGTTGGGCTGGAAAGGCAAGTACATGTATCCATTGCTAAAAACAATGGCTGTTCATAAAGGAACGCAGGCAGCTTGTTCTCCTGCTCCGCGAATATTTGCTGTTTGGCCATAAACACTTCATCGACACTTTGTCCAGTGCTCACATCCATCCACAGCCATATCCACATCCATATCCATATCCATATCCTTGGCTTCGGTTCTCCGTCCTCATCCAATTCCACGTCCAAGTGTGTGATACATCAAACATGAGTTGCACACAGAGCTCATTGTTGCTGCTTTGAGTTGCCAGTGGCAAGCCATCAATGCACTTGAAGAAAAGATTAGATACTAGAAGCAACTAAGTTAATAAATTGCACTATAGGCAAACTAAAATGTTGTAGAGAAATCAAGCGCTATTTAAAATACAATTAAAGGCATATTTACTTGTATCACAAGAGCTGAAATGCTGTTTAAAATTAGCTGAACAAGAGCTGCAAATTCCGCTCAAGAATTGTTGCCACTCTTTTCGCTGAGTGCATCGGTGGCAACTGAAGTCCTCCTGGCTGCTACACTTTCCTTTTGGCCAAGTCGCCAAGTTGCGGAAGCGAACATTTAATTGACTTGGCGTGTTAAGCGCTGCATACCAGCACATAACAGCAATCAACCGACAAACAACTGGTGGGACACCACTTGGCCACTTAGTGAGGGATTCCGGCCGTCCGTCCGCTCGATCCGCTCCTCATCCCCCAATCCCCCAATCCCCCATCCCCAATCCCAATCCGCTCCTGGAGCCGCCGAACAGCCGTTGCGGCATTCGAACAATGCCAAGTAGCCGCAAAGTTTATTGGGCGCATCTGATTGAGCGCATCATCCTCGGTCTCATCAAGCTCTAGGATGCGGCAAGCAAGTACACTGCAAGAAATAGCTATGCTCACTGTATACTTACAATAAGTATCTATGAGAAGCTTTTTGCAGTATTGGTTCATAGATTTCTTATTATATAAATTACCTACAGATACTTTTCTTGAAGCCTTGCTTCAAAATCCACTTCTTAGATGGTCTGCTTAGTCCGTTGTTTTTCCCAGTGCATTTCGAGATGGATCCCGACTGTAGGACAGCCTTTGCTGCCCATTAGCGCTGTCACTTTTGCACGCATATCATTTACAAAAACAAAAGGGGGCGTGGCGGGGCGGGGGGGCAAAACAAAACCAAAAGTCCAGCTGAAAAAGAGGGGAAACTCTGGGGCGGAGAAACCACAATAACCAGGCGGTCATAAGCCGATTACCATCAACTGTGCACTGGACAGTGGACACTGGACTCTGGACAATGGACAGTGGACACTCGGCAGTGGACAGTGGAGAGTAGACTGTGTGCAGCAGAAAGTGGACACTCGAGGTCAGCCGCATCACATGGCATCCAGTTGGCTGGATTGGATGCGGTTTCGGTTGCATTTCAGCGCGAAATTTACGCGTTGTAAACTTAAGCGGCAAAATCAATTAGCGCACAATGTCCGAGATGAGTGTGCGATCCGATACTGGGACACTGCCCCCCGGGGGCAGGACATCATTTAGGAGGTGTCAAGTGAGCCGGACACGAAACTATACGCAATTACGGGCTGGAGTGATGATACGCGGAATTTACTGATATGTACACTCATTTGTACCCTTTTTCTTTCAAATTTATATTTATTTCATATTTATTTATTAATTGTGTATTAATTAGGATGCAACTTAAAGTCATGACTTAAGGATAAAGTTAAAGTCGTTTTAATGACGCTTCTCCCAGTGACAGGTCTTAGATAAACCCATCTAACCCTGCAATCAAACACCTCAAGCTGCAATTAGCAGCCATCGCTGTGAATGCTGTGGCATTCGAAAAATCAACGGAAAGTACCAGCAATTTATAGGAGAAAGATATGCTGCAAAGACTTGTAAAGAATATTGGCAAACTCGCTAAACGTTGCAAACTTCTTTCCAATTGCAGCAACCTTTCTTCTATTTCCTTCCTTTCTACCAAGTGAAAAGTGTTTGTAAGACTTTAATGGATCTGCGAGTGGTTGTGAGTTGGGTGTGAGTTATGTTGAGGTGTGTGAAAGGTGTTGGCTGCAATTAGAAAATGCCGGATCCAAATCAAGGTGCATATCAATTGGCGAGGTGTCAAGTGCTGTCAGCTTTTCCACCTTTTCCACCATTTCACTGGAAAAGTGCGTGCTGTCGACTGTTAATTAAATTTTAACGCAACGCACTCGCCGTTGTTTAACCCCCAGCTGAATCCGGATGAGCTCAGTCCATGCAGCCCATGGAACGCAGGGAACCCAGGGATCCGGACAACAGTCATTGACTCTTGGCGTGTGAGCTTTGTCAGCGCCACTAACTTTTCGAGTGTCACCATGGATTCGGGAGGGAGCTGCCACTGCTACCCAGCACTTGGCATCAAAGTATCTGCGAGGGAGTCGCGACCTGCCGCAGGCTATAAAAATACTGGCAAAAAAACAAGAAGGAGGAGGAGGAGGAAAAGAAGAACCAGGACCCAAGGATTTAGTTGCTCCTGGTGGGCAAAGAAATGAAAACTTCGATGCTTGAAGGTTTAACGAACTCGCGGGGCATCTCCCCTGTCATTCGGATGCGAGGACCACAAACGTCAACGTTTCGCTCTTTGACGTTTTGCAAAAAAAAAATGAAAAAACCAGGGAAATTATAAAACACGAAAAATGTATATGTATGTAGTATATGGGGGAATGCCACCCGCTGCAAGTGTAATTTTTACTTTCACCCCAGCGTTGTTGGCTTTCCCGCAAAAGGGTTTCTGGCTTCGGGGAGAGAGTCCCATGTGAGAGTCCCAGCTTCGCATGGCACTTGTCCTTATCAGGGGAATGGGAACGGGAACGGGAATGGGAATGTGGAAAGTGGGATACTGACGATGAAGATGACGAGCATGATGGCATTCATTCATGCCCAAGAGCTACTCTTAATGGAGCACACAAACACGGGTGTTGCAATATGCATGCAGATGCATAGATGAGCACAATAAAACCAAAACGCAGTGCAACTGGGATTGGGAATGGGACTGGGATTGGGAATGGATGCCAAGGAACATATGGAGATTGTGCCAAGTTATGACACTACCTTCAAGAAAATATACCTCCAAAATACAAAACTACAAGCAAAAAAGGATAAGTAGATTTGTAATTTTGTGGGTTAAAGAAAAATCAAATATTTGTAAGAAAAATAGAGAGTTTATAAGTAAATAATCACCTAAAACCAAAAGTTTACATAGAGCTTATGGAATGAGCCAAAGGATAGACTATTTTTTTGCGTGTAATGCGGCAAGTTTAATTACTAGTAGAAGAAGCCCCCAAAGACGAAGAAAGTTTCAGCAGGAAAGAGCCATGCATAATTCACATCCGTTGACCACTGGCGCATCCCAAGATCTAATGCCGAGAAATCTCGGGCCAATGACCTTCGCCAGCCTCTCAAAAACCTACGCCGCACCACCCACAACCCACAGCACACCACCCAACACCACCCACCAACACCCAGCCCCACGTGGGCCCAAGAAATTATGCACAAAGTAAAAGGCGCTTGAGTGCACAAAATAAAGGAGACGAAGCTGGCGACGTTGGCAGCTGCAGATGTAGATGCAGAAACTCGGATTCAGTTTCGTATTCATATACCTATTCATATTCATATTCATATTCATGCTTCATACTTGCACTCAGATGACGAGGAGCGAAGGTGACCCATGCCCAATGCAATGCGTAGCAAGCGGCATGCGGCATGTGGCATGTGGCATTGTTTCGCGGTGGAAACAATGGACGAATGCCCCAGCCCCTGAAACTCCGATCCCCGGCCATGTAATTATGTGGAGCATGTGTAGTTTGCTCTTTACAAAATTACGAAACACGGCGCGAAATCCTGAAACCCAGAAAGGATTTCCCCCTCCGGAAAACTCACATTTTGCATAATTCGTTGTCGAGTGTATGAAATAGGCAACTGTGAAAAACCAGGGGGAAAATACAGATCTTTGACCCTGAATCCCAATGGAGATGGGGCAATGATAAGCATATACATGCATAGGTTCTTCAAAGAAACATTTCAAAAATGTTCACAGGAAATACAAAATATTTGAAAATGAATTTAAAAGCTTACTTATTACAGATGGTTATTTACAAGAAAGTAAATTCAAATGTAATGTTTCAGTTTCAACCCAATTTTGTGGTTAATTCTAACCAATCTCCAATATCCAATCTTCAGCTGAATCGCTAGAGCAGCTTTAATCTGGCAACTGCAAACTCTCAAACAAATTCGAAGTCAACTTGAATGGGAAATGTGGGGACAAAAGTGAAAGCGAAGCAATTGACAAAATGTTCCAATGAAAACGACACTTTAGCATGCCCAGAATCCAAAAACAAACATAAAAAAAAACTTGGTGCCGTGGTAAGGAGGCTAATGCCACAGATAAAGCTGAAAGCCAGATCAGGCCTACAAAAAAAAAGAGAAAGAAAGAGAAAATAAAGTCCGCACTCAAAGGAGGAGCAGGAAAAGTTGCACATGCAGCCAATGCAGCTTATCGCAGCCAATGAAGAATGAATGAAGTGGGGAGTTCCAGGGGGGGAGTTTCAGGGGGGGAGTTTCAAGGGGGGTTGTAAATGGGCGCCGAAGAGGCACAACTTGGTAACTAAGAGATAGCGCACATCATAGCGACATTATCTCTGCCTATTCCCCTAAACATCATCATCATCACTAGAGATGGATATACTATTTATATAATATATAATAAACTAATGAGGAACTTGCATCTGCATTCAAAATCTTTATAGAGCTATTAATAATTTCTATATATTATATTTTGTATAAAGATTTGTTTATAGTACCTAGTTATTCCCACATCACTGAGCATCATAATTAACATTAATTCAACGCAACTCCCTTTGGTTGCATTCATTTTACTTTCTTGCACACACACGGTGAAAAATGTGGAAAAATGCAGGGAAATCGCGCTGAAGGATGTAAAGAAGCAACTGAGGGGAAACTAGCTCTCCCCCAGTTTCCTTTTCCTCTAGAATTATACAAAAAAAAAAGAAAATATATATATAAAAGAAGAAAAACTCCCATATTCTATGTTCCGTACTTTCCGTCCCTTAAACATTTTTTGCTCCTTTCACTTTGCCTGTTCACGTTTTTTGTGCCGGCTTTTTATTTCACTCGCACTTGTTGACAATGCAGCACGCAATGCGGGGAAAAATGGTTGCATGACGCAAAGGGGTGGAGATTGGAGGGGAGGGGAGCAACACAACGGAGGGGATGCGTTGCAAGTCAATGCACCCAGCAGAACAATCAACGAAAGCGAGTGACAATGCCAGTGCAGGAAACCACCCAAAGCCCGCTTTCTGTCAGCCTGGCAACCCTGGCCAAAAAAGGGGGTTTCCCCTTTAATTGGTCTTAAAATCGGATTATCAATTTAATATCGAGCAAGTGCTCGAATGGAGTTTGCTTGCCTTCAAAGGATAAAGGATTGCAAAGGATTCAAGAGGGATTTTTTAAATGGGAAAAGCCTAATTGGAAAATATTCAAAACTTAAGCGTATTACAAGGAAGAAACTCCATTGGCATCGCACACTTAATTCAGAAATCATAATTAGTTTCAGTTATTGAAAAACTAAAGCAAATCATTGCAAATATAATGCTGATTCTGATCCGTGTTGGGAATTTGAGATTCATTCCCCAAGTCCATGCCAAATGATTTTGAAGTTCTGGCAGGGCGAGATCAAAAGAAGGGAATAGCTACGCGGAATCCCGCTGAACTTTAAGATTGGAAGTCGGAGCGCAATTGCAATTGCTTGCCCCTTGAATTCAGCACAGCTGCGAGCCGCAGAGTTGCACAAACGGATGGCGAAACAATTTCGAAATATGTTTTCTAATTACTTGTTCGCACTCGGGCATCAACATGCCATAAATGGATGGATGGATGGGGGGGAATCCGCTGCAGAATCGGGAGGATGACTCTGGGGGGCAGCAGGAGATGCAGCAGGAGGGGCAGGGAGAGTCTGAGTGAATTGGCGACACATAAATTGCAAATATGATAGAAGAACATGCAACACTTTTTTGCAGGGGCCAGCCTGCTGGGGTTGATGTTGCAGTTGTTGCTGCTGTTGCTGTTGCAGTTGTTTCTGCTGTTGCAGTTGTTGCTGCTGCCTCAGCATATAATTATTGCAATGCGTTTCTGTTCTGTTCGGTGCGCTGTTGTTGCCCTGCCCCTTGTGGCAGAAAACACGCGCCACGCAGCCACTCGAAGGAAGGCTAAAGGGAGAGCTACACTGGCAAAAAAAAACAGGTGGAGATCATTTCGCCTTATAGCAGTTATTTTTATAAATATCCAACAATTTCTGCATTCTCTTGTAATATAAATCAAAGTTTCTCCCACTATATATTTCGAAATTTAGGTAATAATAAGATGGACCATTTAACATTGATTTTGTTCTGATTGAAATAATGAAAGCCGATTTTTCTCGCAGTGTTGGAAGCTGTTCGCTGCTCGCTGGCCTTCGTTTCCCCCATCAAAGTGCTGCCACAGCTGCAGCAACTCCTTTTTTCGGTTAACGCGTATGCGTGTGTTTCTAATTAAGTGCTCCATCGGGGTCACCACCCCAATCACCCAATCAATCAGCGAAAGTCACTTGAGCAGCGGCACAATATTGGCATAGGAAATGGAGGTTTCCTCCACGCATCTGCGGAAGACGCAGCTTGATGGCTTTTGTGCGCTTTTCCTCGCTCGCTTCAGTTCACTTTGCTCGGAAAAGTAGGGAAAATGTGCTCGAGGGTCGAAGGAAAGTTATGAGAAAGCAAGGGTGAAATAAGCAGCGAAAGTCCGCGCGATAAGTAGACTAACATGTACCCTTCTTTCTGCAACTGTACTACAAGGCATCTTTCGGAATCTTATTGTGCATATTCAACACATGGTTTTATATACCATTTGTACCTTAAAGCAATGATGTGTTACATATCCTCCACCTGGTTTCATATACCCCATTAACCTTTGGGCAATGGGTACTTGTTAAAATTGTGAAACAGTTGAGAAAACAGGAAAGACAAAACAAAAGCAAGCAAACTAACGAGAGAGCATGCGGCGCATAAAAAATAACAGCCACGCATATATGAATCCTTGTAAGTGGGTTGAAGCGTCGGCAAACACAAAGTTTACCCTGCTAGCCAGCAGCTTTAAGGCTCCCCTTGTATATATATGTATATCTATATATATATATATGTATATATTTGTTTATATGTAGGAGCATCGGGAGGAGGGGTGAAGACTTCAGGGGAGCTCAAGAGGTTCCAGGGGAATCCTTGCCCTGCCTTTCGAGTGGTTTGCTCCCTGACAAACTCCCACACTCCACCCCCCACCCCCCTGTTGAAAGCCCCACCCCCCTGTTGAAAGCCCCACCCCCTGGCCATCGCATTGTTGTTGTATCTGACTGTTGACAATGGCATGCGTTAGGGTTTTTTGATGTTTTTCCCCCGTGAAGTTGGAAGCCCTTAATCCCCCTAATACCCTGCCCTTGCGCCACTTCAAGTGCACGCAGAGCTTTAAAGTGGAGCCAAGACGTGGCTCTGGAACGCAGCAAATAATAAAAATATTCAAAGCAACCAGAGTGAGACAGAGTGAGAGAGTGAGAGAGAGAGAGATAGAGAGAGAGGACGAAAGAGACAACATGCAGTGCCCCTCGCTGGGCTCAATTCAATTTGTTGAGTAGCTAAATTTAGACGCTAATTTGGGGACCCGCTGTGCCAACGAGATCGTGTCCAGTTCTCAGACTTGTCTCAAGTTACAGAGAAACCGAGCGAGATGGCATGCGATCCCGATCCCGATCCCGATCCCGAGAGAAAGAGCGAGAAAGAGTGAATGAACAAGAATCGAGAAACGGGATGGACTTCTACTCAAATTACCAATTGAATTTCTGTCTGCTACCACGAAGAATCCTTGGATACCTGGGATATCCACTCATAACTCGGTGGCATTATCATCGTCAACTTTATTATGTTCCCCTGCACATTATCGGATCTCATCTGCCTGCTCCTCCTCCTGCTTCTCCTGCTCCTCCTGCTTCTCCAGCTCCTCGTGCAACTCCAACTCCTTGGCATTCCTTGGAGTTCTGTCCTTTATCTTGATCATAATCTTGCCCAACAACCGACATTATCATTTGTCAGGGGGAAAAGCTGTCTGTTTTCGCAGTAAAATAGCTCAAATTATTGACAATGAATTCATGCAGCAAAAAAGTGGGAATTTCCACCAACTTTAATAATATAATATTATTAGTGCAATAAGTTTATATTTCGATATGTATATGTAATATATTCTGCTACAAAATCCCTAACTCCAAGATGAATTTGATTTCATAAACCATGTCGAGCTTTGACTTAACCTCCGCTCTGTGGCTCGTAGCCCATTTATATGTGGCATACTCACCTGTGACAGCTGGGGATCCATCATCTCGGTCTCGACTCCACCTGACTCATTTGTGGCCACTGACCACTGGCCACTGGCCAGGCTCATTTCTCGTTTGGTCCGGCTTTTCAATTACCGCTCGGCTGTGCCTTTGAAGCGAGTCCACACTAAAAAAAAAAAGAGAGGAGCCTGCAACCCTTTGGCCATCAAAAGTAGAGACTTTGCTGAATTAGCGGCAATTAATCACGGCGACATGCGGATTGTGGCAAGGAATGGCTCGCTGAACTCGCAACTTGTGGCGCGAATGCCACATACCACTAACTACTAATGCCGCATTTACTAAGCCAGTTTAGTGGTCAAAGTTCCAGGAACTTGTTTTCCTCTTTTCCATTTCCATTGCCAGTGGCAGCTGCTGCAATTTGTATTTCTATTTAACTCAACATAATGCTCGCTAATTTGTCAGCTCGGGGTGCTGTTTTAATTAATTAATATTTAGCAAACTAAAAGTTGCCTTTTCATAATAAGTTTCCCTTTTCCTTTCTTGACAGATCGAAGCTTTCGGCGGAGCAGCCACACCATGTGCCATGGAGAGCTTGGGCCTGGGCAGCAGACGCAACAATGGCAGCAATTCGACGGCCGCCCCCGCGACGGGCCAGGGAGGCGTGGTCGGGGGCGTGGCCGGCAAGGTACTGGTGCACACGAAGCTAAAGCAGCAGCAGCAGCAGCAGCACTCGAATCAGAATTACTATACGCAACAGCAGACGCAACTGCAGCGACTCAAGCAGCAGCAGCAAAAGTTGCAGCAGCAACAGCAGCAGCAGCAGCAGCAACAGCAACAACAGCAACAACAGCAACAACAGCAGCAACAGCTACAGCAGCAGCAATTGGAGGCGGTGCACGGGGGCGTGGCTAAGCAGTGCCTGCAGTTTCCACCACCACCGGACTACCCACCACCCACGAGCACCACCGGTGGTGGTTGTGGTGGTTCGCCGGTGAACACGCCCGGCAGGAGACAGCAGTTGCCCCGGTATCCCGATCCGGATCCGGATGCCATTGAGATCTGCAATGAGTCGGCGACCCTGGAGACATCACCCTATCATCTCAAGCAGCTGGCGGCGCGGCAGAGCAAGACCCTGGGCAGGAACCTCAGCCATCAGCAGCACCACCATCACACTGGTAACTATTTCTGTTAATATTTATTTATTTTATTTGAAATCCACCCTTTTAGTGCACCTGCATCATGACTACTCGTATGCCTACTACGAACCCGGTGCCGCCATGAGGCACTCCAACGTGCCGGGTGCGGTTTCCTCCGGCGGCGGCGGAGGAGGAGGCGTGGCTGGAGGTGGTGCATCGGTGGTGGACACAGCCACATCCGCCTCGCCAACGGCGGAGCCACCGCCGAACTCCATTCGAGCGCTGCTCTCCAAGGGCAAGAAGAACAAGCAGCTGGTGAGCCCGGCCACCTTGCAGTCGTACCAAACGCGTTACCACAAGCTGACCACCACCACCAGCACCAAGTCGGGCATGGGCCAGAGCGAGAACTTCTACGAGGAGATCAATGCGGCGGCCCTGCAGACGAGCAGCGGTCACCAGCTGCGCACTACAGTGGGCTCCCATTCCGCTGGCTCGCTCAATCAGACGCTGGTGGAGGAGGAGCTGCGTCGCGTGCAGAACAGACACCACAAGATATTGGGCGAACTCAACTTGAGTGTGGAGGCCATGCTGATGCCGGAGAGTCCGCCCAAGTCCATGGACCAGCAGCCACAGGGGGCAGGATCGGGCGGTTCTGGTGGAGCTGGTGGCGCTGGCGGAGCTGAGGTCACTCCACCGCAGCCCAGTGTGAGTGTGACGGCAGCCAGTGGTCAACCGCCCACGATTTTGGCCCGACTGACCTCCGCCTCGGCGGACAACATCTGTGATAGCGGCGGCGGCGGCGGCGAGGCGGGGAAGCGGACGAAAGGAGGAGCTGCCGGCTGTCCTGGCGGCGCAGTGGAGCAGCTGCTGACCTCCACGTGCGGCGACCTGGACAGCGGCTTCAGCGGCAGCAGCGGTGCCAGTTATATTGGCAGCCTTCGCCTGAGCAAAACGCAGCACATCAAGTGCGCCCGCCAAACGCCCACCGTGGGCAGTCAGAGCTGCCGTTCGTTCCAGCGAGCGGCCACTGTATACGATGAGGCGGGAATGACTGGCGGTGGTAATGGTGGTGGTGGTGGTGGTCAAAGCGGGAGCAGCTTCCTGACGCGCGCCTCCTGTGGCCGCAGGATACTCAGCTGCGCCAGGATACGTGCCGCCGAGGATCCGGGACCCAATCATCGGATCCCAGGTGGGAATGGCATCCAAACGGTGCAGACCACCGCCACGGAATCGAAGGCCAGGAGCTTCTGGAGCCGCAAAGGATGGCGCAAACTACCGGGCTTCTCCACCTCAACGTCCAGCATCAACGACACGGGCTTAACGGGTGAGTTCGAGATCCCATCTATCCTATCACTAAGAATTAAGATCATTTTATTTTTTCTCTAATGAGAGGAATTCATTTCCCCCTACCAAAATATACTTTTTTGTGTTAAACGTGGAACTAAAAATCAAAGTTATTTACCCTTTGTATAACTAAACTCTCTGATTTCCCTATATTTCCAATTACTTTTTGCTCTTATTTTTGCTCCTATTAAGGAAAGCCTTACATAAAGCAAAAGCTTCCTCAATTTACGTATGCATTAACACGTATTAAGTACACAAAAAAGCAAGGATAATAATACTGAAGATAATTTTTAGACCATTATGGAACAAACAAAGATAACTGTTATACTTTCACTTGAATACGTAAGAAGAACTCCACAGGTGGCGCTTCTACGAATTCAGTTACCCATTGCTGGAGCTTGCTCGTTCTGCCCATAGATGGCGCCACCATTTCCACTGCGTTCTAAATATTAAGTCTTCAAAATCATATTGCCTTTGAATTGATATGAATAATTTAAGAAAGTAAATAAGAAACGAATCTAGTTTATATTTTATCCTGACTATCTTGTTAAGGTGTCTGCAATTTAGATGGATTGCATTGTACATAGACCAAGGGAAATTTATAACTTTAATCTGGAAAATTGCATTTTCTGCACATGAGCGCTCCAAGTGAAATAATCATAATAATTGCCGCTAGATGTCTCACTATCACAAACACAATAGGTGGCGGCACCGGCGATGGCAAGAGCCCGCCAGATGGCGCCACCCAGCATTGCCAGCCTGCCCATAGATGGCGCCACGCGCCGCACACATTTTCCATGCAACTTTTCCACTTATTCCCCATTTGGCTTATCGCTCCCCTGGACGGCCAGTGAGCAACGCCCCCCTTTTTCTTTCAACCGATTTCTATATGTGCTTTTATCAGCGGCTTGGCTTTGCATGCAGAGCGAGCATCAGCACCATCATATCATCGAGCGACGAACGACGAGCGAACCCCATTCAATTCGGCCCCAGCGATACGATCCATGAGTCCGCTTTTGCGGTCCCGCTTTTTCTCATTTTTGTTTTTCGTTTTTCGTATATTTTATTTTTTTTGTATTTTTGCTCCGCTGGCTCCAGTCTACAGAGTTTACAGTCTCGTTTTGTTTGATTTCAATTTTTTTTTTCGGCTTTTTGCCCACTTCGGTTGCGCTGCGCTTCGGGCTCCACGTTCCGTTCCATTCACGTTCACGTTCGCCATGGATTCGGCGATGGATTCATGGATGCGGTTTCAGTAGAATCGATCTTGTCGTGGATGCCGCATGCTCTTTTTTTCGTGTGTGTGCCAAAAAAACGCGGGCTTTGTCGTCTCGTTTGCCCCGAAATACTATACATTTTCACGTCTTTATGGGCTAAATATGTTTTGTTTTTTGTTTTTTATGGCAGCTAAAGCAGTATAACTTTGCCTTAGACTCCGGGTTATGATTGCAAATAAGTGGCCTGCTTTGAATAGTGCATAGTGTCGGGATTAAGGTGATGTTCTATGTGAAACGGGCCTGGAATTAAGTGCGTGTAATGGCATTTCAATTGATTAAGTCCGCTCTGGATGGTCCGCCGCAGCAGCAGCAGCAGCAGCAGTTGCTGAGACGCCACAGCAACTTGGGTCTGCCCCATCAACATGCCGCAGGAGTTGTGCTGCTAAAATGTGGGTAAACTCTTAATAAACCAATCAGCAAGTAAATCAACATAATTAGAAATTAGAGTATGTTTCTCTTTATTCAATTAAAAATAATAATAAATAAACAGGGAGTTTAGGAAATGAATAATTTAAGCGCATCTCTTTTAAAACTAAAATGCATAACATAATTAAAATAAATCAAAAGGAAATGATATGCTAATCAACTACTTAAATGTAGTAATTAATCATGAAAAAGTTTAAAACTTATAGTAAAGGATTTTATAAGCTAATGATTCAATGATTAATCCCAACTAGCAAACGGTAAACAATTGAAAGAATGCATTTCCTAGTTCATTTATTCCATAGCGAAGTTCTGGGGCTTAAGATGACTGTCCTCTGGGCCAACGCAATTTTGAAACAATTTTACAATTTTATACTACAGCTGCTGGCCAAATGAATCATACGCATATAGTATAGTGAGGTATATGGTATATATGCTATATGGTATACCCCCTATATTCCTCCGAATGCTTAAGCTATTTCGGTGCGTAATTTGTTGTTGGCCAGCGTGACTCACTAATAGTGTGATTTGTAGTTGCTCTTGACAAGAACAAAACGAGAAGCGAACAAAAAAAGAGCCACTGCCAAAAATAAACGCATCGACATCTATTTTTATATGAGATTAAAACGTGAAAAAGTGAAAAAGGGCAAAGCTGATAGAACAAACGGAATTGAAAATAAATAACCGATTCATTTGATTTAATTAAGTAATGTGACAAGAGCAAAGTTCGCTTGTGGGTATGTTGTTTTAGAATGTAAATAAATAGATTAACAATGGTAGGAAATATATGTCATTGCGCAATAATAGACAACATTATTGTGAGATTACCACACAACTTACTTGACATGCTCAAATTCAAAGGAATATTTCAATTTGCGGGAGTAACAACAATTAAATAAAGACAATATAAACTAATCCTGCCAAAACTAACACAATAAAAGAATAAACAGGTGCAGAAGTAAGAGAAAATATTTAAAGCCGACTTTGGCAGAAGTTGAACAACAATAAATGCAAAGCCAAATTTTATCGCCTCAAATGCAAGAAGCAATAAATCACATATCATAATCGAGCATTAGTAAACATTCAATTGGTTGCAAATCAAATAGTTGATTGCATTGTTTATTTACGACTTCATAGCTAGTTACCCAAGCGTATTTGAATATTTGGCAACTAAAATCGTTGGCAATATTGTTAAATAACTCTGCTTTTAAACATATATTTTTATTTAAGCCATTACCATTATTTCGATCACAGCTGTATGTGGACGTACTAGGGCATTCCAGGTCATTGCCCAGTCGCATATACCCCTCAAATATGTATAAATACGAGTGTATATATAAAAGAGCAACAGACTAACTTGAAATTAACGGCGGGTTGAAGGGTGTTCACTTGGCAATTAATAAACGTACATATTTCAAAGTATTTGCACAGATGCATGGCATTGCAAAAATGGCAATAAATAGTGCTCCCTCCTTCAAACTTACTCCTAGATTCCATTCAATTATTCATCATAAAAATCTGAAGACGAATAAAACGGAGAGAATTATGATTGCACTTTTGTTGTCGCTTATTTCCCCGTTCATTGTGCGCGATTGTTGTTGACTTTTGTTTGCTTTTTGTTTGTTGATGTTGCTGCTGCTGCTGCTGCGTTGTTGCTGCTGTTGTTGCTACTGGTGTATCTGCAACTATTATTGCTGGCATCTGCGGCATTAGCAGCGCGTGTTTGAGTGCCGCTTTAACTAAGCACTCGTTAATCAATGTCGCCAGTGAGTCTCTTCTTTCCTCCATACATATACATACATAAATAGTAGCCACTTCCACAGCCATTTCTCTGGTCATAGTTGTCGATATTTCACAGCGGATATCTGGCTGGTTTGTGCGGCGGAATTATGTGGCATTGGGGGTGTCAAGTTGGTCGGCATTTTGTGGGGTTAAGTACTTTGGGGCACATGGAATTGGGCAATAAGGGTGATAAGGGGGATTGCTGCTAATGACTTGGCTTACCAGTCCCATTATTTGTCCATACAATCTGCATATTTTCGGAAAACATTATGTTTGGAAATGCGTTTGCTTCATTTCATTCATTAAATGCAAATAAGGCCAAATAAATATTTAAACTTAATGAGTTGGAGCACTTCCTAGATTTAGGGAGTTAATACCATAAAGCTAATTAGCAGTACTAATTCAATACATATTTATACATATATCTTTGCCATGTTTAAGTAAGAAATATATTTTTTTGTATTTATGATCATTTTAAAGCTTAAACTTTTTTGAAAACACCTACTAAGTGAGTAACTTGGAGTAACGCTGCCATTTGCACGGTACCAAAAGTATAGGATGCGCCATAGGCTGTTTAAGCCACTTACATAGCTGTCCTCCCACCCACTCCGCCCACTCCTCCGCCCACTGCCCCACCTCCACACACCTCCACCCCCCCTGCATTCCCACCAAATCGCAGTTGAGAGTTTGTCATGTACGACACGAAATTCGTGTAGCCTTTGGTGGATTTTTAGTGAAAGTGTTTAGACTTTGCCTGCATCTAAGCACACAAAAATGGCAACTAATAAAAAAGTCGCCACCGAGTAGCAAAAAACAGCAAACGCCGAAGAAAAAAAGTGTGCTCATTATTTCGTTTTGAAAACAGTATTTACCTGGCATACTTTTTGCCCAACGGCAGCGAACACACCTAGGATGGCAGTTGCAGGGTGTACCACGCGGCGTATGCGCAACGTTAATTAAAATTCAAAACACCCACCCCCCCAACCACCCAACCACCAAACTGTGGTCGCCTTTTTTTTTGTTTTTTTTTTGAAAGCGGTTGTTAGCCAAAAATTTGCATAATAACAACCGCAGCAAGAAAACAATGTAACCGACAATCGGCAATCTCAACTTATCTGAAATTATAACAAACAACGCAGACAATGCTCATACGTACTGTTGTACAAACTGGGGAAAAGAAAAAATACCAAAAAAAAACAACCATCATAAACGGAAAACAAACAAAAATTCCAGAAAAAAAAAGCAGAAAAAGTGCCATCGCTTAATTTACATGCTGAGATATGAAAAGGTGATTGAAAAACCCACTTAGGATTGATGGCATATTACGTGTGAGATTTCCAAACTGTTTCAATTGAGTTATTTGTATTATTTGCTTGTTTCTCCAAGTGTAGTCAAGATATTGCCTGCGTTTGTGGGTTCTACTGTAGAATTTCGTTTGTGTTGCGGTTTTCTGGAAATATGTGCACTTTTTTCACAATCGGTTTGCAGCATTCATTGTTTAATTACTTCAGCTGGCAAATAAACGCATTTTTGATTTAAATGCAAATTCTGTGAACAGAAACTTTAGTTAATTAATTCTATCATTGGCTATCACTAGCTGAGTAATGGGTATCAGATAGTCGACTATAGCATTCTCTCTTGTTTTTAATTCAAATAAAATGCAGTGCAAACTTTACACACTGGCACATCTCTTATTAACAATTTCTTAGCCACTCGCATTTAGATTACGATCCAGATTTAATTATCTGCAGCCATAAATTTCGCCAGCGATTCTTTGGCGCTGCAAGGAAAGTGGCCGCCACTTTTTGTGGCTCTTTTAAATACATTACTTTTGTAGGCCATGGCCAAGATGATTAATGGCCGAATATATATTGGACATTATTTAGCTGCTGCTGTTGCTGTTGCTGCTGTTGTTGCTTCTTCTGCCCGCGTGCTGTCAATATGTCGGCACTCTGGACCCCCTTAACCCCCCGCTGGCCACGGAGTGTGTGCTGTTTTTTTTTAGTTTTTTTTTCATCTTGGTAACCCTCTTTTCTGGCTCCGTGTTGACTTGGCTTAGTTCGGCACACGCGGCCAATTATCGCTGTCAATGCCAATTGAAAGCCATAAATTTTTCCCCCTTCTTTTTTTCCTTTTTTTTTTTGCTTCCTCACTCATCTTGGACAATTGTCGCTGGGGCGAGGGGCGGCCGGGGGGCGTGGCTGGGCGCCACGAGATCTACATTTGCCAATTGGTTTTCGGTGTTGACACCATTAAGCCAGTCCGCAACTTGTGGCTGCCACCAGATTTACGACTGCTGGTTGCACACAGTGCAGCCTGGAAAGCCTTTTTTTTTTTTTTAATTACAATGTGTTGCATTTCCGTTTAAAACTAATTAAACATAGCTAATTGCATATATTTAATATTATATTGAAAAACTTTAGTTGTTGTTGATTCTAAAAGCTTATTTTGGTTACCAACAAATATAAATGAAAACCAACTTCTTCAATGGCATTGTTTTTAAGTTTCAAATCATGCAACATTGCAGTTTCCAAAAACGTACTTTATTTTTGAGTTGTTTGAATTGAGTTGTTTAGAATTTTGTTGTATCAATTGAAAGCATCATTTTTTTGGTGTCGTGTGACTTTTTCGCTTTTCGCTGGCATTGTGCAAGCCAATTAAAGCCGCCAAATAGTTGGCCAATTGTCTTGGCCCCTTCTCCCTGCCATCACCTCATTTAGTTGTTCCACTTTACGTGATGCAAATCACAAAAAAAAAATAGCCAAAAACAAAGAGGGGGAAAAATGGGAAAATTAAATTAAGTTGCGGCAAAGTCGTCTGTCGTCTGTCGTCGCCGGTTGCATGCTGCAGATCACTAGCCTGAGATTAATGCGGCAAGTATGCGTCAGATACTCGCTGCAAGTACTCCCCCTCAACCCACATAACCCACTTTACCCCACCCCCCTTCATAAAGAGTCCACCAATTGGCCGTCGGCCAGTCAGTTGAACCGCATTGCGCATACGCACCGTTGACCCAGCCGCATTACTTTCGCCTCAGAATCGCATCGAAATGAAATCGGAATTGGAATTGGAATTAGAATCCGAGCGGCTAACTGGGCCAACCAAGTGCCGATCCATCGATCGTGTCCCTCTTTTTTCGATTATTTTTTCTTCTTATTGACTTATGTTTTTTTTTGCGCGTTTTTTTTGTTTGCCCCACTCTGATGCTTAATTAAGTTTTTGTGTTCGACTGTCAGCAACTGGATTGACTTGAAATAGTTGAAAATAAACTGCGAAAAAAATGTGCAACAATATGGAGAAAAAAACCAAAAAAAAAATCACATGGCAGTGCGCGACGAGTGTGTCTAACCAAAAAGCGTATGGCCAGCATTTTGTGGCACAAAACGTTTTTGGCACGCATCTGTTGTTGCTTTTTTGCGCAGCGCACTCGCTTTTCCATCTTAACGTGGCCAAATGCTGAATGCTGCATGTTGAATGTTGAATGCTGATGACAGTGGGCCGCGGCTGCCGTTGTTGGTCAACAACATGATTTATGTCCGAGCCGTGAGCCTGGGCGTGGCCTAAAGCATTTGAGCCGGAAGCAGACGAGCGCCGGACAGCTGGACGGATGGCCAACTGGAAGACTGGATGGCTGGATGACTGGATGGCTGGATAGCTGGTCAGCAGCGGCCAACGATGACAGACAGGCTCCAGACGAGATCCCGCAGCAATATCACACGGCCACAAATTATAATTGACAATTTCCTAAAAAAAAGGAAGATGCAGAACTGTTGATAGAAATGTATGGCCGGCCACATGGTTAACTGACATACAAGAAGGCAACTGAAATTATTATTAAATATATGCGCTTTAGTTCTACATGCATTTTGCATTTTTTTGCAAGTGCAGCCAGATCAGCAGCATGGGTAGGAAGAAAATAAGAAGCCAGCCGCAGACAGGCGACTATTTCCTGCTTATTGGGCACTGAGATGCAGATTCAGGAGATGCAAGTTCAGGTTCCCAACTTTGGCTTACTTTGTTGCAGCGCAGCGAATGCAGCCAAAGATAAAGATAATAACTTTAGTCAGGGCTTCCAGATGGATTGCTGCAGCAGCAGCACAAAGATCCTTTAAGGGCTTAATCCATTTGATGTGCCGTTTACCTATAAATATATAAATATACAGTATATATACTAAATGCTACATACACAATTTGTGCACCTGAGCAGGCGAGATAGTGAGTGGCTAAAGTGCTTGGCATTTAACGAGATCAATGGCTTGGCAGGCAATTATAATAAATACATTCGAGCTGATTAATCGGTAAACGCCCCGAACTAATCTCGTTGCCACTTGGCTATCCTTGTCGAGAACATTTACCCGTGACTCTGCTCAATTTTCAACCGGATGAAATCGGCCCACAAAATATTGAGGAAACCACAAGCATATCTGTATGTATATAGCCCATTTATCGGGATTGTGTGGTGCCTACGAGTATTATGTACATACATATATATATATGTACATATGTATGTATGTATGTACATATGTATGTATATTGCATAATTGATTGCGGCTCGTTGTGGGGGAACGAGAATGGAATGTCCATGTAATTGCATGCCAGGTGTCATAAAGCTCTTTGCAATTTGTGCTGCCGGCCCGCCCAGGCCACAGCCAAAGTGAGCCAAAAAACTACATACAGTGGGGCCTCCATAAACTGCACCAGCTGTCCCACAACAAACGCGATTTATGGCTATTTTTTGTGTAACGAAGAAAAATGATTGCAACACAATTAACTGGGTATTTGCTTTGGAATTTCCGTTTGCTGCTAGAAAAAAAACATTCAAAATACTTGAAATATTATATGCTAAAAAGGAAAACTTAGTAATTAAACTATAAACAATTGTTAGAGTTGAAAAATTACATTTTTGTTGTGTGCCTTTTTAAAGAGCGACGTCTGTAGTTGAGTATGGGTATGTGCATCGAAGTCGATTTTTCTTGTGGTGGCAAGTTGCACGTTGCAAGTTGCACTCTCGGTTTCGGTCTTAGTTTTGGTGTCGCTGCCCACGCACTTGGCTCCCCCTTCCCCGTACCCCCTTGCCCCTTCCCCTTGCCCCGCACTTCCTCGATGCCCTGACTCTTCCGCCCGCATTCTCAGACGACAACTATGGCAACCCCAACAACCTGGGTGCTGGTGCTTATTTAACACAGTTTAGTTGTTCAGTTGTTAGGTTGTTCAGTTGCTCAGTTGTTCAGTTGCTCAGTTGTTCAGTTGTGCAGTTGTTCAGTTGTGCAGTTGGTCAGTGCGGCATTATTGTCGCCCGGGCAAATTCGCTTTTAATGAGAAACCAAAAAGCGCAGCCGCCGACGCTCGCAATTTGCCTGCGCTTGCAGTTCGCAGTTCGCCGTTTGGTTTGCTGTTCGGTTGCCATTAAAACATAAATTTCCATGAATTAACAACAGAAGAAACAGCAGCTCCCGGCAGCAGTTTTGCAGTCGGTTCCACTTTGGTTCCTTTATTACGCCACTGCCATACCCTACATCGAGTTAACCCTCACTTTAACGAGAGGTTTGCGCCAAAGAGTATACCAAATTCTGTAGCTCCCTGAATTTTATAGTTCTTCAAAGACAATTAAATAATGGCTTAGGTTTTGGGCAGATCGAAAATGTGGCTATTTATTTGGACAGGGTACTCAATAGCCTGTTCTGTTTGAGGTCTAACCTTTGCCACTTATTTCACTTATTTGTTTTGTATGTGCGTTATGGCAGAAACAAGCCAAGTATAGCGAAATGTGGAAAGCTCCAGCAACAAAGGAGTACAAACAAACAAAAATGCAAGAAAAAAAAAACAAAGTGAAAGGATCTGCACAACAAGAAAATTGAAGAATAGCTCTAGCACAATGAAGCCAACAAATTACTGAAGCAGGGCAATGTCAAGGAAAACGTAAAATAAAACGTAAAAATGGAAATAATACACATTTACGCAGAATATGCAGGAAATGTATTTAAAATGGGTTTAAACTTTGGCAGCAGGAAGAAAAATGCCACAAATACGCTGTTATTTAATATTAAACTGCAACAAAGGCTATATTCATATATTATATTATATAGTAACATATACTTTTGAAACTACCCAACGCCCTGGAAGAGTATGTATAGCATATGTAGCATAGAAGTCACGTTTTTTTTAAATTTTCATCTGATATTTGGCACTTCGTGCTTTTTTGCGCATTTTTCCATTCATACAGGAAATCTCATTTCAAATAGACGGGCAAATTCCGTAAGTTTATTGTCCTTTAACCCGCCGGAATTCCCGAACCATTTGCCTTGCGTTCATTGTTTACCAAGTAGGGTTCTCAAAACACATTAATTGTATTTTGTTTAATTCGGCAGTTCGGCATTTGTTTTCTCTGGCTTCTCTTAATCGATATTGCAGCCAATCGATGATGGATTCCAGCTGCTCGTGCATTACTCGCTCCCAGATGAATGCCTTCGAAGTTGGAACTTGAACGTGTTCTGCAATCTCCAGTCCGAACCCCTTTTAATCGCTCAAGTTTTGCTTCCCTCTTCAGAGTTTAGTGTTTTTTTCACTTTATTTTTTTGTTTTTTGCATCTTGTTTTTGAAACGCGTCAAAAGCACGCCTGTAACACGATCTTTTCTGAATTGAGAGGAGGTGGATCGGTGTCAGGGATTTGGTTTTTTATGCCTCTTCGGGTTTCGCTGCTCTTGAAAGCTGTGCCCACTTGTGCCAGTGAATCAGATTCAGATTCAGTTCCAGATCCACATTCAGATTCAGATTCAGATTTAAATACAGACCCAGACAGCTGCTACTGTGCAGATTTTTTAGGGAACTGCCATGGTGGTTTTGATAGAACTGTTTTTGTTAATACAGTTTTGCATTGGATATAAATTAAATGAAATGAATTCTCTAGATATTGCTGAACTTTGTTTTGTCTGCTAAAAACTTGAATTCAAACGCAATACAAAATCCTTGAACTCTAAAAATACTCGTGCGCAAATGAAGAGCCCAAGCATCCAAATGGCAGGGATTTGCCAGAATTTGTAAGTAGCTTTAGCTTTCGCTTTAGCCAGAAATTGAAATTTATCCTGAGTGCCTTTGGTGCAGAGCAGTACCTTTTGATATATGTACTACTTGTATGTTCGACTTTTTGGTTCATTTTCGGTCATATTTTTTGTGGCTTGCTGGGTTTACCACAAAAAATGCCAAATACTGAGGCATACGAAATTGCGGCACACATCAGAGTTGGCCGAAATGGGGAAATATTTTCCGAAGAGCGACTTAACATCCAGCTCACATGTTTGTGGGCTTAAGAGTTGAAAAAGCTGGCCAAAGAATACCGATTCGAAAGGCGTAATCAGATGGCATGAAATGCGATTTGCAAGAGCAGAATTTCGCCTTTGTCCTGTCTGAATTGTTTTGTTTTTTTTTTGGTTTGCTCCGCTGCTTCGATGCTCCGTTCGGTGGCCAAAAATAGAACGTAATTAAGAGCAGGAAATTTCACTTTTGCGTTTCCATTGAAAGTGCCCATAGAATTTCCCGACTGCTCAAGCAGCTCAAAGTGCAAGCAACACACCAATGATATATGTGTGTATGAATTTTCCATTGCTCCAGACGACTGAGTGTGTGTGTGTGTGTGTGTCTCAATGGCGAGGGGAAAACAATAAGTCGAGCACAGAGTTCAGGATGTTGGGCCACCGACAAATGGATGCCCTACCTAGGAAGCCACTACAACCACTTGAAGTTAAATATAAGGGTGTTTAAAGGTTTCAATTTAGGATATAGGGTAAACAAATATATATATAAATATATAATATAATTTATCATATTTAGTTGCATACTTTTGGGCACCTACAAACCATGCATGTGGTTTGATGATTCCGCATTTTGCAATAACTTTTAGATCTCAGCACACTCTTTGCAATGGGAATACACATCCGAGAATGCAAACGCTCTCAGGATCTGCTGAATATCCCCCCTCCCCCCTACCCTCTTCTAAATTGTGAAAAAAACACCCTTTCCCTCGAGCACTTACGCATCCTCACTCCGCTCACGAAATCGCTTCACAATAATTGAGAGCACGCGCAGCGGATTACACGAAATTATTTCAATGCAGGGGTTGCATTTGCATCGCCACTTTTCCGGAGGGGGAGGGGGTAACTGCGGCATTAGGGGGTTGGAAAAGTCAAAAAGGGTAAATCTGCCAGGCCATATATCTTGCGGTTTGGCTGCTTGATGTACATACATAGATATTCAACTGAATAGTTCGATTTCCGCACACCGCACCCCTGAAATTTGCGCCAAATATTGATATCACTACTGTAAACATCGATATCCCACCGATGGCCCATAAATAATAATACATTTAACGATTTCCGACCCGGACTTGTGTGTTTACCAGGAAATTGTTATTGTTATTGCTTGGGCACCCATAAAGTGGGAATACGCGAAAATCTGCCAGATTCTAGGGATTTTCTTCTTTGGCTGGGAATTAGCTCTTCGATTTTTAAGCATCGTGAATCACCATCTGCTGGAAAAGAAAACTTTGATTTTGGCAAAGATGTTCGCACAGTTACATATATCGAGAAATATACAATTCAGTTAGCAAAAATATATAAATAATAACTTAAAATATTGATTATAAAGCCCGATGTTATATGGCTGTTATATGAAACTTTCTTGATATTTTTCCGCACTATCAAAAGGTGGTCTTAATTTTCTCACACTATTTTCCGGACACTGTCGCACTGAACCGAACTGATCACACTCAAGTTTCAAGCGTTTTCCTGCTTAAGGTTTTATTTTTATTTTTTTGTTGTTTTTATTGATGCTGCGAGTTGATTTTCAATCGAAAGATGAAATTAATTGTCTCCTTTTACCTGTGCGGCAGCCACACACGTCGGTTTCACGTTGGCCACCCAGGTGTTAAGTCCCCGCCCCTCCGGCTGCTCAATCGCCCGCACCTTAACCCTCAAATGGGTGTAAATGTAACCCTAGACGGGCCAACAACAATCCACAATCAACCATCAACCATCTTAGCCTAGGCCAAGTTCCGTTAAAACAACAACCTCAGCGCTCAAAGTAAATAATGGAAGTTGAAAAACCGAGGCAGAGTTGTCATTGCTCAATGTGAAGCAGATTTTCCGAATCGCTGAATGTATTAGGAGCAGCTGTCGACATTTAAGTGAGATTTCCCCCACATATATCACAATCGGCTTACTTTTGGGTTCGAGCAATTAACGTGAACCTAAAAACTGGAAGATAAGTCTGCCAAAGAATGAAATATGTACATATAAGATATAAGATCTGTTCTGATGATCGTGCACTTAGCTGTAGATAGTAAATAACATAATCTTGCATTTTTAAAATTTTCCCATTGAGACTTTTCAAGTTTGCCAAGCAATTTGGATGTACGCAAATTTCGCAGATGGTCTGCATACTTATCGAGATCAGTGTGGTCGATCAATGCTCCTCACACTGTCCGTTGACCGTCAGGAGCAATTAGTTAACATGAACAATTTCACGCCTCGTTAGGAGATGATAAAGAAAGAGATGAGCAAGAAAATGAGGGTGAAGAGGGATCTGGAGAGACGGGTCTGCATAAGTTGGTCAATGGATCGGTGGATCGGTGGATGAGCTCGGCTTGCGTGCTTTAGAGACATTTCAAATTTCAGTATTGCCTGCGCTTTGCCTCGCTTTGATCTCTAATTAATCGAACATTTTCGAGCGAAATTTGCACCATTAGAATATTTTTTGTTTATCGATGCGACGAAGCAGATGAAGAAGACTTTCAAGATTTTCCAGACCCCAGGAATTTGTTTGGATTATATTGGGTACCTATAAATATATATCTACATATATATGTACATAGATAACTATTTTCACATGATCGGCTCGCATCTCTGTCTCTGTCTGGCTTTATGAATTTTGTGCATTGCTTTTTTTTGGATTTTCCTCGACCTTCTCTTTTACCTTTTATTTTTGCCTTGGGCAAAGAAAATGTTTTTGTTTTGGCCAGTTTTCGTTGTGTTGCCAATTTGGCGATTTGAATGCCAGATACTCTCGGACATGAACGATGCATACTCATAATTTTGTTTGGTTTTTTTTTTCCTTACTAGTTTTTCTCATTTCGCCAAGAGGAGAGTGAGATTTATCTATGTTTTCAATACCGCGGGCCACGACAAGCAACCGAAGTTGGCTTGATAAGTTGTCGTCACTGCGGCAATTGGCTTTGTTGCTGTTTCTGTTGCTATTGCTGTTGTTGTTTGGCTTGTTGATAGGTAATTTACATAATTACCGCAAGGCGTGTCGGCCGACAATTGCATGTGGCACCTACCGCCCCTTTGGGCCTACTCCTCCCCCTCCCCCTCCTCCTCCTCCGCCCCCTTCCGGAGAACAGAAATCAGAAATCATCCAGACCACAGCCACAGTGAGCTGATAAGCCAGAGCCGCCAGCCAACCTGCTGTGACACCGTCGCCGAGCAAACAAAGCGGCGAAAAAAGGGGTCGCGAAAGGGAGAGTCGACTGTGCCACACCCCGCAGAATGAATGCTGCTTCCTGTGTGCCGCTGGTCACACTTATTTGCTGCTTTGTTCCAGTGTGACCTTGCAGATTACGAAAATAAGCTTTTTTGGAACATGTTTTCTAATTCTGCATTACTAAGATTTAAACTGTAGCTGTCTAACCAATATTTTAAACCCTCTCGATGAATCAATTCTCGCATTGAGTCGCTTTGAACTGATATACCCCAGTTGCAAGCTGTCTAATGAGCAGCCGACGGAGGCATAACTATGCGGAACTGAACAGGCATTGCAAAAAGGGCGCACAGGGGCCCGTCAGGAGGCACATTGAACTTTAGCAAACGAAAACGAGGCAAAGAGGCAACGAGCAGGCAAAATCAAAGCGCAGCAGAGACGAGAAAAGAAGAAATCTGCGGACCGTCTGCGGGTCGGTCACTGCCATCCATCCCCATATACTATGTACTTGCAACGTCCGTCCGCAGATCGGCAATCGCAATCTCTATCCACCGTCTTCACTGCCAAATGCCAAATGCTGTTTCCAACTCGGTCCCAGTTGGTGCGTGCATTATTATGCATGTGGGATATACATAGATGTAGATGCATTCGTACACAGCGAGAAAACCCTGCTTGCTTCGCTTGCACAGTTGGTCACACTTAAGCTGCAGTGTGACCTTGCAGCCTGCGGAAATACATTCAAAACTTGGGGCTGCTGCTACAAAATGTACTTAATCATGTAATGTATTCATGAGGAGTAAACTAAAAATGAAACAAATGAATATCATAAACATTCCCTCAATATTTTCCTAAGTGTATCTGCAAATATGTGGCGAAGAGAGGGTATGGGATCGAGACTGTTGTGGATGTCGCCTGTTTTGCCATAATTATTATTTTTATTCGCGATGCTACGCTGGATGGTTAATCCCTCGCCCAGGAGCTGTCAGCACTTGCGAATATACTGCATTCTCGTGCTCCCCCTAAAATTCCGTTGGCATGTACATTAAATTTGCCAGCCTAGTATTTTGATTTATGGAATAAATCACATGGGCATGAACAAAAGCTTATAAATAAATACAATTCGAAGGCAATTCGAAAATTCAAAGGCAATTTACTGATTTAAGAATGCGATATATTTCTACTTAATTTGTTTACTTTGGCGCCGCGCATTAATTTATAATGCCCTCACGCGGTACACTTTAGTGCTATAAAATTGTTTGCACTACATGCAGATAGCCGATTTGGCTATTTGAGATTATGTTCTCACAGTGCGGTGATTTTTCATTGAACTGGAATATCCCATGAAGTAATTGGCGATAGCCAAGCAGGATTCTTCTTCATCGTTTAGTGCAACACGATGATTTACCCCATGTGTCATGCGTCGATACTCACAATCTGCGCCCCATGATTCATCCTACGCTTGCAGCAAATAAGCTTCCCAATTGGCTGAATCAAATGCTGTTATCAGTGGCAGCAACTGAATCCTGAATCCTGCGTCATTTGCCCGATTTCGGACTCCGTGCAGCAGGCGGCAATGCGGGTGATATCACCATGAAACGTGTCCCGGCAACGTGTGTGTGCACTTAGTGTCCAAGTGGCCCGGCTAGGGCGTTGCACTGCAAAAAGTTATCTAGCATATACTCAAGGAAAAGCATATCGAGCACTAACAAAGCTTTATTACTAACGTAACATACCCAACAGCTTAAAGAAACTTATTAAGCAAGTATCCTCCTTGGTAACATATATTTATAGTTGCATTACTTCTTAGTTACAAATATTTTCTTTAATTAAAAGCCTTAATCTACGTCTAGTTGCATTTTCTTGACGTGCATAGTTGCTTTTCATTTATTGCGTAAAAGAGCAATTTGTCGTTGTTTATTGTGCGCTTATTATTTCATTGGCATTGCCACAGCAGCCGCAATATTTGTTTCGGATTTTTGCATTGTCCCCTGGACGGGACAACTACCCATTAAACGCCCACTAACCACCACTACCCAACGCCCACCGCCCACTGCCCCGCCCACTTTTAGGAAAGATACCGACCGCTGGGAAGTAGAATCAAAATGAAACTCGAGCTTTTAATTGAATTGCCTTCATGTTGTCCGGCGGGAGAAGTTCGGGTACGGTTGGAAAACTGGGAAACTGAGTAACTGGGAAACTGCGAAACTGAGGAACTGGGAAACTGAGAAGGAACAAGGTTTTTCCTGCAGGAAACGAAGGGGACGTCCAGAGATTTTTCGGCTTAGTGGCAGACTTACACGTGAATGCCGAGCGCTGTCTTGTCTTCGGCTATCCGTGTGTTTTTCTTCAGCAACGTCCACGTGCCTGGAAAATTTGCCATTTCCTCTGGTTTTTCCACCGCTCGTTAGGTTAAGCCACTTGCCATTTAAATTGTCAGGCCTCAACAGGTTAGCATAGAGACGGGAAAAGCGATTCAAAGGCTGAATGCGAATGCAATAGGCAGCTTAAGCGCCGGAGTTCGCAAAATGAGGGGTGGTCAACTATTCTAAGGAAAATAGTGCCTGGTCCTTGTCCTTTTCACAAAAACTTCTGGCATTGAATCCTTGTTGTACACACATCTGTGTTCCACAGAATACATATGAATAAGTGGGAATTTGGAATTTATTTCATTTTTCCGCTTATTTTCCGATTATGCATATATTATTTAATGGTTCTGCTTCTATTCCTTCACATTCCATTGGGAAAATGCCCAATTCTGTTCTTATTCATTTCCATTAACCCAACCATTTGGTATTTCATGTGCCGGCAATTGCCAGAAATATTGCAACATTTTCAAGCGGCCAGACGGCGGCGCCTGTTTCCAGATCCCCACATGCCCTATATCTATAACTTGCACCTCCAACCAAACTCCACTCCACTCCATACCACAACACTCCACTCCACTGCACTGCACTCCGTTCCCGGTTTTCTGGTTTGCTGCTGGCTGGAGCTGGATAATGATTTCGCAAGCGCTTTTAATGGGATTTCTGATACTGATCAGATGCT
Organism: Drosophila teissieri; assembly: GCF_016746235.2. Lineage (NCBI taxonomy): Eukaryota > Metazoa > Arthropoda > Insecta > Diptera > Drosophilidae > Drosophila > Drosophila teissieri. Next base: position 10,924,425 of record NC_053034.1, read on the forward strand.
CCGCGGATGAGATTTTCTGGCAGCCTGACCCATTTAGGAAGTGGAGCACTCGCACACCTTGCCCGCGCCACTGGGAATAGGAAATAGGGCTAGTGGGAATGGGAATGGGGATTCCCCACGGATTTTGAGGGTGAGGAAGGGGGGTATCCAATGGCCAGCAGACATTACATAACCCAGAGAGTAGCAATTAAACGCCGATACTTTTCCCCCATCGATTTTTGTTATCTTAATGAGCAAAGCTACTTAAGCTGAATGTGGAAAATATTTGGGTTACTCCATCTCCAATGTCTGGAGATCGCTTTCCACCGCATATATATATTTTTTCGCTTGTGCATCTTAAGTGGCCCATTAGAATATGAATGGAGGAGTGTTTTTTTTTTTTTGTTGGTTGCAGGGGCAGGGAGACTTCTGGCCGCATTGTGCTCATTATTATGTATTATGGATTATGTATTATGATTATGTATGGCTTTCATTTGTTGTCATTGTCTGCTCTAGTCTCTGTTCTCTAGTTCTCCAGTTCTCCAGTTGCCTAGCTCTCCGATTCCCTGGTTCCCCGATTCCCTGATTCCCCGATTCCCTGTTGCCCCGATTCCCCGATTCCCCGTTGCCCCGATTCCCTGATTCTCTGATTCTCCATGTGGATTGTTCCCGGGAAAGGTGTGAAAAGAGAGTCGTGCGGAGGACAATGCCGGCAAATCGACGAGGAGGTGGTGGGAGGTCTGCTCAGCTCTGGTCTAGTCTGGCCTGGCCTGGTCGCTAATGAAGGTACTGTGTGCCCTCGTCGGGGTCTCGGCGGAATTAACACCTACAAGCCGGCGAGGTAAAGAGGGAATCAAGCTGGGAGATGAATGGGTTCTGCCAGCGGTAGTGGAGCATCTAATAAATGGCCACAAATGCAGGTGGGAGACACACTTGAATATTATGCATTTGTAAAAGCCAGTTGGTTTTCCATTTGGCTATCTGGTTAGGTAGGTGGTTATGTTATTCTGAAAGCTGGTTACGTTATTCTGAAAGCTAATAAGACTAAAGTGCAACAGATGAGGGCAAACGTGATGTTTATTATGGCACTGTATTATCTGATTTCCAACTTAAAGCCATGAGATACTGATAGTTGCAGTCATATCTGGTCTGCGCCACTTGACTTCCATCGGCGTTTTATTAATGATAATTAAACGAAATTAAAATGCGGCCACATTTGATGTGCGGAAAGAGCTGCAGGGCCACAATATCGAGTGCGCCAGTTAACGCAGAGGATTGCCTATGGATCTGGGCATCTATGGATCTTTGGATCTATGGATCTATGGATCTTAATTGAATTAGATCTGCGGATCCATCGCTGCATCTCTGCATGTCCAATGGAATTCGAATTGCATTTTCCCCTCGCTCAGTGGCTGTCTCTGTAATATTTTTGAATTTTCCTTCATTTCTTCGTTTTTTTTCTGGTTCGGTTCCGTTCCGTTCTGATCTTCGCGCTTCTGGCAATTTGTGTGGTGTGTGTTTTGGTGCCGGGAAAACAAACAATCCAGGGCGAAAACAAATTTTCATTAAGCGAAGGCAAGGCAAGAAAAGCAATTCCGTTTCAAAAACTTATCAATGGGTAACGCGTTTCATTCCGCTTCGCACTCAAGCATATTACACTGAACGAAACTGGCATTACCTCGTATGCGAATGAATACTAATGTATTCATTAGATATACATATTGTATCAATCTAAAGAAACGCATAGCATTCAGAAGTTTATGAAATATAAAAAAAGAGTTTCATAAATAAAACGCTTAAAATATGTAAATGATTTTAGTTTTTTCTCTGTGCATCGATTTCAGCTCGTGCAATGCAAACTCATTTTGGTCGAGTGGATGCGAGACTTTTCCATCGATTCCCATTTAATTGCATTCGATTTCCTGTTGATGCGATCAGCAGATCGTTTTAATTCTCAATCGATTTGTCTAAGGATAGCGGCATATTTAACTTGAAGGCCTTGAAAAATCGTCAAGTTTTAAACTTGAAGGACCAAACTTTAATGGTTACTGCCAATTTAGTTAACTTTTTTAGTAAACTCTTTGATAAACTTGAAACTGTTGTTGGATTCTTTTCCACGGTTTCACAATTCCGTAGACTACGTCTTAGCGCCTCTATCAATTAACGATTATTTTCACTTTCGCTCACGACTTGGAAAGCTTCTGGCGATCGATCAGCCCATACCACTTCCATTTTCCATTTCCAATATCCATACATATTTATAACACTTTCATTGGGGCCGCGCATATGAATTGTAAAAACAGAGACGATTTCTGGGAAAACCCCGTTAAAGCCCGTAAAATGCCTAAAATCAAATCAAACATTCTGGGACAACTTAGCATTCGAAGAGTAATAGTAATAACAATGATCATAATAAGGTCAGATCTGCTTGGGCTCGAGCAGGCAGAGGAACATCATTTCGTTGAGTGGGGCGGCGATAAGAACAGCGCTCTGTGTGGCGTCGTGAAGTGAGCCAAAGAGTTTCAAAGTGTTCCAAAGTGGTCCAAAGTGATCCAAAGGGATCCAGAGGGATCCAGAGTGATCTGAAGTGAAGTGGTGACCCCAACGACTTCATTATGCAAATGCAGGCCCGGCACTTCAATCATTTCATTTCATTTGCCCATAATTATGACAGGGCGCCTGCCGTTCTCTTCTGCCCAAATAAAAGTTCCATCTAGGAGTTCTACAGACGCTGGGGTACCTGGTACTTTTCTAGGCCTTTTTTTCAGACATTTTCAAGATTGCAGACTTTGAACATTAATAGAGAAATAAATCAGTAACTTATAGATACAAATAATATAATAATCAGTTGAATACTTTGGAATACACTTAGTATACCCCATTCTTTGGAAGTTACCCTCTTTGAAATGAGAGAAAATCATTTAGGGCCTGACCGCGTTAATAAGCGGACATCTAAGTCCCCCCACCAATGCGGCTCACAGTTTTCATGGGTTTTTAATTAGCGTTCGATTTGGACTGGGAAAAGTAAGGTGACATATCTACCGACATTTTCCCCAACCAACTTCGCCAGACGACCAATTAATTGAAAATTTTATGCGTGCGTCTAGAAGCATTTTTTATGGCCCACTTGATGGCCGTGTTGAAAGTTTTGGGGCGGGGTCTTCGGGAGAATGGATCGCTCCATCCATTGGGGTTACCACAGCCCGCATAAACCTTTGACCGAGGGCGCAAATGCCGCTTACAGAACCCTGGGCATTCACTTGGCATGTCCATGTGTGTGGTCAATGCTGAAATATAGGGATACTCCTCTGTCCCTGGACCTTTGTCAAGTTTTGAGGCGGAACAAAAAAAATAAGAAAATGAAAATGAAATAAGCGATAGAGTGGGGAGGAATATTGCATTAATGCAGACCTGGGGCAAAAGGAAACCAGAGAACAGATTTCTTATTTTACTCTTTTTGCTAAGATTTCATGCATATTTATGTTGGATGCATCAGCGGATTTCAGGAGGGGAACTCTGAAATGGGTTGACAAGTGGGCCGCCTGTTTCTTTTTTTCTGTTTTTGTTTTCTGTGGGGCATTTCTCGGTGGGCCATTTGATGGCCAATTGACAGCTGATGCGGTGCGGATCATTAATCACAACCGAAAGGAATCCGCTTTGATGTAGCTCTTTTTTCTGCGCGACTCGCGGCGAAATTATAGGAAATATATAAAAGGAAAAAGGGTCAGCAGAAGGATCCAATTGAAATGAAATAGGCACACAAATCGCAAATAAAATTGAGGAAATACGTGATTGGAAATCACAATTAAAGCACAAATATCGTTGAAATTCAGTTGGATTTAAAATCATGTGCCCTTTGTTTGAATGCAACTCAACTTTAACTGAAAGTAATGAATAGCAATTTGCCTAATTACTTTCCTCAAGACGTCAATGTCGAGGCTCCTTAAATCCCATGACATCTGCAGTTCCTTTGAGCACCATTTTCATTACCATTTCCCCAGCACATTTCCCATAGAGTTGATTCTAGTTTTCACGTTATTCCAACCCACCTGATTTTTGTTCTTTTGCCGTGCTTACCCTGTCGATTATAATCGCGGTAAATGATGAGGTCCTCGATGTCCTGGAGGTCCTGCAGGTCCTGTTCCCCAACACGTGCTGCGCCCCTCGCTTTCTTCGCCTTCCCGAATCCTGGATTATGACGCATTTCTAGTGGTTCCTTCTGCGGGCTCTTCGCCATCCTGTCAGCCGAGCTTTGTTTTTGCCTTGATTTATCTGCGGTTAGCCGGAAAAAGGGGTTTATGCCGCTCTATAATAACCGACATTCCCGAGGGTCGTTTTCCTTTACACTCATTTTCACACGCGTTTTTTATTTTATTCCATCCCCTGCGCAATTGAGAAATGACTTGTTAATTTTCTAATTACGAAATCATTTTCCATCGTCGTCGTTGGCAACATCGCGTCTCCTACCTGATATATAGTATACACTATAGTATACCTTCTACCTTTTTCGGCGGTGCGCCGTTTGAAGAGCTGCATCGAAGGAAGGAGAAGGGGAAGGAGCAGGGGTGGAGGGGTGGAGGGAGCAGGACCGGCGAGAAACCTGTTTGAATTGTCTTAATTTCTTCCACCAGCCGAAAATTTCATTGCGCCTGTGGCGTTATCGCATATGTAAGTATTTGAGTGCACTGAAATTGTTTATATGTTCGAAATGTTTCACTTTTTTTTGGGGCAAACAAAACGGTTTAATAAGCCATCGACTCATTTTTTATTAATGCTGTAATATTTCATATATTGTTATACGTAATATTTTCCTGTGCACTTTTGTACGAGCGCCCCTACTGTGCCACGCCCCTTTTTCGTTGGCGGCTCGCTATCAGCGCCGGTTCATCAGCATGTGAGCCTGTCTAAGCCTCTTTACCCTCAATGCCCTTCAAGCCGCTGCTCCTCCTGCCTTTCTCGCATCCGTATGCTACCCTGTAAAAGAAATGCCGAGGACATATATATTTTTCATTAAAATTCATTTATATTTTATACACATGCAGCTTGTTAAAAATTACATGTAGTCTTAGAATATCTACCACATACAGGTACTATATTATAAAAATGTTTATAGGGTATATAGAAGCTACATAACTTCACATTCCCTCTGGTTTTCAATTTATTTATATGCGTATAGTACTAAAAAACAAAAAGGAAAATAAAAACCACGCAACAACAAAGGGCACAACAAAACATATAAAACACAACGATGGATGTTCTTTACCTGTTCCAGAGTTGTCGTTCTTGTGGCTGTGTTTTTTATCATAATCATTTGTGAACTGAAGCTGTCTCTCAGTCGGCCGTCGTTTTCGTACCCATCGTTTTGCATGTGGTGTGGGTATACTACATACTCGTAGTATTTAAACGCATGTATCTTGTGCAGTTTCTAAAATGTGCATTTGATCCTGCACTTTTATTTATATCGAGTTATAGTAAACATTTTAAAACGATTTAATGTGTTTGCCATAAAGTCAAATGAAAATGAATTCATGTTTTAAGTATATGTTTGGGTATCTATTAGTCGAAATATTCAGGCTTACAACAATCAGTACGTTTTTTACTTTATTTTGGCCCTCTGCTGTCCGATGCGTATCTGTATCTCAAAGATACTCGTATCCGTATCTGTGTGGGTCTGCCTGCATGAACGATTTCTGCTTGGCAACTTCAAGTGCGACTGCCTCTGCTGCTGCTGCTGCTTCTGCTGCTGCTGCTTCTGTCTGTTGGTAATCATAATTATCTTTAATTTTAACAGCCAGCCGAGGGGTGGACGAGAAGTGAAGATCAAACTATAGGAAAAAGGAAAAACTAAAAGCGAAATTACATGAATGAACGAACGTGCGGAGATGTACAAATGTGCGTGTGTGTGTGTGTGAGAGTTATCTCCATGATTTCTGTCTCTATACGTCAGGTGAATCCGTAGAAGCAGCAGTACTTGCTAAATACATATTTACCTGGATCTCTCTGGGTCCACGACAATGCAGGTGCATTCATTGCCGGGCTGAAAGCTCTAATCATGTTATCACTGCGCACACAACAAACATACGCCCCGTGGTCCCGACTGTTTGCATCCGAAGACAAAGAACCACATATGTACATGTGTATGTATGTGGCACTATAGTTCCTATAACTACTCAACAAGTTCTCGAGTAAATGAAGGGGAATGAAGGGGAGAGGCCATTGAATACTAATTACGTTAGTCCATTGCACTAAATTATCGAATTAGGCATAATGCTTCTTAGGTAATACTTGTTTACCTATTTAAAATCTATTACTTAGGGATACAAATATGTTTGTTTTGTATAAAACATGTTAATAACTTAGTAAAGTAACGAAAGTATAAATTATTTTATAATTTTTATAACTTAAAATCAGAATTTCACGTCATCTGTCTTGACACTCATCAAACACATCAAAGGGAACATGTTTCGAAATCGTAGTAACAGGCGCACAGAATCGGCGAACAGCAGTCACACACACACGGTTACTATGCTTAGGACCGTAACTAGCGTAAGATTTTGGCAAACATGCGCAGAACATTAACCGAAGTCAAAATGAGGGACCTTGCTTATTTCAATACACCGAAAGAAAATATTGTGAAACAAGTCGAGCACATTGTTCGACGATGGCAAACGTATGTAAGAGTTACCAAGAAACCTCTGTAACGTAACATGGGGTATTTTAAATGCCCAATCAATGGAGTATGTGCTTTTCACTTACCGTTTCTCGCTGTGTACATACGCTTGTGTGGGTGAGTGCGTCTGTGGTGTGTGGCATTAATTCGCGACGCGACTGTACGCAACTGTTGCATTTTGCACTCGAGTTTTCATTTGCCTCGTCTGTCAACGCCTTGTGGCTATTATTTTGTTGGCTTCTATTCCCTATATGCATGAACATATCTTTCTGTAGGTGCCTTGGTTTGTTTATTTTGTTGTGCACTGGCCGCAATTGAGAATTTCTGTGGAAAATACGAACAGGAACAATGGGCGAGAAAGGGACGGTGCGAACTTCAAGTGCAGCGACAGTTTAGCAAAGAAAACAAAGCCAACATAGAAGGCGGGGGTGGGGGTGTGGCAAACCGATGCTAAAGAAGAGGAGCAATAAGAGTAAATGAAGAAGAAGAGACTGAAGAAGCAACGGCGACAAAACAACAACAGATGCAGCAATTTCCGGTGCTATTGTTCTCAATCGGCTAACGCCATCTCCTCTCCCTGTCCCTCTGCCGCACTTCCCGCCTCGCTGCGTCTCGTTTCCATCTCTATCTCTGTCTGCTGGTGGAGTTCTTTTTTTTTTTGCGCAGACGCGACTGTTTTGTGGGCTCTTCTTCTTGCACATGCGGGTGCGTCATGCAAAATAGCGGTGGTGAGAGAGGAAGTGGAAGAGAGATGTGCATATCGGTCAGCTTCCCTCTCCCTTCATCTCACACAGAGTGCAGCGGTTGCGTCTGCGCCGTTAAATATCACAATAAGAGGGGAACTTGGCAAATATCCTGGCAGATCCTTTTGGACTATTTCATGGCCCAAGTATTCCGGTAAAATTGACAGGAAGTAACATCTTTGGAGTGGCTAACACCTTTTGAATTATTCGGAAACAACTAAAAATGTTGCTTTACTTAGCTTTTATTTGTAAAAGAGTCAAAATAATCAAATATGATTTAAATCTAATTAGAGAACATATTCTGTAAAGTGTTACCACAATAGCGTGGAAAGTACACATCCCACTTGCTAATGATAAACAACCTACATAGGTACATTGTATGTACATACCAATGTACATATGTACGTATAATAAATAGGAAATTTGCAGAATATGTAGTAAACTTCGAGGCAAAATTCAGAACATGTATACAAGTTCGCACAATGCGAAATAAATTGGTGGTTTTCTGGCGATTCCGCGAAACTAACTATTATGTTATTACCGCCCACCCCTTTCATCCGTTACCATCGTCGCCACGAAGAATTTCATTCATAAAATCAGGCACCTACAGTGGCGTCCAATGTAGCGGACACAAGTAAAAAATATCCCGGAATGTATCGCAAAAACTTTGTGACCATCAATAGATCTCTTATTAATGTTTAACGAGTGCAGCAGTTGTAAACAACGTATCGGTTTTAGGGAGCACAAAACATTCTATCGCTAAATATTTGTAGCAATAGCAGGGAGTAACCATTTGCTGGCGCGCACTGTATGCGGTGAGCGAGAGAGCGCACGAGAGTGAAAAGCGCAGTGATGCCCACTTGGCTATTTTGTGGCCACATACTGTTAGATAAACACAGCTGATCTCTCTTTGAAATATTTTTATTCGCACATCCCATTATAAAAACTGTTGCATTGCATGACCTATTTCAATTGGACGTCATTTTTTTGCTTTCGGAAATCCATCTTTAATTAAATCGTATGAATAAGCAGTAATTGGCTGGTCGTCCAACAAACATAATATAAGCAATATGAAAAACGAAATTAACGGGTAATAAATTATGCAGATACATTTTACACCACCTAGAAGCGCACCGACATATATAAAAACATATGACCCACAAATATTGGTGTAATCTGTGTTCAGACCATCTTCGTATCTGTTATTTCCCTGCTAGACCCTAGCTCTAGCTACTTTCAAGCTGAACCCCCAGAATCCTAGCTACTTGTTGCCGCTGCGAGCGGGCATCACTGGCGAGAGAGCGTTGGTGTCTGCTTTGCGTTTTGCGTTTTCTGTTGCTTTCGAACTTTCGTCGTGAGCGGTTCGTTCGCTGTTTCGCGCGCGTCTGCGTTTGAATATTTTTGAAAAACGGTTGCGTTCAAGTGCAACTGCATTCGTGCCAAATCGTTGAGAATACTAGAATCGAATTCGAAAATCTGCTGATTCAAATCGCCGAAGAACGAAATCATTTTTTTTTGCTCTGCGCGAGTGCTCAAGAATTCATATTATTTTTTGTGGCAAGCAACAAGTGCGAACCAAAGAAACAGCCCGAAACGTGCTGCAAATTATTAATGTTTTTATGCGGTTTTCGTCGCAACAACACAGCTGTCAATAAATACAACAAAAAAGCAGCAAAACAAAAGTGCAGTGACTCGAAAAAAAGAAGCGATCGCCTCTAGAATAGAAAAAAGGAGCGAATCAAATACAATAAAAGAAAGGAGAATAAAAGAAAATAAAAGAGAACAGAACCCGAACAGAACAGAACAGAAACAAGTACAACTCATCAACGTCGGCTCAAAAAGGTAAAAACAAATCCCAAATAGAGAGAGGTGGAGAACGAGATGGAGATAAAAGTGCATGGGGAGATGGGAATTACGATTACGATTAACGATTACGATCTGAGATTAAAATTCGAACTGTGACTAATTTGTGTGTAGGCCAGTGTTCGCAGCACTCTGTACATTTGTGTGCAATTAAACATGGTTTATTTCATTGCCTTCTCTCTTATTTTCTTACTCTTCTTTTCGATAATTGCTGCAGTCCTTATGCGCCCCTCCCCTCTCCGCCTAATTTACGATCCAGCGATCGAAAGAGAGGGGCCGAGAGCTTCCTGCACTTAACCCTTTTGGCCCCCCATCTCCCCTTCTACCTCCTCTGCCCTCGAGACCCTTAGCCTTATTTATTGTTGTAATTTTTCTTGGCCCTCGAAAGTACGCCCGAAATCCAAGTTGCATATTTATAAATTCAACACGCAGTTGCATTTTAATTTTTTCCTGGAACTATTCTTGCCAGAAAGAAAGAACGTGAAGAAGGTGGAAATAAAAAACCCAAACGAAAGCGATAAAGAAATCAAAATCATCGTGCGAGTGTTTGTGTGTGAGTGTGTGTGTGTGTGTGTATGGGGCTGCAATTGCCCCCCATCCGGATAAAAAACCCTTTTCTCCGTAAAAAGGGCGAGCGAAAAATCAGATAGCCTCAGGGATAAACCCAAAAAACAGGACAGGAATGTAAGACTCTCTGCGAATATCGATGGTTTTAACACCCTATTGGTTATGTTTCGCACAAAATACTATTACACCTTATAAGACACAAGTGTACCCAGTTTAATGTCTCTACCTTTCCAATAAGCACGTTATGATTACTTACTAGCAAAGAGTTTCAAAATGATGTCCACGAATTGTACTATATAACTGTGATGCTTGTTTCAAAGATAGCATTGCTATGATGAATCTATTTTCAAGCGTGCACATTAAAGTTATACCCACTTCAAGGGTATATTAATGTACAGCAAAAACTCACCAAATAAAAGCAATGGGCAGAAATTCAGCCGCAACTCGATGACCATAACGTATCAAGTGCACTTCGTGCCGCTTTCAATTTTGGCCTCTGGCTAAACCAACAAAACTATATGCAACGCATTTCAAGACCTGCAATTGATCCGCATTCCCTGTACCCCTTTGAAAAAATACCCTCTACAGGGACAAGTACCGTGGTGTTTTGATTGCAGAAAGCATTTTTCATTAGCTAAAATATCTGATTAATCACCGCTTTCTGCTTTTAGTTGATTTTACCCAATGAAACCCTTTCAATGCTGGAACTGCGAAGATTTCTTTGAGATAATCAAATGAGCCAGGAATAAGACAGAGCTAATGAGTTTACACTAATTAAACATGTCATTAACTTTACAAAGTGATTGTCCCTGAACGATATCCTGTCTTTTACATCAGGAAAAAATATCTTAGTAGAGTATAGTTTGTGTTCACTGTAGCTCAGCTGCGCAGCATTTCGTCTCGGCTTTTTCTGTCTTTAGGCTACAAAAAGAAACCCGAATCGAAAAATGTGAGTCTAAGAATTGCAATTGGATTCGTTCGGTTGTCGCGCGTCTTTGAAGGTTAAGGTTTTTGTTTTTTTTTGCGAAAGAGCTCAAGATTGAGGCCTTCGATCGGTGGTTTCCATTCCTGCCCTCCGTTGATTCTTCTTGGACGTCATATTTTTTATTTGCCTCGTGGCTGAGTTTCGTTCGCCAGGCTTTAATCAAATTAAATGGCAGGAAACGTGCAGTTAAACGCCCGCTGTTTCGGCGACTCCTTAACCCACTGAATTGAGCCCTCCTTCTCCTTCTCCTGTTTTTTCTGTTTTTTTGTTTTTGTTGTGTACCGCCCATCTATCCATACATCCATCCATCCCCTCGCAGCGGGACAACTGATTCGGGCTGCGATTCAGATTCAGATTCGGACTCGGATGCGGACTCGGATTCAGATGCAGATTCGGATACGGATACAGATTGAGAGATACAGATACATATTCCGTGGAATGCCCAATATGTCGCACGTTTGCCACACATGTTTGGCATTTGTTGTCGAACCGAATGCGCAGCTACAAACATACATACGTAAACAGGAAGAAACCGGGGACTGTGTATGTGTATGTATGTATGCATATGTATATCTTGGGTGTTTACGTAGCGCAGTGAGGTAAAAGGAACTCAAAGAGTGGGGCAAAAGACTTCGGCTGACGTTTGACAGGGCTCGGCAACAAATTGAGTTATTTTAAAAAAGACGCAGGCGAATAGAACGGACTGCAAGATACTCAGTGATTGAGTTGGACGAGTATTGGAATCATAGAATCACAGAAGTGTTCAAATCAATTGGGAGCATTATAGATTGAGGTAGAGTTAAAAAATACATACTTTTTACAGATATGTAAAACATACACTGTAGTTTAGGGTAGTTGGAAACATAGTAGATAACTTTAATTTTTAATAAATTGCGCAGATACTAGATCTATATACATATGTATCTTCAGAGGGAGCTATAAGGATAAGGATACTACGCGGAAGTTTGCCGATCTGATCATCGCGAATCCTGTGCACCCATACACTCCACAACTGCCAGGTACATAAATCACAAAAAACGAGGCATCTCGGCACCTGAAAAATAGGAAATTGAGCGACAAACCGAAATAGAACACCGAAATCAAAACAAAGTCGGGCAGTGCAGTGCACTGAGCGAAAATAAAAAAAAAAGGCCGGCAAGAATTGGGTTAGATTGGGCGATAGAAAGTTGCGTCATCCCTTGTGTGTCACCGAATCTAAGAAGTAATTTAAGCACACAGGTGACACAAAGTAATAATACACAAAAACAAACCATGGGGACAGACAATCCAAGCCCAATGATCTACAACCGAGAAACCGGAGAAAGTGATTTGGTTTTCTAACACGCACCGTAACTTGGTCACAGTGGGCTGCAAAAGTCAGTGGACAAGTGTGTGGAAAACGCAGAAAATACATTAAACGAAAACCCAGCAGAAAGATGATTATTTTTTAATGATTTCAACTAAGCGCAGGAAAATGAAAGTTGTTTTTATTTTTTCCCTCGCTTCTCGTTTATGTACATATGTATGTGCACAAGTTTATATTTTCTCGTTTTCTGAAATTGAAGCGCAACAAATGGTATTGAAACGCATGCCCATTCCCGATTTCATCCTTCAAGTCCCCGCCCACTTTTCCGGACACCGCCCCCAGCCCCCCGCCCCCATTGCCCCTTTCGATCCCTTTAACATTGATTAATTTGTTTTTCACGCCGTCGTCGTCGTATTTCTCTCAGTTTTTTCATTTTGTCGCCGTTGCTGCATCTATTTTTCGTTGTCTTCGCATTTTGACAATTTTCAATTTTCCCCGGCATTCGACAGAATGTGGAAACATGTGTAGGGTCGTCTCGTCTCGTCCCCCAGATTGCATCTTTTATTTTTTTCGTTTGGTTTGGTTTGGTTTGTTTGCTTTAACCCGATTTTTGGGTTTCGATTTCATTTGCGTGTGGAAATGCATTAACACAACCAACACACAAGAAAAAAGAAAACAAAACTTGAAAAAAAATAGAGTTGTCGTTGTTGTTTTTCGGAAATTTCTTTGACTTAATTTCTGTGGGGCATTAAGTTAATTGAAATCAACATTTCCCCTGAAAGCTGTGCCTTTTAATACGCTTTTCATTGGTCTGCAGCTTGGCCAAATCGAATTTGGACAAATTTCCTTCAAAAAAAAGGTGTAATAATAAATTTAAAAAATTAATAATCCAGCAAAAATGAATTAAATGCATGCCAAATGCATTTATGCCAATTTTCCATAACTCGAGCTGCGATAAGTAATGCTTCTTAAAATCATACTTCCCTTCCGGTTTCTTGCCTTCCATTTTCCCATCCAGTGGCAAACTTTTCTTTTAGCGTTATTAATCCGCTTTGGGAACTTTGTACTATGACACAAAGGCACTCTCCCACAATATATACATATATATATAGATGTATGTACATATAAATCGGATGATAGAGGGGGCTAGTTTCTGTAGGCTTATCTGGCACGCGCGACTGCCCCAACAAGTGCAGTTCAAGTGGCAAAACGGTCAAAGTTTTCCTATTCACACTCGCACTTGCCTTTTCCCATTGCAAATTGTCGGGAATAATGGAAATGGAAATATAGTAAGAATGGCAAAAATGGCAAAAACGCCTGCCAATCATCGGTCCAGAATTTGATTATTTTCAATTAAGTGAATGCTGCTGGACTTTACGGCTGCCAAAAGGGCTGCAAGAGGTGGAGATGAAAGATGGCGATTAATTAGTTGAGTTGCACTTGCAATAGTTCAAATGGACATTGAACTTGTAAAACACTTACTTGCCTTGGCTCGTTTGTGTGGAATATTTAACTAACGAGTGTCCCAGTTGGTATGTTTATTAGATGAGCTCCCTTTGAACTTTCTTCCAAGTAATTTAGATCCTTGCTGACCTTTAATTGGAGTCAGGTTTTCTTAGCCATTTTTTTTTTTTTTTTTTTTGCCGTGATGAATAGCTTAGGCGCTTTCTTTTAGTTAGCTGCCAGAGGTGAACTAGTTCATTTAATTTTGTTTGCGTGCAGCTGGTCATCGGGGTGTTTGTTTAGCTGAAAGGTCAACGCTGCTTAACTTGCAGCGGCAAATGCAGTGCCGCAGAACCAACGACCCACCCCCAACTTCCTCATGCCCCATGCCACCCATACCACCACCACCCACAACTAGCCATAACCACCCCCACCCACTCGGGCTGTGTGTGGTGTGTGTGTGTTAAGTGTTTTGATGAGCGTGTAATGGCCTCATGCTGCTGTCAGTTTAATTGATGGCAAATGCTACCAGGTCTAGGTCTATGGCCTTCTCCTTTAGACTTACACAGAAAAAACCTAAGTTATATACTACAAAATATTATTTACTTTAAAACAATATTTTGCTTACATTTTTAGCATACACGTTGTTAAAGATGCATCAAAAATCTGTTGTAAATTTAAACAGATAACCTAGATCTTATGTAAACGATGCAGCAATTTCGCCCAGTGCATGTCCAGTTGAATTCTATAATTTTTTCCCATCCATGCGGGCGGAGAAAAAGTAGGCGGAGAAGGAAAGATCGACGCAGTCGTCCCCAACATTATTTTCACAACTAATTTAGTTTCATTTGATTTTATTATTGTCTTTGCTCCCGCCGCTTTGTTTTCCCCCTGCCACGCCCACATTTCCATCACTTGAGCTCATTAACTTGCCATTTATATGTATGTATGTATATATATATTGAGATATATATGCACACCCCCGATATTTGAGCAAATGCTGCGGGACTTAAGTAAATAAACTAGGCATTAAAAAGAGGAAACATTATCTAAGCTCTTTGCAGTTCATTCTTCGTTGGCTTCTGATCGATTTTTAATGTTGTAATTGCTTGACAATTGCTTAACTGTTTCCTCTTATTGAAAGCTTTCGTGTGGAAAAGAAAACTGAAATAAATAAATAAGACCAAGATGAACGATTAGGCCCAAATTAAATCCAAATCGTCTGGCAAACTGGAGGAGAGCGAAAAAGTTCTCAGGAAAACTTGAATTTAATGTCATTTGGCGATAAATCTTCGGCTCAGATCGACAAAAATTGGCCAACAAATTGTAATTTACGATGGAAGAAGTGCCGCACAAAAGATGACGCTGATGATGATGGAGATGGAAGATGGAAGATGGTACTTGGTAGTTGGGTAGTTGGGTAGATGCTAGATGGTAGATGGTAAATGTGGATGGAAGCTCAATATTCCCACGTTCAATTGTTCAATTGCGGGGGGTCGCAGGGGCCAGGGGTCAGAATTGTGTTTGTATTTTAGCCGGGTCTGCATTAGAATCGAACTTATACATACATACATACATATGTACATCAATGTGGCGCCCAAGGAAGCCTGTTGAGTCAGTGGGTCCGGATCGTAAATCAAGCCAACACATGGGCACATGGGTGTAGTTTATCCGGGAGAAGAGGACAATGGTGACAAAGCCTATCCTCCGACTACAGTGAGTGCTTATGGCACAGAATTCCCATGTGGATAATCCACGGAGTGTGGGAGTCGAGATGCAATGGAAATGAATCCATAAATGTATAGATTTGCTTCCAAGTTTATGCTGGAACCTCAAATTGGCACATTGATGGTTACGAAAGTACTAATTTGAATATAAATTACTGAAAATAATTAATTACACACTGCAGCACTTAATGCACTTACTATAAATCCATCTTACCAAGAAACACGACCACGAATTACGTGGTTGAGTAGCTGTAAACTTGCATAATTGATTGACTGATTTAATATTTTATCGCTAATTAAGTCATAATACTATGTCGTATGCCAGCCAGCTCTTCCACATTATTTGCAATATTTGAGGCAAAAAACCACCGATAATTCTGTCGCACTTTGCGCTGTTTTGATTAATCAGAGGGGCGAAAAGGCGGAGCTGTGTTTAATCATGTACCAAATGGCAGGTGGAAGGGTGCTTGAACTCTTGACCAGCAGTTGCTGCCTCTAATGAAATACACTTAATAAGAAAAAAAAACCCACTTTGCCCACGAATTTTTGCATGTTTCGCGCATTAAAAATATGAAGGAAAGCACAACAACATGAGAGTATGCTCGTTGGCGGCTCTTTTTGAGGCTGCTGTTTATAAATTGTTTTCACCTATTTTTTATTGCCCGGCCCAGAGACACACACAGACGTAAATCTTCTTAATAGGTGCACTGCGAGAAATGATGTGTTCAACTAATTAACTGCTGGAAAATAAGTTAGAATAGAGGTTTAAAGTTCTTGTTACTTTTAGTTATGTTAGATAATAAATAAAAATGCTTTAAATTGGGACACTGTTTTCTTAGGGCCTCTTGCTAATATTTTGGTATCTCGTTCCTAGATTTCCCTGCTCCTTTTGCTCGGCTCAATCTCAATCTCAATCTCTGTCTCAAGCTCCAACTCTCAAATCAGCTGAAGTCGCTGTCGCATTTCCATGAGATTTTTATCTCAGCTTTATGGCAGTTTCTTTCGCAGACATACACACACTCACTCACTACGTGATTTTGCATTTCGAGAGGCGGAAAATAGGGGAGTTGGAGTAGAAGGGCAGTTTTTTTAGGGGGAGGCGGAGAGCCACCAACTGGGCAACCACGTACGACAAATTTTCCGCTGTGCTTTTGCCTTGTTTCCATACACCACATACACATGTATATACAAAGGTATTTTTTTTTTGGCTAAAAGTCAGTTGGTCGATGGGTTAATGGTGGCCAGCAATAAAAACAATTCGAAAATATCTGTCAACAAAGAGTTAAGTGCATTACATGCGAAGACATAAATTTCGGGATACAGCTGCGGTGGCAAAAAATACTCGTATTGTTAAATCAAATTGTTTATCAACAAAATTCCTTAGTTCTACTGGTTGTGAGCAGGAAGCCAATTTGCAAGCCATAAAATTGAGGTGTTAGAAAAATAGGGAAAACTCATCAATGAATTCTGAAAAGTGCCGAAAGTATGCAAATGTATATTTCTCCTAAAACTATAACAATAACTTTTCCACTGTGATGTGTAATTGTGTAACTATTTGTGTGCCATAAATCTTTCCAATTAAAAAATGCGCTGACAGAGTTACTAATTTTTCGACCTCAGCTGTTTATTTATTATCTTTAGTCGTTGACACTTTGCTACAGTTCACACACTGCCCCCCTCCCTTTCTGTTTCCTTTGTCACCCACCATAGGTCGTTTTTCATTTAATTTTGTGTTTTTTGGCCTGCGCATTTTCCCCATCAGCTGGGGGGCCTGTGAACTTTTGCTTTCAACGGGTATTTCAGTTTGTTGTGTTTTTTTTTTGTCGCCGGGCCTGCTCCTTTTGGCATCATCAATCATGCGATAGCGCAGGCGCAAATGCCAAGCCAAAAGCCTGGCTCAGAAATGTGGGGGAATGGAGCCCGGGAAACCATGTTTGACAAATGCCCGACGATGGGGCTGCGAATTGTTAAACGAATGTTAACATTAACCTTTTCCATCGGTCGCACGTAATTAACAGCCTCACCGACGACGACGAGCTTTTGACAGTCATTCAAGCAAAGTCCACCATTTGCATCAGTTTTCGTTTAGCTTTCAGATTCAGATGGGAAAAATAGCAATGTTTACTTAGCAACAAAATAATGCAAATCTATTTAATATATTTCATATTGTGTATACACACAAATTTTACTTGGAGAATGTATATGCTCAAAATAAGAACAACATATGCAATGCGTTTAAATTAAATGATGCATATTGTATGCCATGCAGCGAAAATAATTGAGCGAATCTCCGCTTTCCGCTTTCAGCTTGTAAAATATTTGCGAAAAATTGTGAATATTGCGTTGTCTTTGCAAGGCTTTCATTTATAATTTGCCATAATTCAATTATCGTCAGAGGCCAGAAAAATAATTGTAATTCAGGTCAGGGCAATCGATTGGTCCACTGACTGATCTATGTACATATATATATCTATATGTTATATTGGGAATTCTCCCATATACTAGTTCGATATCATCGGGCGCCTCCTTCATTCCATTTGAGCCGTGATGAATGCAATTTTTCCCATGTAACCAATTAGACGGCGATGTGTGTGCGGTTACCAAGAGGTGCTACCGTTACCCAGTTCTGGTTACCTGTTACCTGTTACCCACCGCCCAGGTGGGTGGATCGATGGGTGGCTGGGTGGATGGGTGGTTGGGTGGTGGGAAAGCCATTAATTACACCGCACAACAACAGGCAGCAGGCAGACAGGCCCCCAATGCTAATGACGACCGATTCTGATGAGCCTGATGGAGTGGGCTAATGGGTTGGCTTGGCAACACCCGAAACACCCGAAACCCCCGAACATTTTCCCATCTGGCTTCTGGGAAATGTGTGTCAAAGCGGGAATTTTCCCGGGAATCCGAGGTGGCTTGTTGGCTTGTTGGCTGCTTCGGTGGCCAACAAGTGCCGAGTGCGTCTTTTGTGACATGCAACCGGGATTCCTGTCATTCTGAGCCTCAAATTATGGCAGTCAGTCAGCCGGAGGAGGCAAGGGAAAACCTTCTTCCCGGTGGTCACTAAAAATATTTCATAATTTCGACTTAGTACCACGGCATTTGAGTTATTGAAAATAGCAGAGATGAAGTCTAAAGCTGTATAATTCATTCAGAATTGGATTGAATCAAAATGAGTTAAGCATTTGAAAGCAGTACTTCAATTACTCCGAATAAGTGCGCCTCTCTAAACAGAGTTTTTATAGTTAAGGACTCAATTAAACTTTACTTACCTTCATTAATCTTTTCATTCTCACACATCTTATTCTCCTCGATTGCCTTCGCAATTCCCTCGCAGAGGAAGTGGAAAGAAGGTGGGCTTTGAAGTTGGGTGCTTAGATTTACTCTTAATTGGCTGCCAAATGAGCTGGACGGTAATCGTCTGAAGTGCCACGCCCACTGGCTTTCCTGCCAATTTTCCAGGCAATTCCGTACGATTTCCACCATTCCATCCATTCCCTTCTGACAAGTTGAAAAACGTAAAAGTTCTAGAGGCGGAAATCTCGTGCAAATCAATTTTCCCTACCCATGTATGTATGTTCTTCTCCTCCATTCGGTTCACATACACTATTTTCCCATGTGGGCCCATGTCACTTTGGTGCGATTTCCGAAAGCAAACTTTTCAATCAATATTTAATACGAAATCCCTTTATTTTTATTGATTTATATGATTTTCGGTGGCCTTGCCGATAATAACAAGCGCCAACAAATTGTTTCCTATCGTTTCTTAGTTGTAAATGCCCTTGAACTTTTGTTTCTGTGTTGTTTCCTTTGTTGATTGAATGAAATTGAATTGAATTCGTTTGGGTTTTATTTTATTTTATTCCACTTTTTTTCCTCTTTGTCGTTTGTCTTTTTTCTTCGACTTTTCTGGCACTGAGTGCTTCTGGACTTGCGGAGATTTGTTTGACGACCTTTGGCCGGGAGGGGCCTTCCACTCCCATCTGCATAAATCTTGGCTGTAATAGGAAAATAATTAAGTCCGCTAATTGAAATTTTTGAATCGCTCATCAAACACACAAAAAACGGTTAGTTATTTATTTTTCGGGGCGTTGTTCGCGCTGCGATTTGCATAATTTCTGTTTTGTTGGCTAAACATAAAACATTTGCCTAATGCGACCTTCTTAAATGCCCTTTAATCGGTGGCCTTTGAACTAAGCCCCCCTCCCTCCCAAACGCAAAACCAAATGAAACGAACTCAAACTCACACCCAAATCACAACCTTAACCCTTCTTTGCATTTATTAAACATTAAGGAATTATTGGTTTGTGTATTTTTCGTTAGTTTACTTTTCAAAAATGCGGAAATATAAAGTATGCCTACCGGGAATCGAAATTTATTACAGTTGCAATATCAAATGTATGCGGATAGTTTCATGGATCATAAAGTACCCCTTTTAGCACTGACAGAAAATTATTATAGTATTATAGTATTATTAAAAAATAATATCCTCAGGTTATTTACATACATAGTTCCTTAAATGGTTTGTTTAAAGATCAGATTCTTTGCAATGTGATTTTCTAGTATTATCACATTCTTTAAACTCCTAACTATGAGTTGTGTAGTTTTTTGCAGTACTATAGATGCCACCCTCGAGTTTGGCTATCAGCGGCGGAAGAGTGGGATGGCCAAAGTGATAAAGAGGAAACAAAGGATGGGGGAAACAGTGTGGACAAAGAGCCGAAAACCCAAAAGGGAAACGGAGAACACAGAAATGAGGGGGAGAATCGTAGAGAATTGCGGAGAACCTCCTACCGATATCCCTCCGATATCATTTATCATACTAATGCCTGGAAATTGAAGGGAGCTGGGAAGTGGAATGGAGATATATTGTATGCCTGGTGATATATGTATGTACATATGTATGGATGTATGTATGTATGTATGTATGCATGTATGCATGGAGAGGGAGGGTGGATGGCGGGAGGTTCTGAGGGGTATGGTGGTATATGGGGTCTACGATACAGAGCCAACTGCTTGACACGCATCAACAGCAAAAAAAACAACAATGAGAACAATTCCAATGCGAATGTGCATGCCAAGGGGGTGTGCGAGGGGTGGGGGAGGGGAAGTTGGGCACACACACGTACACCGAAGGACAAAATAATAGTGATAGTTATTTGTCAGTACCTTAAACAAAATTATTTCTTTATATATTTAAATTTCATTTTCCATCTCCATTATTATTCGAAAAGAAAACAAACATTTTCGCTGTACATATAGTCATTTACTTGTATCATTTACTAATATATTTTCTGGTGCGCTTCGTCACTACGTTGATATTTTTTGTTGACCATCGCGGTTATCGAAGGTGTACTTAATTGCCAACAAAACCTGTCAAATGCTCTGCTGATACTCGATCGAAATCCCTAATGACAATTTTTTGCGCTGCCTGGACAAATGAGGGGTGGTGTTTGGTGTTTATGGCAATAAATTGAAAGCAGCTGCAGATGGTAAATAGATTTTCCCCCCAAGCGATTCTAATTGGAACTAGTTGCGCACAATTTTTGCCAATGCCTGAAAATCAAAGAACCTTTTCATGGCGAAAATCCAGCGGTTTTCCCACTACTTTTACGCCTTGCCGTGCGCTTGACTTTGTAAGTTGTCTTGTAATGATGGGCGATAAGAGGCAATGCTTGTGAATACAAAGGCACCCACAGTTGTTCATTATCAATGCCAGCGACAACATAAACAACTCGATAGAACTTGGAGATGGAACACGAGCGATGGCAAAGAAAGCGATGGGGGAAGAAAGTGCAGCGGAGAAAGCAATTGAAAACTCACGAACAAAGTGCCAACTTCCCGACAACCAGCTGCCCTGCCTGCCTGCCTGTGCCTGCCTGCCTGTGCCTGCCTGCCAATGAATCCGATGTTCAATTTATTATTTATTCCACGGAACTGTGCGCAGCTGTCACAGCTGTCGATTCTGAATTATTCTAAAAATATAGTTTAAACCTTTGACTAAAAAAATACCTTCGATTACTTACTGTATAAGCTGCTAATCATGGAAATAACAGCGCATTCTGAGGACCATTTAATCGCAATTAAAGGATGGGTTTCTCTTAACATCAATGCAATGCTAGGATTTTGATAAGCTCTTCCCATTAATCAACAAAGTTGTGTTTAATTACTGTATGTTCTTGAGAACGTTTGAAGTGCGATAACTGCAATCGCAAAACATGAGCAATTTTATGCGATCGAATTGAAAGCTTCGTTAATTTGCTGTAACTGCTTATAAAGAACTAAAAGTATATTTAATAGATTTAAAATTGAATCAATTTATCTTTAAGATATATTTTTTCCTATTTTAGCTTTGTTATGTCTACATAGTACTTTGCGTTGCCAAATCTTAGAAGTCTAAAGGTATTGTTTTCATTCGCTTGGAGTTTTTCTCGGTGTATTTTTCGAGTTCCCATTGTGTGAATATGAATTTTTAAGTTTGATAGTGTTTGGACTCTGTTCGCTTGCCATTAATTACTTGCAGCTCGCACTTTAATTGACAATTGCACGCGCTGATAGAATTGCTGCTCTCTATCATTTTAACGACGATGCCAATTGACGCACTCGTTCGCAGTCCCTCAATCCCTCAGTCAGTCTGTCAGTTAGTCAGTCAGTCAGTCAGTCAGTCAGTCAGTCAGTCGGGCAATCAGTCGTTTTGCAAATTACTGATTCCGACAGTCGGTTATTGAGGCGGTCCCATTAATTGGCTCTCAACGCCTTTGTGCTGCTCGCCTTTTGTTTTCCACTTGGGTGGCACTTTTTACAGCCATTGTGGGAAAAACAAAAACATACCTCTCTTTACCCGCTAAATCACAACAAAAACAGAGAGGTCGCTGCAGTCGAGTTCCTCGACTATCAGATACCCGCTACTCAGCTGGCGGGAGTGTCAACAAGAAATTTTTAACTTATTTTCAAATATCGAAGGAAAATCGGAAACCGGACTCTAGACTCTGGTTAAGAACATACCTATTCTACCTCTTACACACTTTTCAACCAATGTAGCATACCCTTGTACTGTACGAGTAACGGGTATAAAAAGACAACAAAAAAGAAAATAAGTGTAAAATACAAAACGACAATTAAGTGATTTGTTTTTTTTTTGACTTGACAACCAATTCAGACTGCTGCTCATTTCTGTTTCGTTGTTCTTCTCAGCTGGGAATTAATTAACAAATTGATAAGTTATTCACTCGAATGCATCCATCGCCTTAATTTAAAGCCCCAAGATCTGAGGGCACTTCTGCAGCTCATCTGTTATTAAGTTCCCCTGGCGAAAATAGCCGAGGAATTGACTTTCAAGTTGAACTTGTGCCGGATTAATTAACCCGTAGTATTTATTGGGGTGGCAAAGTTAGTGAAGTAAACTGAACCAGTTGAAAGGGACGTAAGAAAAGCAATTAGTAATAATCAAGAAAAAGGATTTGCTAAAGAGCATCTTAAGGATCACAGTACTTAAACAATTTTCACGAATGTTCCAAAATGACAGAGGCATGTCCTTAAAATGGGCTGGATGTGTCTAAGCTGAATTGATTTCTGTGAACTCTGGGCTGTTGACTTAGCCAAGTGGATTTCTGCTCCTCTCCTCTTTGGTGAAAACTGGTTCCTGTGATGCCATTTACGTTGCATCATCTCAATGTATGATGACAAATTCTATTCACGTATTCCGCACATCCATTTTCCCACCGATTCCCCCCGCCTATCCCCCCCGGTCACCACCATAGTCTATCCATCCATGTATCCATGTACCCATCTATCCATCCATGTATCCATCTATCTATCCGTCTATCTATCTATCCATCTGTCTCTGCACTGTTGCTTTTCTTTTGTATCGCTGTATCTTTGTATCTTTCTATCTTTTTTAGCGGGGACAACCTTTCGGTGTTTGCATTATGATTATTTTTATCATGCGCGCATTGTCGGCGTCAAAACTCTTTGGATTTGCCATTTTGTCTCGAGTTTTTCCGTAGATATGTATGTCTGCTCCTTGTTTCTGGGATTGTCATCTTAATCATCAGCGGCGGGAAGTTGGCAAGTTTGGTAGTTGACACTTGCCTGATGGAAAATGCCAGTGCACAGCATTATTTTCCTTTGCTCCATCATCATCTCCTGCTTTGATGCCAGAACTTCCCTTGAAGGCCTGCATTCCATGCTATCGTCGCGATGAGAGGCCCTTAACTTCAGACTAACGCGAAAGTTCATCAAAAGTGGGCGGGAAGTTGACAACTATTTTTACTATTTGTCTGCGTCACATAAACCAAAATCGAAGCCACAATGTCGGCGGGGGAGGTGAATAGGTTTACGACTCGAAGGGGTCGTACTTACACTGCCACTGCCACTGCCACGAAAGCATATGAGTGGGAATTGATGGCTCAGATTGTTGGACTGACATGTCGTTAAATACACATACTTCCCGTTGACCTTATGGGTTTTTTTTTTTTATTGACCAGTTTATGTCCTTCACAACATTGTGAGTTTCCATTGCAAACTGGTTAAAACCAATCGAAATTATCGATATTGAATTAATTGGTTTACAATTTTATGATTTTATATGTTTTTTTTTTGGAAGTAATGAAGCATTTCCACGGCTGAGCTGCTTGCGTGCCATATTGCCTTATGACAGTGAAACGCACTGTCTGCCCGTGCATATTGTATTTGCTTATTGATTTGTAATTTAGTCAGTCGACCCCATTTCAATAAGCATTTTCCCATTTCGGCACTTTTTCCCATTTAAACACTCGCCTGGCTTTACTTCTTTCGTTTCCCCATTTGCATTTCTATTTTTACTTGTATTTGGTATTTGCCCTTTTCACTTTCATTTGGGTCTAAGTTAATAACTTTTGGTTCCACCTAAGTTTGCCCCGTCTCTTGCGCCGCCTTGAAGTTGCTTTTCACTTTTGTTTTTCTTTGTTTGTTTTATTTTTTTTTGTAATTTTTCTATTTTGTTATATGTATTTTCCCTCCCTGCCACGCCCACACGCAACTTGTTGCGCTTTTACTTTTTCCCAAAATCTGTATTTGTTGCCTGCAACTTGTATTTGACTTGTATGGCGAATATCTTGTGCTAATTGCCGTCTTCTCTTTCTTTTCAGGTGAGTAACTCCATCATTTCGCTAATCTCGATTCGGCGATCTTTTGGTAAGTGGGCTAACGGTTTTGAAGGGAACGAAGCACATCCATTAATCTCGACCAGAGTTCCCTCTCGATTCCGATTCCATTCCCCAAAATGTGACTCATGGTAGAACACTCAATGCGATGCCCCCTCTCTGTCCCGCATTTCCTTTCATCTTTGTCTAACTGCAGTGCCTGCATGACTCACACACACACATTTGTAAGTGCGTACAGTTTGGGTGAAGAAAATAGCAAAAAATTATACAAAGTATTATTCAAAAGAAACCATCCTGACAAATATCATATTAAACAATATTAAATTGACCACCTTCTTGCAATTTCAATAGAAATTATGTATACTGTTTGCAAGATATTTTTGCATTTGTCCAAAGCGCTCATGCGTTCACTATTCACTTGCCCTCTGCTGTGCTGTGCGATTCTCGGTTTGTTTTGTATTTCTGGCTTTCTGCCGCTGCTTTTGGCCATTTATTGCCGGTCTGAAAAGAACTTGGCAAAGGCCAAAACAAATTTATATCTCTCGGATACAGATACAGATACACTGGCCGACTGACTCATCCGCTAGAGATGTGGAGATGCAGCTGACATCAGCGATGCTATGCGATGCGATGCGATGCGATGAGTTTTCAAGGGTCTACATAAATGACTGACCCACCGACTGGCCGTTCAATCTCTCTACTCTCTTTTTCTGCATTTTTTAATTAAAAACCATTTTCGGGATTTTTCTTTAGAGGGTAACCTTGCGACCCCGCCCTCGGCGCCACCGGGTCACCCACAACAATATATATCAGCAAAAGGAAAAGCAAAAACAAAAAAAAGAAATAGAAACAATTTTGAGGGTACCACATAAATAGACAAAAGCATTGAAAAGTTCACAAATTGCCTTTCACTTTTATCAGTCATGGCTACAATTGAAGGAAATGCAGATACAGATTCGGTCTCGCTCGCTCGCTCGGTTAATGGCTATAGCCAACCGATCCGCTGTTGGGTAATCCCGGCCAGCAGTTCACTAACCCCTGACCATCCGAAGCAATTTGGGTTGAAGGTCCCCAAGTGCTATCTATGTATACTGCCCTCCCACTCCGTCGCCTCTCCCATCGATCTTATCAGCGCCGAACTGACCAATGGTTCGATGCCCCACAATCCGAAATCTGAAATGCCAAATCTACAATCCACTGTCCGCTGTCCGCAGAAGAAACACGCACGAAACGTGTTCATAATTTGTCAAAGAAACAATGTGAAGATGCCTATGACATGATACAAAGCCACAGTGGCACGAAGGTTATTTAGGAGGGGAATCTTTGGTTTCAAACTGATTTCCTAAGATTTAGAATACAAGCACTTTACTTCATATGGGTTAGTTTTAATGTTGTTCCTATACATTCCTTGGTATAATTTAAGACACTCATTGCTTTCTTCTCACATATAATGTATTTAGGTTCCCATTAAATTTTAAAGGCTAATTTAATTGTGTTTACTTCTGTTTGTGGCAGTGACGAAAGCGATGTTTATATGGGAATCTTTGCACTCTTATTTCATGCACAGTGGGCAACAATTGTTTCGAAAAATCCACGTTTTTTTTTTAGTTAGCTGTTAATCTCGTATGCTATCTGAAAAATAAATGTGCTTACTTAAACGATTTAACGAATTTAATCGATAACATTTGCATATTGTTGATAGAATTGCCCAAATATTTGGCACCACTGTGGTGCGGCGGTGGTGCGTCATTGGGACTTTTCGTTGCCGTCAGCTGTCGGCGGTTTTTTGAACTCGAACGGGTGTCATCTTGCGCCTCATTCTCTGCTCGTCAAAGTTAATTGGGCATTTGGCAGTCACCGCACCCACACCCCTCCCACCTCCCACCACTCACCACTTATCGCGCACCACCCACTCACCCACTCACGCACCTCGCGATTTTCAGCGGTAAATGCAAATTAAATATCATTTAATGCTAACGCAAGGAAAAATGTACGAGAAATGTACGAAAAATGTTGCCTTGAACCTTCAAAAAGTCTATCGCCGGCTATTGCCGTCTCTTTCGCAGCGCAGATCGGCCATCTCTTTCGGATCCGGAAGTTTGGCCAAATGTTTTTGTTTTGCCGGTTATTTCATAGCTTTTTAAATGCTCCGAGAATTGTGATGATTGTGCAAATATATGCACACGAATCTATAAATGTTATTGCTTTTTTTTGCATTGTTTATGGTTTTTCTTTCAAAATAAAAACGAAAATGTTTTCGCAATCAATTGGCGCTGGCGCTTTTCATTTGCCTGCAGTCGGCAAGTGACTCAAAATGCTTATAATTTAAGTGTTTTGTATGCAGTTTCGGCTTGCGGGGTACAGTGCGATTCGTTACTGTAAGTTGAGATTTCAACTGCTGCAGTTCATTGTTATACGGAGATCGAGTTTTGGCTTTTATATATGTGTATTTATTCATATAATTGATTATTGTGGGGTCTTTCATGATTCAAGTGACCGGTTAATTTGATATCAAATTCGAAATCTGACACACTGTTCTCATTACAATATCTCACCCTATTTATGGTTTCTTGGGGGTTTTCGTAATGTTCGTAATGCTCGCAATGGCGATAATTGTTGTTAAATGCCTGCCATGCGAAACAATGAAGGCGCACTGAAGAACTATAATTTTAGTGTTTTGCATCTATAATTTAAGTGTCTGTATCTGGACATTAGGGTCTGTAAATGTATCTGTATCTACATATCCACTATATCTACATATGCGAGTACGTATCTGTATCGCGACTGTATATGGCCAAGCAGCCAGCTGTATGTTAATTTGTTTGCTTTGTTTTGTCGCGCTTGCCATTTCATAAAGTTTCATAAATTATTGCACAATTAACCTTGAACGCGGAGCGTTTTAAGCTTCAAGGGGGGGATATATACTGATGTGATGTGTGGTGTTGTGATGTGATGTGGTTCCCTTCTTAAGTTTTCCTCTGGCGATCCGCGGATCTGTGATCTTGAGAACTCTGCGTTGGCCGACGCGTCGGTTCTTTATGCCCCCAGACATCGGCAGATAACCCATTTGACACTCGACTTTATGACAGTTTGCGACTCATTTAAAGCGTATTAAGTTCTTGCTTTTTTCGCATTTGCTTTTGCTTTCCTCTGTTCTTCGTTTTCTTTTTGTTCATTTATTTTTTGCTCTTTTCCTCCTGCCCCACACACTCATTATTATTATTTGTGTTTGTGCTTTTTTCTTGGGAACTAAGCGAAGGACTAATGTCGATTTCCCCTGATTTCCCCGCATCATCTAATGGGTGTACTCGTGACCCCCACTAATTTGAGACGAAGGCTTCCTGGGATTACCAAGGTGTCAGCTTTATCTCCATATATATATATATATATATATATATTTTCAGAGTGCAGTGAGCATTCTGCTTTGAATTTGTGAAGTTCATCGAGTTGGCTGTACGGAAGTGTCAGCAGATTGTTAATCGCGGGGAACTCTTATCAGGTCAGAAAGTGAAGTGAAGTTTCATAAATTTGCCCAGCAAGCGAAAGATTAAATCGGATATTTCCCATATTTCCCTCACTTTTTCTATAATAACATAAATAATTTATTTACATTTCGTACATAATAAAATGCGATTTCATCAGCGGCGTAAACTACAAACGCAATCCTGCTTACGTATTCCAATTATAAGTCTCGATTTTGTTCGGCTAACCAATTAGTCCATTTTCGATATATTTTCCTGCTTTGGCAAATGCCGCCTTTTATTTTATTTCCATATATTTCAGGCCAGATCTTAATTAGACCTACTAACTTATTGCTGTCTACGCATTGGGAAATATTTCTTTTTTCTCGGGCTTTGTTTTCGTTTTTCGTTTCCCCATTTTGTGATGATTGATCGACTTTCTTGGCCTGACCCAAAATTGGAAAAGGTTCAAAAAGCACAAAATTCCAATTTGCAATAGTCCACTAATTGGGCTGTATAAAATAAGGAAACGGGGTTTTTCCACAATATTGCGATGAAAATGCAAGAGCTTTTCATGAAAACCACAGCAAATGCGCACCTAAACATCATAGCAAATCCTATTTTTTGTTCAGATTTGTTGTATTTTTATATTTTTTTGTGTTTTTATACATGAAGCTTGTTTCTTTGGATGGCTTATGCCTTTGTATGGGTTTCATGTGTTATCGCGAATGTTTCACTCGGAGCGAACAAATCTGCATGTAATTGGCCTCTAATGTCGGAAGGAAAGAAAGAAAGGAAGGGGTGTTGTCCGAGTGAAAGAGACCGCCCGATGTGGTTGGTGACCACGCTTGGTTAGTTACCATTACATTCCAGAACATCCTTTGAAGCGGAGTTCCGCTATTGATGATGATGATGGATGTGAAAAGTGGAAAAGCCGAGCAAAAGAGAGGCACATGGCAAATGGCGAGAAAGAGAGGGCAGGCCCTTAACTCCGCACCCTTTTTAACCAACTAGCACTCCCTTTCCACAACAATGAAAAGCTGCACCCATCACTTGAACCTGCCCCAATAAACCAGGTGAACACAATGCCAGATACAACAAATGCTGGAAAATATAATAGAAAATATAATACCAAGCGATTTCGGTACAGCAAATTGGTACACGAAATTCGGGTCAACAAATGTGTTAATATTAAAAATTTGCCGATTAAATTAAAAGCTTTTAAAGCAGTTCGACAAAAATATAAATGAAAGCCAAAACGAGATAAATGTTATACGGATTTGATATACAAAAAGCCAGCAATTGAGCACAAAAACACCCATGTAATGCCAGCCATACATATGGCGCAAAAAATTCCCAATTAAAGACCGAATGAAATTTGAATTTTTTGATAAATTCGCAATCAGCATCAATGGGGAGTCACTCGCCAGCAGGTGCAATAAAATGAATACGAATTCGAATACGAATACGAATACTGCGACTGGTTTCAATTTCGACTTGAACTTGAATGGATGGCCGGAGACCCCCTTCAATTATCGGTGTATAAACAAACCCCAACTGTTAACCCATTGAGTAGGTGGCCGAGCAAGAGGAAGAGGATGGTGATGAGGATGAGGATGAGGAAGTCGGGGATTCCGGGGAAGCCAGAGAAGTAGCTACATCATCATCATAATAATCACAAGTTGAACTGCCGAAGGGCAAACTTGCTATAAAAGTCACGTCCTTGACTCAAATCTGTTCGCAGCTCTCTCTCTCGCAGCAAAGAAATCTGAAAAAAATATAATATAAATATATATAAAAGTGAAGCGATGGCAACGGCAAATAATGTGCAAAAAATTAACATTTGGGCAGAGTTCAAGTGGCAGCGGCTAAGTGCATTTTGGGATCAACCTAAAATCGGATACACATTTCGGTGCATTAATACATACACTGAGTTAAACCACTTTTCGTTTTTGTGTTTTTTTTTTTGTTTGTTTCGTATATAAAGTTAGTTAGTTGTACCACTCATATAACAAAAGCCCGTGCTAATTTGTGGGTGTATATTTTCCATGTGAGCAATACTATTGCATTTCAAAGTTGATACTAGTACCTTAGACTTTTTTCATTAGAAAAGTTTGTTTTAATTTGTGGATTTATTTGTGTTCGTCCAACCGAACGAAATGCAATGTACAATGCTACGGAAATGCGGAAAATTCCCAATGAAACTTTGTCATACCTTGAAAGTGACTTTTGACCCAAAGGCGAGTTGAGATAACATGAAAGGGCAAAAAATGTGAAAGGGTTCAAAAAATGGGGGAGTACCTCCATTATTTCTCGCCATCTTTGCTTATCTCGTTCTCCATTCCATTCCATATTCCATTCCATTTCAATCCACTTTCTTATCGCATCCATCAGCTGACTTGTCCCCACTTTTTGTCACTCATTTGTCTCTTTTTTGGGGATTTATTTTCCCATTCAGTTTCGCCTGCCTTTGCGATTTTACATACTTCATGTTTCCCTGCTCACACAATTTCCTTTTGTTTTCCCTGTCCGCTTTACTGTTAGTCCAGGGGGATTGACCATATGACTCACTATATATCGCGATATATCACGATATATATATGTATGTATGTGTATTCTTTCATTGACGAAATCGCGAAATCCGCGGATTGCCGCTCCAGTCGATTGAGCGACGGATTTCCGAAGAATCCGAATGAGTTCCGTCGAAATTGGCAGAAGACTGTCTACCACACAACTCCCCCTTTTTTGCTGGAGCCCTCTTTGGAGCTCCCTTCATTCTCTCACTCACTCACTCACTCACTATTTTCGCAGAATTTTGTTTTTATTTATTTAGCTGAATCAGGTAATTGCGGAAAGGGGGTCATGGTGGGGGGTGGTGGCAAGTGGTGGGGTCAGCCATTGACCCCTGCGATTTTTCGATACTGATATGCTTGACTAATGCTGCCAATAACTCAGCTCAAAACGAACAACACCTAAAACACGGTCATGTTTAAACTGGAGTAAATACAACGAATACTTCTGATATCTGGGCTAATCAGATATGTATTTAAGCCTTTAACGGATTGGTAACAAGATTGTGAACGGTGTTTTAACCAAATCAGCTTGGTTAAAATGGGATTAAAGCGAAATGCGTTCACCTGCTGTTGTATTTATGTGTGGATGTTGCTTTTTACTTATGCACATCAGGCTTCTACCGTTTTTAATGAAACATTTTCCCAACTAATCCCGACGTTATTTTTTCCCCATTTTCCTCGGGCTTTTTCCCTTTTTTCTTTTTTCTTTTCCCTGCCCGTTGCATTTGAGTGATTGACAAACTGTCTTCAATCCGCTTGACTCGCTTTTGACTTCCATCGCCTCCTTGAGCTTGGCCTAATCAAATTGCTTTTGACGCGGCCACGCCTCCACTTGCCGCCCCCTTTCGGTTTGCCGCGAGTGTAACATCAACTAAATTAATGTAAATTGAATGACACGCAATGGGGCCGCAAAAGCACTCGGGAGAAAGAGACAGCGACAGCCCGCTTCCTTTCCCTTTTCATCCTGCTAAAAAAATATGCCATATGGTAGGAAGGGATATATATGTGTATGCATACATTTATATCTATATATATTTGTGTACATATACATATATTTATATATATATTCCTTTAGGTGAGCGGTTGAAGCAAATTAATTTATTTTGCCGCCTCAGCTTTCTCGCCCCGTCCCGCTCCCTCAGCAGCTCTCTCTTTCGCACGCCCAGGGAAACCCACTTCCTGCCGCAGCTATCCATCTCTTTCTGCTCCCTTCAGGCGTCTCTATCCTTCGTGCACTGTAAAATATCCATATTGCTTGTATAATTAGCAATATTTTAAGCTTGAGAACGATTGATTTTAATGGGTTTCCCATTTATGATTACTTTTCAGTCTATTTAAATGTGTTTCAAAATATTTGTGTCCAAATTAGAATTTCCAGCTGGTGGTAGACGATGCAGCTGCTCCATCTACAATCAGCTTTCAAATTGGATATGAATAATGGTACTGTGCCAGTGCGTTGCAGCGAGTGCTTGCTGTACTTGACTTGGGGAGGTGATTTCGTGTGTGGCTCGCATGCTTGGGCTCCCTTTTGGATCTTGGATCCCGGTTCCTGTCCCATTTCCATGCCCCATCCGCACCGCCCCGCCCCCTTTTCCGCCCCTCCCCTTTTGCGTATCGACTTTGGAATATGCTAATGAGCGTTTAATTTGCTGTCGCTGCCGACGTCGACGTCGACGTTTGGGTGAAATAAACCGAAAACGCTTAAAATTCACTTTCAACTTGAGGCGTCCGCTGGCGCTGACTGCGAACTTTAGTAGCTACTAAATTAGAATTTAATTTGAATATTGTCTTTGGCTTCGCTGAGTCCGCCCACCGCACCCCGTGCCACTGAAAATTCCGCATAATTGCCATCAATGCTGTATCCCAGTATCCATTTGAGCTCATTCAAAAATGTCTTTCGTTTATAGTAGAAAAATGAAATTGAAGAGAAAACACGTGACCATTTGGCAGCCTTTTCCCAATTCTAAATGTACAATCTATACAACAATAACTATGAAACATTTCCTGTAACGTTTTTCCACAATTAAGCCGCGATCAATCAATATCAAATGCTGAATTCAATTGCAGCTCGTTTGTCTGTCTTTCTGCCCATTCAAAGTCAAGTTAGTTGCGCTTTTTCATGTTTTCGCAATTTGCTTTATCTGAGTTCGATCGTGTGTCGTGTTTATGACAAACTTCCAATGTCAATGTCGTCGGGGGCGTTTTATACTTTTTTTTTTAATGGTTTTAAATACTACTTTTCCGTTCTTGAGTCGCGACTGTTGCTGTTTCTGTTTCGACGTGTGGGAGTCACTCGAACAACTTGCATTTTAGTTTTTTGTCCGTTTCCATAGTGTTGCTTTGTTTGTAATTAATTCTTTACAGCGTTGCAGTTGTAAATGAAAAAGATGGAAACCGAAACGAATCTGGCCAAACGCACGAAAATCCCAAACGAAATGCAATTTGTCAACGCTGCATACATAGTTAAATAATAAATTTAAAACACCGAAGAGACACACCGCGGCAAAGTCATTAATTTTTTTTGGTTAGTGGTTTTTATACTTATTTATGTGAAGCTGGTGGCCGTGCACGTACAGTGCGTGCCAAAAGTGCAAGACCGTTAGGATATAATCGGGATATTACAACAATTACAAACCAAAATAAGGTTACTTTCAATTGTAAATAGTATTATCACAAGGTATATGCATGTGAATACCTGGAATTTCACACATTTGCAATCGTGCTGCAAACAGCCTTGGAATTTGTTTGTCACCAGCACACTTTTCACATATGTTTGCTTATCTTTGGGGACATTTGAAACTGGAACTGCAGTTGCGAAACGCACTGTGTATGCAAAGTATCTACCAAATTGTTTAAACATCTGGACATGACATATGTTGCGCCTTACAACAATGCCATTCAATTCAATTTGCATGTCGCCCACGTTTTTCCTCTCCCCTTTTTTTCTTGGTTTTTTTTGTTGGTTTTTGGGTATGAAATGTGGGAAAAGCATAAGATATTTTTGTAAGCGCCTTAGGCAGAGCGACTTCGATGACGACTGCGAATTAATCTTATTAACCGAAAAAAGCGAGTCGAGTCGAGTCGTCGAACAAAAGAGGAAAAATTTCGCTTTCGTTTGGCGGAGTTTATGTTTTATGTTTTATTGGTATTTTGTGTTTTTGTGACTCCGCCTTTGCGTTTTCCCCCCATTGATTTCTACGCATCTTTTTTAGTGGGCGGCGTTTAGTTAAAAGTGAAGTGGAAAATGCGCGGGCGGATGCCATAATGCCATAATGCCATAATTGGCAGGTTGTTTGGGGGAAGGATAATTGAGTGTCTCAACTTTGCGAAGACCTTGCATTTTAAATACCAATTTACCTGTTTTGCGGGAAACTAATTAACAATCTTTCTTCTTCTGCTTGTGTGTCATTGCAGGTGAGTCGAGTCAATGGCGCGAAGGGCGGCTACCTTAACCTTCATGGCTGGCTATTAAATGGAATTAGCTGGCTGACAAAGTGTATATGGTTTTCTGTTATTTTTTATTGAGAAATATTACTTATTAGCCTTTTTTGTATTTGTTTACTAAATGAAATCCTTTTAGCCTCTATTATGGGCTATTAGCTGAAACCATAGCTTATCAATTCGTTGAGCAAGTAATTAATTTTATTGTCGCCGCCTTTTTGCATTTGACAACTTTCCCTCATCGCCCAGCGACGCCGCCAGATGGCGCCACACAGCTAATCCGACGGCGTTGAGTAAACACAGCGGGGTTATCTTAATTAAGCCGAACTGCAACGTGTGTCAACAGTTGTCCGTAGCTTTTGAGTCCATCTCTATCTCTATCTCTATGTCTATCTCTATGTCTATCTCTTTCTCGCCCTTTCCCCTTTCTCTTTCGCTATCTTCCTCTTTTCACTTGTTGCAGCCAAGCCCACGAAAACTGGGTAGCTGGCTGCAGTGGAACCTAGCTAACGAGAACTGCTAGAAAGGTGATATATCTGAGCTTGGAAATATAACCAATTATAAACATAAACATGACTATTATAATGTAACTTATCAATTCAAAGATAAAAGTTTTTTTAGCTGTTGTTTTCTTTTTGTTGAAGATTTAGAAACTCCCTCAGACTGCAACTTTTACAACTTGCAGCATTTTTTATTTATTTATCATCTATTAACTGTACCGTTTGTCTTAGTGAACGCAGCCTGTACTTTGGCGTTATATGCAGCTATCACAGCGACCGCATTACGCACCTGCTTACATTCTTCTGCCCCGTTATTCAACCCAATATCCGTAACTCCCCTGCATTTTTGACGCAACGCATTGGCCACGTTTCGTTGTCGTTTGGCACGTCTAAATGTTTGCGCATTTGAAAACTGATATTTCCCCCGAACTCGCCTGACCTGCCCCCCTTGTAAGCCCCCCTTGTAACCGCCGCCTCTGCGACACACATTAAAGACCTTCTTCGTGGGGCTGAACCCCCCTGGATACGCATTTGCATGGACTTGGATGAGTTTTAGTTAACTACCCAAAGTCATGTGTGTTGGCTTTCGAGGCAGGGGATTGTGTTTGGGTTTGGGTTTGGGTTCGGTTTTATAGAATAGAACACACCCAAAACAAAAAAAAAAAAACATACGCGGGTTTTTTCTCGTTTTTCCTTTACAACATTGAGACAACATTGTCATGGTCTATTTGGCTTTTGGGTTTTGTTTTTCTATTTTGGTTCGTACAACCTGGTATTGCACACACTGGAAATAAAGTCGTACTATTTAGAAAATCTAATCTAAGAGCCTGCATAAAAAGGGCAAATATATAAAGAGTTTAAAAAGCAGTTAGCCTACATGTTGGGAAAAGATTCCTTTGGTTTTGCACACACATTTTAAAATGACTTCAACTGAATTCTAGTCACGTGCGCAGAACAATCGCATTCTACATGAGGCTTTCATAATTTTCTCTCAGTACTTAATTGAGCTCGTGACCCAAGCTTCAGTTTGCCATGGAATCTGCTCACCTTCTACCAAAAAAAACTTTGAATATTCCTCCAACTCCGTTGCCCATTTAAAACATAGCTCCATGTGTGCCATTCTCATTAATTTCAGATGTTTCACTACCCCAACGTTTGTCATTTCAGTTCGCTGAAGTTCCAAGAACATTCCTTCAGCGTTTTTGTACATTTCTCTACATTTATTTATTTTTTTTGGTTTTGTGGGTGCGTTAGGCGCAATGTTTTAATTGTTTGTCGCGAGCCACGCACTCGGTAAAAATTCACGGGGGAACCGAAACCGAAACAGAAACAGCAACAGAAACCGAAACTGGAGGCAAATTCAATTACGAGCCACGCTTGAAATGCGGGAAAAGCGGGAAAAGCGGGCAAAGGCGACCCAACTAAGCCGGGTCTTACAACTTCCCCGAAAAACACAAAAAACAAAAAATAAAAAACCAAAAAAAAAAATAGCCGAGAGACTCGGCTCGACTTTCCTTGGCTAATTTGCAGAACTGAACACAGTAATTTCGCTGGCTAAATTTACCTTTTTTCGCCAACCCTCCGCGAAAAGCTTAAAGGATTTTTCTTTACTTTTTCGCCCCGTTTGTAATAATTTTGTGCTATTTAATGGCGGGTTAGGCAGCAGCAGCAGCGATGCTGTAACCATTTTCTAAAATTACAAATTACAAGCCCAGTTCTCCGCGGAGCACACAATTCTATATTAGGCATAATTTGAAATTATTTTACATTTTACAGCCAACAGCCGCAGGGAAACCCAGTCAGTTGGTCGGTCGACCACCTTTTACTAGCCAATATTTTTGGCTGCTTGTTTGTATTTTGCTGCCGAGGCCTGGTACATATGTACATACCTAAGTCAGCCAAGCAAGCAGCCCAGTGGAAATTAGTTTGAGTTAAATCGCTGAGAAATTGACTTATAATGAGACTAATTAGCCCGAAGGGTGCTCCACTCCAAATCGCTGACGATGGCGGATTGGTTGGTGGCTTCACATGGAGATAATGTGTCTGTGCTCTGCCGATAAAGAAAGATATTGGAGGGGAATGTGCTCTTTGGAACTGCAATTTATTTAAAGTGAAAAAAGATTAAGTTTTAAATGGATATAAAGAAAATAATCAACTAGTGGAAGGGTAGGAAGTAGTAGAACTAGTTCTGAAATGGTATATCTAGAATGTTTAAAGTCGTGGGCCATTCCTCACACTGATGTACCCCATTGTACTTTCAACCCAGACCCGTGACCTTGGCCCATCTGGCCGTCGGTTCAGTCGTCGTCCAGTTTTTCGGGTCCTGATCCCAAACTCAAATATTTATCCCATTTACATGGCTAAGCAGTTGGGCCAGGGCATCTCGAACCTCAAACCTCCGGCGACTGACACTGACAGACATTGACTATATTATCCACATCTACATCTACATCCTCATGCTCATTCTCAACCGCATCCTCATGCTCATCCGCATCCTGGCCAGAAAACCAGAGAAGCCCAAACCAAAGTGCTGAGGCGGCTCAATCTAATTAGTTGTTTCTCTGTTGCTATTTTTGGACCACACAAATTAAGTTTGCTTTGTCTTAAAGCAGTTGCTAGTTCACCAAATGAGTCGAGGGGATTTAAAGCTTCGAATTTGCTTCTAATTTAATATGAGGATTTAAAAGTTGAACGTAAAGGTTGAACTCTGAAAGTATCTAACGTATGTTCAGCGCTATTGATTCATTAGTATTTGAAATTAATTCAAACATTTTCAATTGACCCATTTCCCATGAAGCCATTAATAAATGTTTACTGGCTACTAGAAATCTGTTGTGCTGTTTATTGCACACAGCGCTACAGTTACACTAACTAACTGCCCTTGTTAATGGAAATGAGTTCACCTCTTTCCCCGTGTAAATACTATGGTACTTTGCATATTATTATTTTTTGTCTACGCCACCTGGAGTGATATAGTTTTTGTGAACCTGGAAATTGACATGATTTCTTGGCTTGCACACCTCTTTTTTTTCTGAGCCTACGCGTTGCTCATTAATTGTGAATTATGTCATGATCTTGCCGACTTTTTGGGGTTTTATGTAAGTGTGAGCAAGTCTTGGTGGGGATCATCTGATGTGGAAAATGTCGCATTTGCATATTTCATGGAGCCGGCTAATGAAGCCATTCCCCGGCCATTACCAATGACCTGGCTTAAAGTCCAGGCCAAAAGGCAAGTTAAAACAGTTTGTCTGCTCATTTAGCGCATCGATTTAACATGTTCGGCTGCAAGAAGTTGGAAAATTATGCTAATTATCTGCGGCCTGTGTTCAGCCCGTTGGAGTTTTGAACTCTTTGGCAAAGCGTTTACCAATTCAATTAGGCCCACTGATTGCGGAGAATGTGGCTTACACTGAGCTAAGCAAGTGTAAGTTAGGATAGCAAATCGAAATCTAAAAATATATATCATTTGCAAACTAAATTGAACATTCGAAATTGTAGTAATAACTACACATGTTTGAATACATCTAAACTAACTTATTAACTAACTAATTATCAGGAACTAGATTCCTTAGCTGCTTTATCTACCTACTTAAGGCGCGATATATATCTCAGTGCTTTTCACACCCCCACTATTTTGTGAAAAGTCGTGCAGTTGAATTTACGATTGCTATTTATTAGCTATTCCCCAATTTTGTGGATTTTGTTGAGTTTGTTGATTGATGTTGAAAGGCGACTCGCCCAATCGAACGGCGATCAATGCCAATTGCATTTTTATTGTTCAAGCTGCTCACGCACCTGCAGCATCGATGATTGTTAATCGATAAGCGATTTGTTGCATTGTTGACTCGACATGTTTGGTGAAATGGCCAGGTAAAAACCAGGTAGTCACCAGACCCCCTCTTCACCCCCTTCAACCCCCTTTATCCCCTTCATGCCAGAAAGGCGTCTCCCAAGTGGCGGCAACTTTCAAAGTCAACAACCAGATTGAAATGAGAAAAGTAAACGGTTGCTGCAACGTGTTGTCAAGTCGACTCGACTCGACTCAACTCGACGCGACTGACGAATGTTAAGTAATTGCATTGAATTGTTGAATTTCTGAATGGTTGTTTGCTCAGCCAGCGCCGGATAATCGGTGCGACTTGAGTCAGAAAACATCTGCTCCGATCGGCGATATATGCGATATATATATGTAGGTATAGATGACTGGCAACTGCTGATAAGATGGAAAAAAAAGCAAGGAAATGCACAGTGATTGCTGCACTAAGAACAACTCTCGCAAATGTAATAGGTATTTATCCCAAAAGCACTAATAATTATGTTAATTAGGAGGTGTTTAATTAACCAAAGCAGTAACAAAATCAGCTTTAGATTCAAGCCCATTCAAAAGCGTTACAGTTCATATCAACAAACTATTGTATTTCATTTGCTGCGCACCTTGTCTAATTTATGCCTCGAAGAGCACACTGTATCTCATAGATACTTAGATACTTAGATAGTGACATTTTGAATTATCACTCGCATTGTTGCTCTCATTTAACGCTTCGTTGTATTTTTGTTTATTGGTGGCGCCACTCGGGTATTTGTTTATGTTTTTATCGCCAAACGAAATTCTTTTTACAAAATCAGCCACCACCCACTGCGTTACATTTTCCCCGATTTATTTATTTCTTTTTGTTGAGGATTGCACAACTTAGTATCTTTTTTTCGTTTTTCGTTCAAGGTTGTGCGTTACACTTTTCATTCGTTTACATAGCTTCTGGGCCCTAACTTGTACAATGTACATAGATACATATATATATTGTATATATATACATATATTTCTTTTATTGCATTTGACCACATGCTGGCAAGCTAAACCGTCTGAATTTCGCCCTTAAAATCTCTCAAGAGACTTTGACGTTGACAGCAGTTGCAGACGGAGGTGGTTCAGATCGTTCAGAGGGTTTGGATGGTTTGGATGGCTTGGATGGTTTTAAGGTGGTTTTCAGGTGGTTTTCAAGTGGACTTTAGGTGGTTCAGGTGGCACACAGGTGTCTTCTGCACGAGCCATAAAGGTTAAGTGGCCCACTAATGTGGCAATTTCTTCTTTTTTCTTCTTTTTTTTTCTTTCTTTCTTTGTCTTCTCTCTTTTTTTGACAGCCCCCACACGCAGTGTTATTAT
Source organism: Drosophila teissieri (assembly GCF_016746235.2). Lineage (NCBI taxonomy): Eukaryota > Metazoa > Arthropoda > Insecta > Diptera > Drosophilidae > Drosophila > Drosophila teissieri. The sequence goes on from NC_053034.1 coordinate 10,963,984, forward strand.
TACTTTTTTAGTGTTTGCCGAGTCGATAGGCAAGCGATAGGCAGCGAATTAAGGTCAAGTTTGTCGCCTGTGCGTGCCATCCTCATAATCAGCGTCACCATCATCCTCATCATCATCAACATCTTCATCATTATCATCATTAGCACCATCAACATCTTCATCATCTTCATGATTATGATCATCATCGTCGTAAGCGTAATCGTCATCGGCGGTGCGTGTTGCAATCTTTTGATTGCCACCGCCACATGTCGCCAGACAGTGCGAAAGAGAGGGTCGCTTCGGCGGCGACAGAGACGGGGAATCAATCATAAAATTTCTGGTTTATTGTTGCCGTTCTTACCGTTGGCAGCTTCCACGCAATGTCATCAAACTGTAAGATAGGATTAGCAGAAAAGAAAAGTATCTAGAAATAGTCTGTGCAATACCCTGCTATTCAGATCACTTGCGAAATAAATCTAACAAGTCCACAACCAGAGGTATTTCTTAGAGGCTGCCAAATTATTCGAATACAAGATATAGTAGCAACAAAGATTTAGTCAGAACTAACTTCCAAGTTCCAAAGAACCCAGCATACCCTTAAAACTAGGACTAATGTTCCCTCACAGGGTATCATCTGTGCACATTAACGACAGAAGTTTGGCAAATGTGTCGCAGTCGCTACAAAGCCATTAATGAATATTAGCAATACATTGTATTCGTTTACTTTTTTTTGCCTCCCCTCCAATTTTTGTTGGTCTTACTCGGCATCTTTTAATAGATCTCGAAACGAGTTTGCCGCTCGCTTAACCTGTTGCCAAAATGGATAAATAAATAATAAACAAAAAATGTGGTAATATTTATGGCATTAGTTCTTGCCCGGCATTTTTTGGTCCCCTTTAAACGCGCTAATGCGATTTCAGATTGGGATGTGTCATTCGTACCCCCCCATCCCCCTCGTTTCCGTTTGCCCGCATTGTTCCGGAAATGTGAGAACGATTTTGCTAATTAAGAGAAACGAGGTAGCCCCGAGCCAAAATATAATATATATAGTTGCTGATCACATCGATCGATCGGGCGGTGATCGAAATGAAATTAAAGGAAGTGGCCAGCGGGAATTATGAGTTACAGAAAACTATAACTTGAACAACATCAAGGCACTATAAATATATATCAAATCTCTATAACATTTTTCAATCAAATTAAAACAACTTGAGTCCCATAAAAACTAAAATGTGGCAAATAATCCTCTTATATGTTTCACACTAACACTAAACTTCAACTAATTGGAATCGGCTAACGTATGTACTTCAATCAAGGAAATTGAAATCACAATCAAAAGGCGAAATAGATATGGTAATAAACTTAAACTTGGAGCTGCAAACATGAAACTTAATACGATCTTGGGTTTTCTTGTTGTGCTGTTGTGTTGTAGTGGGTGCCACTTTCCATCGCGGGAATTATGCACAAGCCGTGATGTCGAGGCAACCAGCGACTAGAGTAAGCAAATCAAGCAGGGTAAACAAAGGGCAGTCCAAGCAAAAAAAAAAGAAGGAAAATATACAAAAAGATATAGATATATATATGTATATATGGCTTTGAAGACGACAGCAGACTGCGTGTCTCGGATCGGATGGAATAGGATGGGATGGGATGGGATTGAATCGGTTGAGATTGGTTCGGAACCACCCAAGTAACCGCATCGGAAAAGCGAGGAAAAGCGAGAAAAAGCGAGGAAAAGCGAGGAGAAGCGGGGGAAAATGCTGGGCATGGAAATGCATTTCGATGATGCCTTTTACGATCCGTTTGTTGTCTGCGCCTGCTGCCCTCTGCGATTGTTATATAATAACAGGGAAGTCACCGCCGCCCTCACGCACTGCAAAAATACAGAAATGAATATATATATCTCTACAGATAAACACGGGGAAATGGAAATGGAAAACCAAACCAATCCAAATCAGATCAAAGACCCAACTTCCGATGGGTTTCGACTTACACACATGGAAGTTGATGTTGGTAATAAAGCATATGGCCAATTGTGCTTGAAGTTGTAAACAAATATTTGTGGGAAAGAAAACATAGAAAATGTGTAATATTGCAGGCAGCAATCATAAATTACATTACATACATTATTATAGCTTCAATATAATCATACATATCAGATAAATCCTTTAATAACAAACATTATTGATTACGTTTTAACAAACAGTTTGGTTAATTAAGAAAAATGCATTTCCAAGTCGACCGTTAGCCAAGTTTCTTTCAGCAATGGAAAACGTGTCTAACTTGTTTAATGTTTACTGTAAAGGGAAATAGGCTTTTACCTATTATGAATTTTTCCAAAGATTTCCCAAAGAATTTACTGTTCTGCATTTGGCTTATCCATCTCGGTTCGTGTCATTTCTTCGTTTTGGCTGCCGTGAAAGTGTGCCTTAGAAATGAGGCAAGAGATTTGGCTGCATTCTGGCCGCCCTTTTTTGTTTGGCCTTTAACAGGCCCAGTGCTGTGGGCCGAGGGGGGTAAGAGGGTGAGAGGGGGGCAGACACCTGTGAGATACGACGACTTTCACTTTGAACTGCGGCGCATTCTTGGCCACTGGCCATCCGCAAATTGACAACAAGCACGGCCAATAAAGCACTCGACTTTCAGCTGCCACCTGATGCACTGAGCGAAAATCTAGGCCCTTACAGCGTACGTTCGATCGAAGCAGTTATGAAATTTTAACTGCTCATACGAGTACATGTTTCCATTATTTTCTTGAAGTGTACTGCATTGCCCGCAACGTTTATGATCACTTATTACTCTGTGTCTTATTATTTTATTAAAGCCATATTGGCTTTTGTAGTTTTTCTCCTTCTCCTGCTCATCATCCTCGCTCAGCTGCCACATAAATTATGTTGTTGGCCATAATTATAGCGCAACACAACAAAAAAAATCAGTTATTTTTCGGACTTTTTCTTGGCGGCACTTTTGTTTTGTTTTGTTTTTAATAAAAATGTCCACAAATTGCAGTGACGACAGCTGACAACGAACGGACAATTTATGCAAATTGCAATTGCCAATTGGGAACGACACCAAAAGCTTGGAAACTCATCTGCCACTGCATTTACGCCACTTTGTCGGTAAAATATAAATACATAATATTAAAATGAAAAAAAAAAAACCAAAATAAAAAACAAAAGAGCGCCGCCAACAACAATAACCAGAAAGGAAAACTCGTTCAGCTGATAAGAGAGCCAATGAAAGTGAAACCATGTCACAGATTGAACAGTTGTTGTGGCGTTGCTGTTTGCTGTGTGTAAATATCATAAATAAATAAACTAAAAAAAAAAAAAAGCACACACACACAGAAAAAAAAAGAGCGAGAAAACCCACAAAGAGACCAAATGCAGCTCCAGCTCCGATAAAACGAAAAGAAACCAACAGAAATAACAGCCATAAAAGCCATAAAAACAACACCCAGTGGAATGGAAATGGAAATTGAAATCGAAACGCCAGTTGTGAGGCGTTGAAAACGATGAAAAGCGAGGAAAAGCGGGGAAAACTCGCATTTCGCAATTGTTGCACTTCCTCCTCCCGCAAATTAAACAAAACGATTGTTGCTCTTTATCTACTATGTACATATGTACATATGTACGTATGTATGTATGTGCTATACTTCCACTTCGTTTCGAATGCAAACAGTTTACAAAACGTTTTGGCGATAAGACATCTACGATATCTTCTCACCGGCTCACCCGCTCCATGGGTGTTGACGGAAATATCATCGCGATAAGGGGGTTATTAAAACTGCAGCGACGAGTTGCTCATAATTTATGGCTCTTGGAACTCCACTCGCCTCGCCTCGCCTCAAATGGGCGTTTTAAAGATTTTTAATTAGGCGGCCAAGTGATATGGATTTTCAGAAATAGGGCAAGCTATTTTGAAGGCAAAGTAATAATTGAATGAGTATAATAAATACGAAATTCCATAAAGTTATCTGCTGGTGATTATTATTATTCAAATTATACATTTTGCAAGAGAGCTTACCAGCGTTTTTTGCCGAATTTTAAAACGGAAAATCTGCATGGCTGTCAGCGGAGTTAGTAGCGAGAAAGATGTCACGAGTGTCAAATCAATGAAAAGTGTCAACAACTATTGTTAATTTAATTATTCAATGCTGCGCGCTCGCCGGCAGAGGGCGCCTTTGTGCTAGCGAGGTCACCTTCTTCATTTTTTTTTTTTTTTTGACAGCCATTGTCGAACTGAATAACTAAGCGAGGCAATTTATATTAATGTCAGCCTGGCATGGCGACGCAAAAAATGAAAAATAAATAGGAAAAAAATAGCACTTTGCAGTTTACTGAAATTTGGCAAGTCCATTTTTTCATGTTGGCATTTCAACGCATATGCGGTGCATCTTTATCCCATTTGCGTTATCCGTTTTCCGTTTCAATTTTATCCCTTTTTTTGTTGTTAAATTTTGCAATTTTTTGTTTTCGGCTGCCTGCACTCAGCTGTTAATTCAATGGAACAGCCATCAAGCTCGGGAAATTTAATTTCCGAGTGGAAAAGCCTTTCACATTGCGCCCTGCAAATCCAAAGTTGTATCCCCCACCGACAGTGGCCAATGTAATTAAGTCGCAACTCTGAGGTCAATCGCTTGTGCTGATGCTCCTGCTGCTGCTGCTGCTCCTGCTCCTGCTCCTGCTCCACTAGCTCCTGGTTCTCCCTCCTTTTTGTATTCAGTCTCTCTTTTTTTTTTTTGTTTTTGGTTTGGGTTTTATGCATGTCTGGGGTGTGGGCCACTTGAAGTCGCCAGCATTGTTTTCAGCTCAGCGCCCGCTAAAAATAGTCAAAGGCATGTGCCCTCCATCTGCATCTGCATTTGCGGCTGCATCGAAAAGAGAAAAAAGACCAGCAGCTTTGCCTGTGGCAACGGCATCTCCCTCCCCTCCCCTCCAGGAGGAAATACAATAAAAAAAAAGGAAACCCACACACTCTGGAAAAGTTGTCAACCAGAGGGAAACACATATTGAGGCACCCAGCAATCCAGAATCCAGTCTACAGAATTGGGAAAAAAGCTAGAAAAGCAATCTATATTAAACATTTGCAAACTCATTGAGCTTAAAATGTAAAATATGTATTATATTTGACTTAATAGCCTGATTGCCTAATGGACCCCTCCAATTGCGAGCGAAATTAATGGGTATGCTAAAAAATAAAAAGACATCGCACAATGACGCGACGAGTTTCCTTTTTCAAAGCGGCCTGCAAGGAAATGCCTTAAAATAGGCAACAAAAGGCGGAGCGACAGGGACGGGGCGACAGCGGGTGTGGCAACCAGAGTTTTCTTCTGGCTTTTCCACACTGAAATTCCCCCCCTCCCCCACTTCTTGGACATTGGTAGGCATCGGCATCCCAGGGCGTCATCGTCAAGTGCACGGCCCTGCGTCAAGTTGCCAAAGCAATTGAGTTGAGTTGACTCGAGTTGACTTCGCCCATGGGCAGGCGGAAAAGTGGCAGAGGACGGGGCATAGCCCACTTGTGTTTATCCGCATTTTACATACCCTCACCAAGACCCCCGCCCATGGAAAATTAGAAAAAAAATAAGCAGGAATATCACGTTAAATGTTAATATTACAATTGGTTTGGTATCTTAGTATCTTATGAATGAATAATAAATGAAGCCACTAGTATATATGTATATGTATATATTTATATTCGTCTAAGAGTTTGCCCTCTTTTTTGACAGTTTCAGCTGCATTTTTGGAAAGTCCATAGTCGCAGTAGTTGAGTAGCGAAGAGGCCACGGAATGGCCACAAAATTACATGCCACGCGTTGTGTTTAATTTGGATGTGGCGTCTTTCGCAGGGCCACAGGTATAATGTATACCAAACTATATATCCTATATATGTGTGTACGAGTACATCCAATCAGAGCAGCAACTAAATAATTCATGTGGGACAATGAATATCTGTACCGCCGCCTTACTTACTTACCAACTGGCTGAATGACTAAAATGACTGACTGACTGAATGACTAAAATGACTGACTGACTGACTGCCATTTCCACCTGTCTAACGAGCAACTTGCAACGTCTAACGGTGCAAATACTCGAATGTGGAGAACTGGGAAACTAGTTCGCAGTTCGCAGTTCGCAACTACTCGGTGGCATGGCGTGGCATGCCCCATTGTATTAATCACACGGCACTCACTACTGCAGCAAGATGTCGGGGAATCGGAAAAATGAAATATGCGAAATGGGAAATGGAAAATGGGAAATGGGGGAAATGGGAGAAATGGAAAATCGGAAAACATTTGACTGGCATTAGCAAGGTCATCAAAGGGGGCCAATTTGCAATTGAGCTTCTATATCCAGACTGTGGTTAATATTAATGCAGAAGTGGCCAAGTCGTAAACGTTTGGTTCCGGTCAAAAGCTGAATCCCAAATGTCATGGCATTCGGTCTTGATTTTTTAAGCGGTGCGGAAATGCAGAAACGAACAGGTGCGCTTCTAAATTTATTTTCTCTCCATTTTTTGTTTCATCAAACAAATGCTTCATTAAAACCAATAAAAAAAGCGATTGTAAATGTGTGTATTATAAGTGAATTAAAGTGAATTTCGCCATGCAAATAAAACCAAGAAAGTATAGATTTATTTCGAGTAAAAATAACGTGTGGCTTTAAGTTTTCTTTTGGGTAAGAGCTCTCTAAAAGATTTCCCACTCTGCAAAGGGATTTTCCTGCAGGAAGTGCAAAATAATTCCAAACTTTTTCCGAACCCGAGAGTTTTTCCTTTGCCTCGCCCGGTCATGACTTTGATTTTTTGCAGCTTTTCATCAGCTTTTCCCGAAAAAACTCTTGCCGAACATCGCAGCCACCCCAAACAGTTCGCCCACTTTGGTCCATTTTCTTAATTTTTGTTCCACAACTTCGCACATTAACACCTTTCGGAAAATCTCTGGCAAGTTTTCCAGCTTTGTTTCACATTTTCATTTCTAAGAACCTAAAAAAAACACTAAACTGGAAATTCAGTTTTCACACCGAATCACCGAAAAGAATACAAATTCGATTGGCTGCGATGTGAGTTGTGATTTCTTGAGTGAGTGCAAATCATTGGCCAACAGACAACAGACGGGCAGCAATTTTCCATCGCCGCTTACCGGCGATTGAGTCAACAAGATTTGGCCAAAATTGCGCCGACTACTTGGCATTTTAACCCAATTTTCTGGCAATTTTAATTGCCAACGTACAGACAGTCAGCCCAGTTAACAGTTTTCAATTTTATTAATGAAGTCGTAAAGTTGCCAAAGTTTATCACTCGCCTGCGATTTTGTGCAGCTGTGCGCTGTGAGTTCGCCCGATAAAATACCAAATACCAGTACCCCCCAATATTTCGCCCAGGTTTTTAGCAATGCAATCTTTTTCTGCTTCTCCTGTCTGCCTGCCTAATTTTGATGTCATTAATTTTGACCATCTCCATCTCCATTTTCATTTCCATTCCGCGTTTGCAGTTTCTGTTGGCCCGGTTTCTGTATTTTTTTCGCTCAAACACGCAATCCTCCGCAAAGAGCAGGGCGGAGGAGGGGGAAAAGAAAGTGAGGGGGGACGATAGATCGATCGGCTTGGTTTTCTCCTCATCAGCGTGGTTTTTGGAGGTATTTTAATCCCCCCCCCAAAACTAACATTTAACTTCATTGAGAGTAGTTGGGAGTATTGAATTAGCATTTAAATGAAATACTCGTAAACCTCTAAGTGGAAACATAATGCGAGACTGGCTGACCCAATTCGTGTGTGTGTTTTCGCACAGTGCATCTGAAGAATTTCCCGACTCACTGCGGCCTAACTTCCGCCCGCCCCGCCCCCTCATTACCACCTGCTTCCGCTCATGAATATGCAGGATTAGCTCATTATCATCCGTCCGATGTGCGGATTGGAGGCTGCTTGCCGTTAGAAGTGGGCTCTGCGTGTGTGATTTACATTATAATAATTAGTTTATGACAAAGGCACGCGCTACTTTGACTTTTCCCGCCATTTTCCCCGCCTTCCTTTTCACTCAGCCAGCTCTCAGCTCTCAGTTCGCAGTGCTCAGTGCTCAGTGCTCAGTTCTCGTTTACGTCTTGGTCCTGGGCATCAAAATTGCAAATAGAAAGCAATTTCCACTCTTATTATGGCCACGTGTGTGTGGGAGTGGGGGGGTGAAAAGCGAAGGGGTTTTGCCATATATCCATGTGCGAGATTTCCTTGCCTTGTGTCCTACGATTTTGTGTGTGTTTTTTTCCCCTTTTGGCGGTGCGCGTAATGAGCTTCCGCAAGCTTCCATTTTTGCTGGTACACGTGGAAAAGCCATTGAAAAGCAGATAAATTGAAATATTAATTGGAAGGGTTGCTTGAGACCCTAATTCATTTGCCTCCTATTGTTACCTGGGCACACCACACTCGCAGTGTGACCTTGCGAGCTGCAGAAATGAGTGCTGAATACTCGTACTTGTGTGGACTTATTTCTTTGTGTGTAACCCCTCTGTATTCTGTATTCTGCATCCTCGCCTGGCTCCAAACTCCTTTGGCTACCAGCTTTTGCCTGCTGCTGGCCTAGGAAAGTTGCTAACTTCGCTGAATTTCTGCCTCCGAGCCACACAGTCTTTTGCCTGAAGTGAAACGCTTGAAAGCGGGGAGGAAATTGAAGAGGGGACACCAGGGGCTGTGGAAAAAAAGGGGTGGGGAGGGGGGACATTGGCTGCCCGCTGCTCAATTTCAGACACACACGAAATTACTTTGCAACTCGTGGCAGAGTGGCAGTGTGGCAGAGAGTCGCACGAAGCCTTGTGGCCTCATTAGAACCCCTCTGGAGAAATGGAGAATCCGGGGGCGAGATGGAGAGCGGGGGGGGTGGGCGAGAGGAAAGGGGCGGGAGAAAGGGCGTAACAGCAGGTGACTAGTTTCCAGCTACTTAACCATTCTGGCCTGCATTCTGCGCTGGACTGAAATATTTATGAACCATCTGGGGGCCAGGAGGGCACATCAAATGCAGCGCAAAGTGAGAGCTGAGTTTTTGCTATAGCTGCATCCGCAATACCCTTGAATACCCTTGACAGCGGGTTTGCCCACTTTGGTCTGGAGTTCTGCATTTAATAAATTAAAAAAATGTTGACACATTTTTTGCATTTTCGATAAGGGGTACCATCATCAAAATTTGCGAAAAATGGCCAAAAATGAGAATTTCAATATATGCACATGGATCGATAGGGAATTTTGTTACGAATTCAACGAGGTATGGCATTCCACTTTTGGACAATTATTTTTAATGCTATCGAAGAAATACTGATTATTTTGTATAAAAAAATCGAAAAAAAAAAATTGTAAAAAATCGGATATATTCAATCGGCGTTTTAGCCATAACTTGGCCAAAAATGGGAGCACAGCTAAAATAAAGACTGTTTTGTGCTGCTAATAAACATAGCTGACTATGTCCATCCCTACTTTTCTTATTTTCGAAAAAAAAATTTTGACACATTTTTTGCATTTTCGATAAGGGGTACCATCATCAAAATTTGCGAAAAATGGCCAAAAATGAGAATTTCAATATATGCACATGGATCGATAGGGAATTTTGTTACGAATTCAACGAGGTATGGCATTCCACTTTTGGACAATTATTTTTAATGCTATCGAAGAAATACTGATTATTTTGTATAAAAAAATCGAAAACTTCGACGATTGGTATTAAAATAGCTAAGCAAACTAGGAGAATCTAGCACATTTGACTGTAACTTGCGCAATAAATGGGAACATTTGGTTTTTTATTTCCTAGACATTATGATCAATTATTTGCAAATCGGGTTTGATTTATGAGCTTCGGAGTTAACAAAACATTAAAGTTGGGGCACTCGGAGACTTTGACCCATCGAGGCTGTGCCTCCAAAAGTAGCTACACAGCCATTGTGGTTGTCATTTCAATTAGCAATGGACTCGGTTGGGTCCGACTTTGTTTCTATGACTGTTTGGGGTCTGTTTCTGGTTGTGAGCCCGAAGTGAGCCGAACCCCTGTGGGCGTGAAATGAGTTGGCAAAACAATAAAGAACAAACAGATATGGCAACGTGTGGATGTGTGTAATTTGTATAATTTAAGTGAGCATTAGCATTTGCAGAGATTTCTTTGTTGCGAGCATTCTGCATTGGCATTAATGAGTGCCTCATTAATCACTCGCGGCAATTGGTACCGACCGAATGGAATGAATAAGTGAGCGCATGCGAATGTGAATGTGAATGAATAACCCGGTGACTGACTGCCTGACTGACTGACAGACGGCTTGATGGACCAAACAGGCAATAGTTGTGCCAAAATTAGGTAAACAAAACGCAGCTCGCCGAAAATATTGCATGGGAGAATCTCACTGCAAACTGCGAACTGCGAACGGCGAACGGCGACTCCCCCGCGGGCTCACATGGCGTATGATTAATTTTTCACAATCATTTTCCATTATGCAAAAAGTCGCGGAGGTGGATTAGATGCATCCAAAGGGGTCTCCTTTTTTTTGTATTTGGTTTCATTACTTGCGTGCCGTGGCAGGAGTTTGTTTTTCGGTTTCCGTTAACTGTTGCACGTTGCATGGTGATGGTAATTAATGAGCCGACGGTGCGTATACGCGATGTCGTAACAGGCCAAACAAAATCGAAATCGGGGAAAAGCAAGTAAATAAATTACATAAACGCTAAACTACGAAGATTTGCGTGGGGTGGCCAACAAAAACAAAAATAAAAGAAACAAAATAAGGATGGCAAAACTGTGTCAGTGTCCCATATAATTTCCTTTGACCGGGATATAATTAAATTGTCTCATTTACATTTTTCATGGCTCCGAAGCACACACACGCAAAAATTGCCAAAAAATCAACATATTGTATTCATAATTTGCTTTCTATTAAATTTACATATTTTTCCCTGTGCATTTTTCCATACTCCCCATCATTCTGCAAAGTTATTTAAGATTAATTAATAAACTCTACGCCAGCCGCATTTGCGTGCTTATGGATTATGTTAAACCAAGTGTACGACAAAATGCCAAAAGAGAAAAAAAATCAAAAAAAAAAAAAAAACGAAAATATGTTTGCCAACAATCAACTTAAACGCTGACATGCCACGCCCCCCCTTCCCGCCCCCGCCCACCGTTTTCGACTGCTCTTTTCAATATGTGAAAAGCGTGTTTTCCCCTCACCCCCCCTGCCGCCTCAAAAGTTACACAAACTCAATTTTGTAAAAGCGAAATTTGTCTCCCTTTTTCGGGCCGTATATATAATGTAATTTTGAAGATGTTTTCACATTTTGCACAAAATATTTACACAATTTCCTCTGCCCTTTTCTTTATTTTTTTTGTATTTCGTTCGGTTTCCCCGTTTTCCACACATTGGAAAATGGGGATTAAAAGGGCGGCGGTAATGGGCTGGCTGGATGGTTGGGATGTTGAGATGTTGCGATGTTGGGATGTTGGAGCAAACGCGCTGGACTGAGCTGAATTTGCAATTATCACAGCTAACTGAACCCGACTTGTCACCACATCCCCATCCCCATCCCCATTCCTACGCCAGTCGTCGTCCACTGGATGATTAATGGTCGTGAACATGACATCGAGTTTGTCTCGAATCTGTTTTGTTTCTGCGGCCATGGTTGTGTGGCTCCATCTGAATCTCAATCGGAATCGGAATCGAAATCGCTATCCTAATGTTTGTTTAGAGCTTGGCTTCTAGGCGCACTGCGAGAAATTAGAGCTAGCAGAAATCTCCACCAGACTGATTTCTTATATGTATGTAAATATTCATACATTCATTCATTCATTCATACATATGATGAATGTGCGAGTTTGCAAGCTTGTTATTTCACGGGCTTGGCCAGCTTTGCCTCAGTTTCTCTCAGTGCATTCCTTGGGCCTGACAGTTGTCTCTCTAATGCCGTTCTGGCCGTGGTGGTTCTGATGGCTCTGGCGGAGTGGTTGGTGTGGGTCTGTGCCGAGTCTGAGTGGCTGAGTTGCTGACTTGCCGAGTGCCCGGAGTACGTGGCCCAGTGTGGGAGTTGCTGCTGGCTTTCAGCCTTTCTGGCCATGGCCACTTGGCAAGTAACCCACACTCTGCCAGAATGAGACTTGGCCGCAGAATTGGCGGCTTTCTGGCTTTGATGCCTCCCCCCTCGCCAGAAACTCAGTCACAATCCCAGTCCCACGCCGCAGAAGTTGGCGGTAATCGCGAACGGAGACATGACGGCCATGGCCAAATCCTGTTTGTGCTGCTGTTTTAGCCAGCCGACTTCATCTGCATATGGCCCACAATTGCTGGCAATTAACTCACTCGGCCAACGCCACATAATTGGTAATGCTTTGGGGCCTGGGGCACTGACGTCAGCCAGAAACCAGCGGAATATTGAATGTCATCCATTTTTTACAGTTGCTGAATAATACAACTATAACTTTATAATGCTAAATATTATTTGATTTCCGCAGTATTTGATATGTTTTCTATTTCTGTTTTATGCTAATTTTTGATTTTGCTTACCCCTTTCCAGATGAACACAAACTGAACTCCGGCTCATGGGAGGACACCTTGGACGAGCCCCATCACCACCACGCGCACCACTCGCACCACCAGCACCATCTGCACCAGCATCCGCATCAGCATCCGCATCAGCACCAGCACCACTCGCACCTCAGTCAGTCGCGGCATCAGCAGCTGCAACAGACCTCGTTCATCGGATCACCGCCGTCGAGTGCCAGCATCACCACCGCCCAGCTGCACAGTGCGTTTAGCCGGAGGATCGCCGAGCAGCGGGAGCGAGATCAGCGGGATCAGCGGGACGCAGCGGGCTGCACCGCAGCAGCCACAATTGCCGGCGGAAGCTTCAGCGCCAACGGTGGCCAGGCTGCCGTTGGTGTCGGCGTTGGTAGCAGCAGCAGCTGCGGCAGCAGCAGCGAACGGGACACCAAATCGCCGTGCCGCGAACGGGATAGGAATCTCGAGCGGGACAGGGATCGCGAGCGGGACAGGGATCGCGAGGATCTGGGCGAGGAGGAAGTTCTCACCGAGGAGGAGCAGACCAGCAGCAGCGTGAGTTCGCTAAGTGCCGGCAATCAACGCAATTCGCAATTGCGTTCCACCTTCAACAAGGCCAAGCAGCATTTGTCGTTTGACAAATGGCGCACGGCCGCCACCGGAAGCGCAACAGGTTCCGCATCCGGCCCAGCATCATCCACCACTGAGAGCAACAACGCCGCCGCCAGCAACATGATTATGCGCCGCGCCAGCGCCTGCACAATGCCATCGACTGGCGGAGGAGGATCAGCAGGCGGTGGTGGTGGTTCCCAGAGAGAGGAAGCCACCACACCGGGTGAATCGCCCGGTGGACGACTGTCCCGCTGGTTCTCCATCAGGCGCGGCTCGTCGCATCAGTACGATGTGGGAGGACGCGATGGCCGCCACTCGACGGCCTCCAGTTTCGATACGCCCGACTCGGGCACGGGAAATTCCCCAAAGAACGGCACCAATGCGGCAGCTGGATGCGGGGGAGCAGGATCCCAGGGAGTAGCGCTGGACGCAGCTTCGCCACAGAAATTGGCCAATTTGGGAGCCAGCAAAATGATGCCCGGCGTGCCAGAGGTGAGTGCATTTCCATCATTTCAAATGACCAAAAAAATAACAAAAAAATAATTCTCTAACTGCAGTCGGAGGATGATGAGGCGACCGGCAATCGCTTCGACATGGACCTCATGATGACACCGGGCAGTCGGGCCAATGGAACCGCCCGCACCGCCCACAACCGGCTGATTGTGCCCATGCTGCCGCCCGCCCCCGCCGGCCTGTCCCAGCAGCAGCTGAAGCGGCGCCACATCGTGGCAGCCATCGTGCACAGTGAGAACTCGTATGTGGCCACCCTGCAGCGACTAGTCAATGTGAGTGGGAATGTCCTATAAGGATCATTCGATCGGGTTTGGAAATGGGATCGAGTAGCCTCGGTATTCTGAATTGTTACCTGCACTAGTTTCTATTTTATCATCGAACTTTGAGCAAGTCATTTAAATGTAGGAAATTCTTTACAAGAATTTAGTCAATGAATGTCGAAATAAGTTAATTCACATACAATTTCCCAGTAAGAGGGCAGTAGCAGTTGGGAGCCATTTAGTTTGCCAAGTCCTTGAAGTGCTCCTCTAATTCGACAACCATCTGGGTGTCCTTTTCCACTTGGCCGCCCTTCAATCGCTGCTCATTGGCCATTGGGCCAAATTGGAGTTCGAAGGGAAAACTCAGCTTGGGCACAGCGAATTCGTGCATGTGGTAGTCCCAGTTGAGCTGGCACTCTGGCGGCATCGGCTCCACCTGGCGGGCCTGCGGATTCTGGTCGAGCGCCGCCTGTGGCAGCTTGCAAGGATGCCCCTCGAGGTCGTGGTACAGATATAGAGTTTCGCCCGGCCCCGTCTCCTCCTTGTAGGCCTCGTGCTCGGTGCTGCGCTTGGCATTGGGCGTTTCCTCGGCCTTGTCGAGCAGTATGTTAACCTCCATGGGCACCAGCATGTACGTTTCGCCAGTGGTCTTGTCGGTTTGAATTTGGCCAAAGTGCTGGCGGTGCTCCTCTGAAATGTAATCCAATGTGATCACCCTATCCGTTTGCCAGCGAGCCAGTTCCTTGGGGTCTGCCCTGGTGAATCCCGTGACCTCTTCATTCGGGGTAATCTCGAATTTGTGCAATTGCGGCTGCTTTAGCTGGACAAAAGCCCCCGACTTTCCGGCCTCCACATAGACCTGCACATTCTCCAATGCCTTGGCGATGGCCTCACCCTTAGCTACATTTTTGAGCTCCGACTGGGCTTGGTTCTTCAGCTCCTCTCCCAGTATCTGCTGAAGCTGCAGTATCTGCTGCCTAGTTAACTTTAGATCCTTGAAGCTCATTATGGTCGTGCGGTGTTGAATATGGTGTATGAGTATAGATTGTGTATATGGTTGTAAAGAAAATTCGATGTGGGAATAACTAGTTGACAAGTGGTAGGTCAGTTAGAAAATAAAGGTCACTAGATGGCAGTGTTATAATCACTTAATATGCATGATAAGCTGCAGATGTGTTGAGAAAGTGTTATTTTATCGATGAGTAAATCTACTAATTTATGTTTTGGTTACATAAAGTGCCGCATGCCTTTGTAGTTAGACAACCTTAGTGCCCCAACTAACCACCGACTAATGTTAATCTCATGTCAAATCATTTGATCTCTTTACATGCCATCCTCTTCCCATATGCCATAACTGCCGATTTCACCGTCATTAAAACAACCAACCAAACAACCAACCAACTAACTAACAATTCACACTCACCACTAACCAAGCCCAATTTGAACCCAAAATCACATTTCACCCACAAGTAGTTACAAAATTAGTAAAACCCCAAAACAAGTAAATACTCGTAAACAAAACCCAGACTAAAATCTAAGCTTAACTGTGAGAAACTGATAGAAACAACGGCGCAATGAGCTTGGTAATCAAACCTTGGTGTAACTCCATAAGTTGTTAGGTGAAGTCATAAAACTGAACTAATCACCTGTGTGTGATGTTCTCAACCCGCAGGATTACAAGAAACCGCTGGAGGAGTGCAGTCCGCCGGTGCTGAATCCGGTGAAGATAGCCACCCTGTTCCATTGCCTGCCGGACATCCTGCACTCGCACAAGTTGTTCCGCATCTCGTTGGCGGAGTGCGTCCGGAACTGGGATCGCGATGAGAAGATCGGCGATTGTTTTGTGAGCGCGTTTGGCAAGCCGCAGCTACTAGAGATCTACTCCGGTTTCATCAACAACTTCTCGGCGGCCATGGAGCTGGCCAAGATGGAGGAGAAGCGCAAGTCGGCGCTGGCCGACTTCTTCAAGGTCAAGCAGATCAGTGCCCACGATCGGTTGTCGTTTTTCGGACTGATGGTGAAGCCGGTGCAGCGTTTCCCCCAGTTCATACTCTTTCTGCAGGACCTGCTGAAGTACACGCCGCAGGGCCACCACGACAGGATGTCGCTGCAGTTGGCCCTGTCGCAGCTGGAACTGCTGGCGGAGCTGCTCAACGAGAGCAAACGGGAGGCGGAGCAGTACCAGGCCTTCAAGGAGATGCTCGGCCACATCTCGGGCACCTTCAATGCCCGATCCTTGAGCTTGAGCAGCGTCAGTGTCAGCGACTCCGCCGGCGGCCATCGGCCCAGGTACTTACTCCGCGAGGACAACGTCACCCACATGGAGTTCAACCAGGCCGGGTTCATTGTCAAGTGCAAGCAGCGCCGGCTGCTCCTGCTCAACGACAAGGTCATCTGCGTGTCGGTGGCGCCCAAGCAGTCGCACGACTTCGGGGCCACCGAGAAGCTCACCTTCAAGTGGATGTTCCCAGTCAACGATGTCGAGATCGTGGACAACAGCACGTCGGCCACGCTCTCCCGGATTCTCACGGCCGGTAAGGATTGTCATTCTGGTGTCAGACTGGTGAAGCTTACTTATAACCTTGTGTATTTGATTTCTAGGTCTCAACCGCGGCGGCAGCTTGAAGTCCAATGGCAGCAGCGGCGCCAACGGCAGTCCGTATGCGAATAGCACACTGCCAGGACACGGAGGTGGCTCGTCTGGCTTCTCCGGCTTCGGAGATCCGCACAGCTCGCCGGCCGCCCAGCTGACCAACGGGGCGGACAATCTGTGCAGCGAGATGAGCACGCTGATGTACGACTACGAGGTAATCTCCCGCATTCAGGATCTGGTGTCCAGCTTAAAGGGCAGCTACAAGGAGCTGAACGCCAATACCACGCGCAACGTGCTCAACCTCATTCAAGGCTCCATCCAGCGCAAGGACGAGGAGATGGCCTGGGTGGACTCGTGCTGCCTGCAGCTAATCGGACGACACAAGTCCGGCAAGGAGGAAACCTTCACATTCCAGACGCAGACGCCGGCGGTGAAGAAGGAGTGGATCACAGAGTTGCGTCTGGCTCAGCTGGCCCTGGATCCGAACAATTCGCCAGCCTGGGAACGTGGTGGCTCCCATCCTCAGCCCGCCCATCACCATCCACATCATCATCCGCTGCAGCATCCGCACGCGGGAGCGGGTGATCCCCGCCAGACGCAGGAACAACTGCAGCTCCAGGAGGCCGTGCAGCAGAAGCAGTCGCGCAAAATGCCGCTCTTTGTCAAGGCGATGCCTGTCTACAAATCACAGCATCAAACCGAGGTAAGTTTCCTTTTCTCATAATCCTATCGTTCATATCTTCAATGGCATCTGTTCAACTTCCAGGTGCGCTGTGGATGTTACTATAGCATCGCCAATGACACCAAACAGAGCGGAAACGCGCGACGCAGGCACAAGCAGCTGAACTACCTGTGGATGTGCAGCAGCGACGGAACCTCCTCGCACATCACCGTGTTGGCCCAACACCCGCAGCAGGCGGGCAATCTTCGCGAGGCGGGCGCCTTCGACCTTTTCGAGACACAGGTCTCGGCCTTGGAGTTCGTCAAGGGATTGGATCAGCTGAGGTCGCGAGATGAGCCGGCCAGTCTGCTGGGCGATCTGGTTTGGCTGGGCACCGATAGCCGCAAGATTCTGGTCTACTCCGCAAGGAATCCCGAGCAGGAGGAGCAGCTGGGCAGCTACTCGGTACCGGGCGCAGTTCAGCGTATCCTTTACCACTTCGATGCGGTCTATGTGGCTCTGTCGGGGGCCACGGTGCTGATCTTTCGCCGAGGAAACGATGGCGTTTGGCAGTTGCGCGACCCGCAGACCATCCGTCTCGGTGATAGCGATCTGGTTGTGCCCAGCCTATTGCCCATCAACATGTGCATCTACGCCTCGTGCGGCAACCGAGTGTATGTTATGAACGCCCTGAACGGCGAGATCCAGCGGAGCTTTGAGGTGCAGCACGGGGCCACTCAGCAGGTGAATCTAATGGCGCACTCGGGCATCGGACTGTGGATCTCGTTGAAGAACTCGACGATGCTGTGCCTGTACCACACGGAGACGTTTAAGCATCTGCAGGACATCAACATAGCCTCCAGTGTGCTGCGACACGATGGCAAAAAGGAGCAGCCGCTGAACAACAGCTCGGTGTATGTGACCGCCCTGATGGCCTGCAAGGGATTACTGTGGGTGGGCACCAATGTGGGCATCGCGGTGACCATACCGCTGCCCCGTCTGGAGGGTGTGCCCATCATCAGCGGGGGAATCAACATGTCCTGTCACGCGCACTTTGGACCCATCACCTTCTTGTTGCCACTGATTCCCAAGGTTTATCCCGCCTACAAGCCACCGACCGTGGGTGCAGCTCCATTGGTGCCTAGCATGGGGGATGACCTCCAGCTGCCGGCCATTGATGCGGATCCAAAGATCCAGGAGCTGGACGACGGCGCTGTTGTGCTGCGTCGTGATCTGGCCAAGGAAGAGATGGTGGCCAGCAATCCTGGAGCGGACTCAACGGCCTCATCACCGCGCAGCTCCAAGCTGGACAAACAGAATTCGCTGGACCAGAGTTTCACTGCAAAGATACGCGCTTCGCTGGCCAATTCGCCGGCCTTCCACCGCAAGCGGTTCCGCGATGATCCGAACAGGATGTCCAAAACATTGCCCCGTGGCCTGGGAGCAGCTGCAGCCGGAAACGGAGCGGGAGGAGGAGCCAGTGCAGCAGGATCGGGAACTGCCAGTGGAAACACATCGCAGCATGGCGAGCATGGTATCTGCGACGTTTATGGCCTGTATGGCAAGCTGATATTCGTGAAGGAGGACTACGATGCGGAGGAGGGCAATCAGGGCAACCTGATGGACATGATGTACGAGGGCATGAGGCGCTCGGATCCGGAACTGGCAGCCATACCCGGCAAGGTGTGCACCCTGGACAGGCGTTTGCGCATGAAGGCTTCGCGACCGAGATCGTTGGACCTGTCCAACTGGTCGGTGGACTCCAAGTCCTCCAGTCTGTACACATCGTCGGGCAGCGAGGAGAGCATGGGCATCCGGCACTTTGGCGGACGCTCCGTTTCCCGCAACAGCAGCAGTGCCAGCCACAAGACCTCCGGCACAGGCAGTGACCTGGGCAACATATCAGAGAACGGCCTCATGACCACTGCGGACATCCATCACCATCAGCAGCAGCAGCAACAGCAACAGCAGCAGCAGCAGCTATGTAACTCAGCCAAGCCGGAGGAGATGAGCCGACTGGGCGCAGGGAACGCGGGACTGGACAAGCCAGCGGCCGCGGTGGCCACTTTGAAGCGGAAACAGAAGCAGAACACCAAGCAGCAGCAGCAACAGAACGCCGACGGGCCGAGGACAGTGATCACGCTGATGGGCGGACGCGGCTACTGGCGCCAGATGTGGTACAACGGGGCGGGTGGTTCGCCCAGCCATAAGAACAGCAGCTCCGGCGGCGGCGGCGGAGGCAGTGGCTCCGGCTTCAGTGGCCAAACAATGCAGTCGGGCAATCCCAGCTGCTCACCGCTGACGGCCAACTCCAATGACGCCCACATCGTGGTCTGGGAGAAGAAGTTATAATCGCAGGAGCTGGTGTGCTGCTGCACCCTTCAGCAGCATCCCCACCAGCACCATCCGCCGCTCACCGAGCTATGGCGCCGCGTGGGCGAGCAGCATCAGCAGCACCACCACCAGCTGCAGCAGTTGCAGCAGGCGCAGCGTCGTGGACGTGGACGGGTCCGGTTCCGGGGATCCTTTATCCAGCGGGATCGCAGTGCCGGCAGCGATGGAGGCGCCGGCTGTGGATCAGGTGCAGGTGCAGGTGCTGGCGGATCGGGGGGCATGTTGGGTGCCAGTCTGAAGCGACTGACCAAACTGAAGCGCGGCGGCAGCCTCAAGGAGTTCTAGATACGCGTGTACATTGTTTTTCGAAATTTAGTTCGTAACACTTAGACTTACGTTTAGGCACAAAAACCCCGGCGGCCACCTAAATCACTTGATTTCTTTTGCGTTTGCTGTAAGCCGGAATATCGAATATATTTATTAGCGCCCTGTCTACGATTCCAATCCGAATCGCAGAACCATTTATCCCCGAAGCTCCAAATATTTTCAAATGTACAGATTCATGGATGAACTGTACTGCTTTCGTTTTTCACATTTCAAAACTATCTCTTTCTATTTGAGCCTTATATACGAGTATGCTTTCATTTTGATCATTTGGAAATCGAAGTTAAACATTGTTAATCTCTAAGTTAATCACATTTAACTGCAGTTCTTCAAAATTCAGTGCTAAAAATCTGCTAGCTTTCGGGAAAAGCTGAGTTTGAATTGGGTTTGGATCGTGCAGCGGGCACAGTGGTGTATATATAGCGAATGTTTCTGAAGAAACCTAGTGTTTAGTCAGTGTTTTCTCAAACTTGAGCAGCCAACTATCTCTTTTCGTTTTCGATTCTTGCGTTAGAATGTGAAACTTAGCCCTAGGGAAATGTTTTTTTTTTTCGTATGTAGTCCATAACTGAATATCCAAATATACAAGTTTTTTTTTCGTTAGCTCTGTAAGCACATTATGTTACATAGGATATAGCTAGGCGATAAGCGATGCAGCACACACACACAAGAGAGCGGCCAAGCCAACAAGCTAGGGGAAATGATGTTGTCTGTAAAATAAGAGATAAGGCAAAACAATAATGCACTAATGCATTTTGCATTGTTTAAGTATCCAGGAGGGAAACTGTCGAAGGAGCAGGACTTGTGGATGGAGACTGTGACATGGTAATGCAGATGGTTGTTTGGCGCATTCTACGACCATGTGCAGCACTTATTTTTCGGGTTTTCTCAAGTTTTTCGCAGCGAAAACTCGAAAACTCTAAGGCAGCTGGCAGCACTTTCCTTATGTATGTATTATAACGAAATTAATATTTAACGTACTTCCCCTTCTATGGATAAACCCCATTTGTAGTACTCTAATGCCTGTATTTGTGAACATTTACAACAAGCAAACAAGAAATAAAAAAAAAACAAGTGTTTTTTTTTTTGTCTGTCAAGTAAATCTAAATATACCAGAGTAATGAAGCGAACAAGGAATATCTTATATATACACAAAAGCATACTTATATACGATTTACATTTATAAAAAATATACATGTGCGTGTGTGCAACATGAGTATTTAGCTAAAAATAATAAAAAAAAAAAAAAGAAGGAAAATGTTTTATCGAAGATATTTTTTGTGAACGATATCTTTTGGATACACATATAGAAGTCAGGCATAATGCAATTATGTAACTTTTTATATCATTGTGCATATTTACACACACACACACACACATACGCGTTAACGCACTCATCGACATATATGAAAATAATATATTTACCTATATATCACACATATTTACGGGTTCCCCGGGAAACCCACATGTACATGTACTTGGATGGCATATTATTCGGCATCGATTGTGAATTATCTATCCGCAGCGAAGCCAGTTGCTTTGTCGGTGTTATACAACAAAAAAAACAAATTAAAACAAGAGCATTGTATGTATTCAAGAACAAAGAAAATGTATTAAAATATTTAAAAAAATATATGTATTGTGCGTCTTTACTTGATCTGAACTCTGGAGTCGGGAACTTTTATTCTCTAATATAGTTTGGCTTCAATTTGAAAAGCGCGGCTTTTGCTTGAATATGGAGCATAGTTTTAGGGCGTTCACTTTAAATACTAAAGTTTGGCAGTCACTCTGGAATCTTTGGTTAACCATACAGTTTTAAAGCCTATCTGTTTTATTGATTTCCAAAAATTATAATTAGGTTCACAATTTCAAAAATTGGTAATTTTTTTGATTTTCTATAAGGGATAACATCATCATTTTTGGCGAAAAATCGTCAAAAATTAGTGTTTCCATATTTGAATGCTAATCGATGGAAAACGTTATAACAAATTCAAAAACATAGGGAATTTTAAATTTAGACAACTATTTTTAATGTTATGGTAAAAGAACTAAACATTTTTCACCAAAATAAAATTAAAAGCTAGTGAATTGAAAAGTATGTGTAATAATTTATTGCAATTGGCATAGTAATATTTCAATCCGGAAATCAATCGCTTTCACCTCGTTGATTTTTTCTGCACAGCAAAACTTGAAGTTGCACTTATGCATTTTACATAACCCCAAATGACAATGCACATTGAAGGGCCAAAAAGCGAAAGTTGGTTAATGCATTTGTAATATTGCAGCGCAAAAGGAAATACATTTCAAAGCATTTAAATTGGAAGTGTTGTATTCTCCAGAGATTTGAGTAAGTATTAGTTTTCGCTAAAGTTGAAGCCAAAATCCGAACCCTGTTGCTGTAAAAGAGCTTAAAGTTTGTCTTTTAAACTTATCCCGCTGTGCTGTGGAAAGCTTTAAGGATGTTCTGAGCCAGGATAGAAAACATTGGAAAACCGTTGAAAGCTCCTTACCCGTCGAGATTGACCCACATAATTCAGTTCAGTTATATATTTGAGTGTGGTCATTAGTTTTGCGTAAGGGCCGGTGAAAAAACTCACGAAGAAAGAGTAGCTGGCGTGCCAAATTGATAGCATCAGTAATGAATAATAATGCCCAATAAGCGAGGCGGCTGATAATGACGAGATGTGCCCCATTACATAAACGAAAGCACATTGCACCGCAGCGCCAGCCAGGCCAGCTTATTAGCGTTAATTGTTGGCGACACTCTCATACTCTTATTCCAATTTCCATTCCATTTACAATTTCATTTTCACATCTATTTCCATTTCGCTTTAGTCCACCGCCCGCCGCCTTTGAATCAAAATCATTCAAAATCATTCGAACTTGGCAAGTGTCTGTCCCCCTTAACGCTTAACGAGATTGCAGTTCGACTGGCTCTCCTCTTCTCTCCGTTGGCCTTTGGTCATCACCGGCCACCGTCCACCGTCCATCGGGCATTGGCCATTGGCCATTGGCCATCGGCTGATAAATGAGTCTGGGCCAGACATTATGCAATATTGGGGCCCTAAGGCGATTGGGACCGGTACCCAAAATAGCCACCGAAATACGCCGCCATTCAAATGCAGTGATGCCCCAATAGTTGGAAAACGAATAGGTGCCAACATCGTTTCATAAATGTGGCTTTTATGTGCATACATAACTCTAATGGTATCTTCAAATTATAAATAGTACACTAACAGTTTTAGCTGAAAATCATAGAAATGGTATGCAAACGTAGGGCTTTTCAAGGTGGTAAATTTAACTTCTGGAAAGGTAAGAAACTATGTACTTCCTGGAAACAGATACAATTTTTCATATACTTCGTAGAGATACTTCGGATTTGAAACTGGCAGGGATTGTTTACTTTACATACTACATACATACATCTTGAAATAGAACCATTTGATGGAAATTGCACTAACTAACTAAATAAATACGAAACAAAATGAAATAAAAACAGCAGGATTTGTGGCCCAAAGCACTGGTTTCAAATGCTCATTGATGCATTCAGAGAAGACCACTTTGGGGAAAGGATGAACCAGGCAAGAGAATAAACCGGTGACAGTTGGGGATGCGGCAATCGGATCGATAAATCAGGCTTGTTTATGGCAACAGCAGCGGCCATAACCGTAACTCCCGCCGCCGGCAATGCATTGCCAGTGCCTTGGTGGCCAGTTCGAAAATCCATGGGAGTCGAGTGGAGGGTCTCGGTTTGGCCGTGGGGCCATGACCTGCCCCAAGTGCTTTGCGTAACAACAACTACAACAGTAGTGGCAACAACAACAGCAGTGGCAACAACAAATGCGGCGGCAACAACAAATGCGGCAGGGAGTGTGGAATTTTGTTGCTTTTGGCTTTCCCAGCCAGTCACGATCGCCGCAATTTTCTTGTCACTGTCACCCGAAATACGAAAAAAAACTAAAACCGCTCGGCACACGCAACTAAGCAACAGCAGCAACAGCAGCAACAGCGGCAACAGCGGCTTAAAAGACAAATAAACAAAGCGGCTGCCACAGTAAAAACT
This sequence comes from Drosophila teissieri, assembly GCF_016746235.2. NCBI lineage: Eukaryota > Metazoa > Arthropoda > Insecta > Diptera > Drosophilidae > Drosophila > Drosophila teissieri. The sequence continues at coordinate 10,987,900 of NC_053034.1, forward strand.
GCAACTGCACGAACAGCAGCAGTAACAGTAACAGAAACAGTAACAACAATAGTAAAGAGGAATACAAAATAAGAAAAATTGTTGCAGCAGCAACAACAGAAATTGGCGATTTGCCGCTGCTGATAAGAATTAAATTGGCAGGATTCAATGCGAATATGGAATACCCTAAGCGGGCAGTTTTTCAATAAATATAATAGGATGCGATTTAAAAATATTGACGATCCAAATAACTAACTAACTAATAACTAACTAAAATAAATGCATATCATAAATAAAATTGTAAATTAAATAAAAACCCAAATATAATAAAATCATTAATAAACTAATACTTAGAGTATATAGTCTTGGCTTGAAAATATAGTTATTCATATTATTCAGTTCTTAGATATTGTAATCTATTTATATTCAAGTGAATATACATTTGATTATGCTATCCAAATTTTGATAGTGTATGGTTGTAAGCATTTTACCATTTCAAGCACATAAGGATGTAGCTTAGTAGTTACAAGTATTGGTACAATATTTTTGTTATTTTCTGAATACACAAAGCTATCCACTGGTTTGCGCTACCCTTTTTCGGGTAGTGTACAAATGGTTTGCCCGCAAAAACAGCAAACAGCCGCAACGAGCGACAATTTAACGAGGCTGCTGCTGCCGTTGGATGTTGCTGGTGCTGCTGCTGCGTGGTGTTGCTGTTGCTGCTGCTGCAACAACATTTTGGCCTCTGCCGCGCTCGCAGTCGCTGCCGTCGCCGACGTCGACGCCGACTTCTTCGGGCGGCGGTTTCCATTTCATTTTTAAGCTAACGCTCGTCGCGTTCAGCGTTTTAATATTTAATTGTCGTCGATCGCGAGCGGTTGTCATTGCTCCACTGGAATAATAGTGGAATTGCCATTTCGATTGCCACGGCTGTACCGTTACCGTTAATCGTGAAGTGACCCACCACATACCCCATACCAGAAACGCGAAGCAGCACCACTTCTTTTTTTTTTTTGTTCAGTGTTCTGCAGTTTTTTGTTCAGTGTGCAGTTTGCCCAGCCGCAGTGGCCATGATCGCCTGGATTTCCATAAGTGCGGCCATCGTGCTGATCCTGTGCCCCCCGCACACCTCCTCGCGCAGCTACAGCAACGGCCTGATCTTCTACGAGCTGCGCACCCATCGACCCTACCTCCCGCCCACGGTCAGCGTGTCCAGGGGCCGCAACCTGGCCAGCGTCAAGTACTCCGAGAAGGGCTCCATCTGGTCCACCTTCGGCCAGCCCTGCGAGTGCAGCGGACCCACCTGCGGCTGCTGCGCCGGCCTCAAGGTCGATCAGTACCGATTCGATCAGAAAGGTGAGAGAACCTAAGGGAAAGCTTATATCCTATAGGACTTCTTCTTAGGACTTGAGCCCACAAACTAAATTGTAGAAATTCTGCAATGCTTAAACTGTTTGTATAAGTAGGAGATTAGTAATATGGAACAGTGTTTCTTAGTTGCCTTCCTTAAAGGCAGAATGTTTTGTGGTTTTTAGGGGTCTCATAAAGCCTATGTCACATTTGTTTAAAAAGAAATGGGCTTGTAATGTTGTATAACTACTAACTATGACTATGATTATGAGGTTTCATAGCTTGTTAATTTATATCTACACAGAAAAAGGATATGCAAGTTTTTTCCCAGTGTGCTCGTTATATATTCGCTGATGAAAAGCACCAATAATATGGGCGTTCATTTTCTGTATGCTATTTAGCCTTAATATCTTAATATCCACTAATGAGCACTGCCTTAGTAGTTAAGCCCCTCGGAACAATCCGTTGGCCATGTGGTTATGCACAAATTGGGATCTTTGCGGTCACTTAGCCTGGTCGGAATCGTGGCTGCTGGCCTGCGGGTGGTGGCCACATATATTTGGCTGCGATTTCGGGCTGGATTCCAGGCCGATTTCCTTGGCCAAGAAACCAAGAAACCGATCTTGGCCGCGGGTTGGCGGCGCATGCCGGAGACTACAATGCGATCGGCGGTTTGGTTTGGCTTGGTTTCCATTTCGCTCCGCTTCGCTTCGTGACATGCCAGCATTTGCCAATCAAAATGCCACAAATTGTTGGCGCTTCCAGCAGCGGTGGCCACCCCCTCATCCCCACCCTCATCCCCATCCCCATCCACCATTTGCCTGGGATCCGCCGACAGTTTGCCACCCGCCACTTTCATTCATTGAATCGAATCGTTTCGTTTCATTGTTGTGCCTATGCCTATCTGTAATTTTGACTCAACGTTTTCTTTCCATTTTGCCTCCGTTTGCAGTGTGCGCCAACGTGAGCTTCGTGCCGCATCTGGAGGAGGCCCAACTGGAGGTCTTTCTGAATGGCAGACCCTCCTCGAAGTACGGAATCTCGGTGCGCAATCCGGCGCCCTTCTGCATTCCCGTCATGATGGGTGTGCCGATGGCCATGTGCGTCCAAATGACCGACGTCAAGGTGGTGGGCAACAATCTGAACATGTGCATGGACTTTGTGGTCCGGATGGCCACCACCGATCTCTTCGAGATGCATTTCCAGTGCATGCAAATGGGTCTGGATGGCCTGCAGTATGTGGACAAGAATGGCAAGCCCGTGCTGCCGGTCGGCGATGGCCAGAGCGACGATCCGGAGGAGTACGAGTACGCCGAGCTGGAGGATCAGCCGGAAGACTATCCCTATCGAGAGGATGTCAAGGATGTGGAGGATCAATCGCAGGGCTATCAGCCAGAGAACAATCAGCAGCAAAAGAATACAACACTGGCCACTGATCAGGTGGAGGAGGATGACATGGAGGAGAATCAATCGATGGGCTATCAGCCTCTCATCAATAACCAAGTCCAGAAGATTGAGCCTCCTTTAAATCTAGAGGAAGTGAGCTACCTACCTCAGAGGAATCAAACCCTTAGCGAGCCAGCTAAACAGGATCAGCTGGAGGAAGAACAACCAGGCTATCAGACACTGGGTCAAATTAAGGTCGAGTACCAAACTGAAGAAAAGCCTGCGGAAAAGCTGCCGGAGATCCAACAACCTACAGAAGACACGTTGGATGAAGAGGAACCAACGGGCTATCAGCCACCGATTGCGATGGATCCCCCGCACAAAGCTCAAGAAGAACAGCAACCTGCCGAGGATCACCAAGAAGAGGAGGAGGAGGAGGAAGATGAGAAGGAGGAGGAGAAGACTTCGGAGAGCGAAGGAGATCATCAGGAGGACGAAGAAGCCGATGATGTGGAGCCTCTGCCAATCGAAAGTGAAATGCTAATGGCCAGCGATCCGGCAGAAGAAGCAACTCCCGCAGAAGAAGCCGAAGAAACGCCAGCTGAAGACGCGAAAGAGACGGCAGCAGAGGCGGCGGAGAAAGAGAAAGAGACGGAGAAAGAGACAGAGACGGAGCAAGAGACACCTGACAATGACAATGGTTATGGCGAGAGTGGCCCGAGGCCAAGTCAGGTAATTGAAACAATTACCAATTCAATAAAAGCCACTGAGGCGCCCACAACAACAACACCAACAACCACAACAACAACACCAACAACCACAGCAGCAACAACGAAAATACCAACAACAACCACAACGACAAAAATACCGACAACAGCAACGACATTTAACAAGCCAAACATTGGTATTGATGACACAAACAATGGGGAGAAGACAGTAGAAGCAGAGGGTGAGAAGACAGTGGAAGAGACGGAAGAAGAGAAAGAGGAGGGGGAGACATCTGAAGAAGGGGAGGCAGAAGACGGCGAAGAAGACGCGACAACAGTGGCTGTTGAAATGGAAAACGATAGTGATAATGAGATAAACGTGGACGATGATGAAGAAGGTGATGATGAAGTGGAGAAAAAAAACCGGGTGAAGGAACCCCCAAGCCAGGTGATCAAGGGGGAGAAGAAACAGGAAGAGGGAGCGGCAGAAAAGGTCGAGGAGGGCGCGCAGAAGGGGGAGAAAGAGCAGGAGAAAGAGCCGGAGAAAGAGACGGAGAAAGAGCCGACGAAAGAGGTGAAGGCAAGTCATGAGGAAAAGGTCAATCCGAAAGACACAGCATCTGAAGAAGATGAAGGAAAGGATAAAGAAGCAGGAGAAGAAGGGGAGGATGGCAATGAAGAAGAAGAGGGAGACGAAGACGACGAGGAGGAAGAGGAAGAAGAAGAGGAGGACGATGCAAAGGAAGAAGGCGAGAAAGACGCTGCAAAGGAATCTGCTGAAGCAGCAAAGCCCGAAGAAAGCGCTGTGAAAATTGATGAACATGCCAACGGCTATGAAAATGCCTATGTAAATCCGAATGCAAATGAAAATGCCTATGCAAATGCGAATGAAAATGAAAATGCGAATGAAAATGCATATGGAAATGCATATGCGACGCCGGCAGCGAAGTCGTTGTCCCGACGCCGCCGACTGCGCACCCGCCCACTGCCACGCCCCCTGAGGAAACACCATTAGGCCCCTCTCCACTCCACTCCTTAACTTAATTTATTGTAATTCGTAATTCGTAATTCGTAATTTGTAATTTGCAATTGTTAATGAATTGTTAATGCTAAACGTTGAAGCCTGTTAATTAATACGTATTTATTGTATTTATTGAAACCAACTCAAAGCCAAACTCAAGCGAAATAAACGTTAATTGTAATTTAACCACTGAGATTCCAAGTTAATAGCAGGGATTTTTCGCGGGTTGCCTGGTTGAAAGTGCAACCATAACTCCAGCTATTTAATATCGGTATTTTCTGGTAAAACTGCCCTGAGGCCAAATGCAAAATCGAAAGCTGTTAATAATAGTTTTCCACAGATCTCTACACTATTTCCCCATCATGATGGCTTAGCTCCACCAGTTAAACTCACACTTTTGTTCACTGGCTTCACTTGGTAACTTGCCAAATTTCAGTTGGCCCAAATTAGCGTTTTTCCCGAAATTAGCCGTATAAAAAATTCAATATGTCATGGACGAGTGGCCTGTACAAGTCCCTGCTCCTGCGGAGCCAGCAATCGCTGGTGCGTCCGGATCTCGCCCTCCTGGACCTGCAAATATCCAAGCGGACCATTGAGACGATGATCGCTTACCAACGGGATTCCAATTGCAGTTCCAGTCTTTCACGCACCGCCGACATCGTTGCCAGGAAGTGCGACGAGCTCTACAATGCCAACGAATTCGAGAATGCCCTAACCACGCTCTATACGGACGGACGTCCCTTCAGCGGACAGTTCGCCCACGGGCGCTTCGAGATGATTAAGCAGCGGGTGAGTGTATCATATTTCGATCGATTTTTGTTTAAAGAAATATCACTTACCCTAGAGCCTCGCCGTTTTCGAAGACACCTTGGGCGAATCGCTGCGTCCCTTCATGCAGCAGCACAGCGGTGTCCTGGAGCAAATCAGCCGCCGGCAAAAGGAGCTGGCCGCCCACGTGGCCCGCCCACTCTGGAAGACGCTGCGCGACCGGCGGCAGTGCGACGTCCAGAGTGTCCTGGTCAAGGAGCGGCCGCAGTTGACCTGCCTGGAAAAGGCGCGTCGGCGGGCGAGTGAGAGCCTGTACAACTACAACTACTTGGGTCGCAGCGCCGTCGATGTGGCGCTGCTGCGTCAACTGCGCAGCGACCGCAACTTCCTCAATCCCCTCCGGCTGATCACCACGCCCCCCCTGCGCCAGCTGGCCGAGGAGCGGTTCACGATTGTGCGCCGCTTTATGGTGAGTCCAATGCGGGGAAAAGCACCCAACCCCACTTCTTACTTACTCGTACTTGCTTAAGTCACTTGCTTGCCCTCTTGAATTCACTTAGAAAATGCTTCAAGCGCGGAATCCGATGTACAACCGGCGGTACGTGCGCCAGCGGCACGGCCGGATTGCGGGGGACGGGGGGGAGCGGCGCCGGTGGCAGGAGAGGCACCTGTTCCACGCGCAATACCAGACGCGACGCGACTGCATGCGGATGCTGCACGAGGTGCACCGGCGGCGGCGCGAGGGCGATGTGGAGAAGCTGTCCGACTACGTGGAGGACATCATGTCGGGATTCATAGAGTATAAGACGCAGCGCACGCTGCCCTGGAAGTGGGAGTTCATCAACGACGTCTACAATACCCTGGCACTGGCCCACTGCGACAAGTGCACGGTGCCCGCCCATGTGGACTTTCTGCAGGCCCAGAATCGACCCATTCTGTATCTGCTGCGGACGGAGAAGCTGCGCGACATGAGCGTACGGTTCGGGGGAGCCAACATCTATGTGGAGATCGAGAAGGAGGATGAGCGGCACAGCCGAATGAAGTGAGTTTATATATATAATTATTTAGGCATATAAATGAAATATTTCTGATTCCTCAGCCAGAAGCGGGAGCAACTGGAGAACCGCCTGCGTCACTCCCGCTTTCCCATCGAACGATCCTACTTGTTTTTCGAGATCGCGCGCTGCCACTTCAAGGAGTCGCGATTCGACAAGTGCCTCGTGGTGGCCCGCAAGGCCTTCAACGGTGGGTTATGCCCCTTAACCCCTTGTGGCACCTCCTTTAACCCCCTTTAACATCCTTTTTAACATCCATGCAGAGGCGCGCAGCTGCAACTGTCTGATCTGGCGGTTCAACAGCATCTTCCTGGGCTGCCAGGTGCACGCCGTGCTCAATCGCTTCGAGCGGCTGAAGGAGTCGCTGGCGCGGGCGAGCCAGCTGGCCAGCGAGCTGCAGGCGCCCAAACTGGTGGCCTATATAGCCATCTGCATCAACGTGAACAACTACGATCTGGCATTCCAGCGGATGCGGCAGTCGGATGTGGCCAGGCGAAAGTCCCGCCGACGAAGTCCCATCAGCACAATGACATCGAACAGTTCGCAGGGATCGCAAAGTAGCACATAGCGTAGTTATTTTATTCACTAAACTAGTTGCTCTTGGCTCTCCATTTCACTTTAACCCGGTGGAATTTAAAGCTAAGAGCAACAAGTTGCAGGTAACTTAGGAACAAGTTTTTACCATTACCGAATCTTACCATTTGATCTACTTTTTTTTTAGAAATAAATGTTGAGCAATGGTTGCAAGTCCATTAAAGATAATTTTCGAGAGAAATGCATTGCTATGATATCTTTTTTGCTCAATTCGGTTATAAATAACAAAATTTAAAATTTATGAAACCGGGTTAAGTGCGAATTCTCCCACGCCAATAGGCGAAAACAAAAGTGTTGGATTTTCACAGCATTTAGTGTTGGCCCCAAATGTTGCAATGGCTAAATTAGTAAGCGAAGCGCGGGAAAAAGAAATATAACAAAAATAGTAGTAAGAAAGAAAATACAATGAAAGGGGAGCCATTAGGGCCGTGAAAAACAATAGCCCCCCATAATCGGGCAATATTATATAACACTTAAATGCCAGCAGCTGAAATTATTTAATGATGTTGTTACCTTCCTCGTCTGCCTTTCGTGGCTTTGCTGGCGATTATACGACAATTATTACAATATTTATTTAAAGTTGTACCCGCTACTCGCAGAGTTGAAGGGTATGCTAGATTCGTTGAGCAGAATGTAACAGCTAATATAATATGTATAATTTCTTGATCATAACCAATAGCGGAGTCAATTTGTGGCTTAATTTTTTAGTTTTATTACTATTATTGCCAATTTCTTTCGGTACAAGATTGTTAAACTTCCAGTTTCGCACTCCCACTAGCTGAGTAATGGGTATCTGATAGTCGAGGAAATCGCTTGCAACCTTCTCTCTTGTTTTAATTGCTTTTATTTTTCACACCGCTCGCAAATGCCTTTTTTTTGTTATCGTAGTTTTTTGACTAAATATTTTTTTCACTTGTACTTCTTCTATTTTTTTGTGTACAACTTTGCATAAGCAACTTGGTAGGGTGGGGTTTTCAGGGGGAGGGGGGGATAGCGGCTATTACTCTTCATTTGTATGCCAGCGGGAGTGTGGGTGTCCGCTGATTTTTTTTATTTTGGTTTATTTCGGTTCGCTTTTTGCGGAAAGAAAGTTAGCTGACAAAAAAAAAGAAAAATGAAAAAAGTGAACTGGACATGGGGCAGCCGCCAATTAAATGTTTTGCTTTTGGCGCTTTATCGTTTTTGGCAATAGCGCAACAAGCCATGCGAAGTGTCGTCGAAATGCGACCGAAAACAATAAATAAGCACGAAACAAGCAAAGTCGAGCAAAAAGCGAGCCAACAGCTGCATTTCAATTGAATTTCCAGGCAGTGGGTCCGAAATTCGCCGCTCCAATGGGAGAAATTGCAGCTATTAGGGGCAATCTTGTTCGCAAAGTTTGTAACAAGTGAGGGAATTTGGAAGTTTAATCAAAGTTGCTAAACTGCAACTAGTGCTGGAGTTGCTTGTATTAACTAATATGCGCAACTTCAAATATATTGGTTGGGCAAACTTATAATTATGAATGGAGAATCCATTTTGCAACTATTTTAATTATTAAAAAATTTGTACTGTAATTTTTTTTAGTTATATAATGCTTTAGTTATATAATGCTCAAAACTAATGACAAAGCTTCTTCTTTACACCAAACTTGCATAATATTACAATTAGTGTTAATCAAGTTTATTTTTCACTTACACAGTGCTCCTAATTGCAGATACTTTCCTTGTTTCGCAAGCAGCGAGCTGAGTGAGTGGAGCCGCACTTGTTGCTATGTGACCTGTGACCCGCCGCCACCTGCAGCCAATTAGGTAGCACTCATACGCCCTGTTGCATGCATAAACGGCACTGCAAATCAAAGTCGAGGTGCGGGCCAAATGGACGGAGGCGGACGGAGAACTAGGAGGGAACTACTTCTGCGGATTAAGCTCAGACTGCAGTGCACTGCAAGAAAAGGATTGCATTCGTAAACACAAAAGAAAAGTATTTATAAATGCGTTAATAAAACTATGACACTATAGCAAGATCATTAGATATTTAACTTAAAATCATTTTAAATTTTCAATATATATATGAAAAATCATGTACATTCGTCCAGTGTATGTGCATAAAAAACTCATATGCTCAGGTGTCACTGGCTCGTGCAGGCGCAAATTGAGTTCACCTGAACGTTGACTTTGTGTCAACTGATAACACACGCAGATGGCAGATGGCAACGGAAGGCGCCTGCGGGTGTGAAGGACAACAAGGACACGGCCGACTGGCCGCTAAATACGGCCAAATACGGACACTACAGTAATTAGCCGGAATTTGCCGGCACGGAGTGGTGGTGGTCAGGTGTCGACTTGATCCAGAAGACAGGCCTCCAGTGGACGCCTCGAAACAGAGGTGCTCGCAAAATGACATCCTAACATGAGTACGAGTATATTCTGACTTGCTGGACAATAGAATAAATACAGAAATATACAAATTTAATCACAATAAAATGTTTAATTTAATGGATTAATACTTAGTCGCGCTCAAGTAAACTGCCCTCGTGTGTGTGCCCAAACAGCGGGATATCCTGCCACGACTGTGTCGTGGATGCTGCCTGGCTGCCTTGCTGCCTGCTTGCATCCTTGTGGCGGGGCACTCGCCACTCGGAGATCCGAGATCCGAGTGCTCGGAGCCGAGTTGTACGAAGTGCACGGCTTGGGCTTCGGGCAGCATTTCCATGTGGCTGTGGCGGCCACCAGTCGCCGGATGGGCGCCTCAGTTCGCTTTTGTGTCGCCTTGTGGCAGGTCGCCTCCGCAGTCGGCTACTTGATATTCGATACCTCATACGCCCCGTTGGCCCGGTACAAGAATCGCACGAAACGCAGCGAAAGTGCGCCAACTTTCGGGCGAACTCAACTGAACTGAACTGAATTTGAAAGTGCGACAGGATAGGCGTTGTCTGGCCTCTTTGGAGGTGAGCGTTTGTCATCCCCGTGGATTTCGATTTATTATTTATAAACAGTGTCTCTGTTTTGCGGCGCAAACACTTTGCATAGTTAGATGGGCCAAGTGGTCCAAAAGCCATTTGCATGAATCTTTCATTTCATTACACTCTATGTTTGCCCCGGTCGAGCAATACGAATTATTGCAACGGATTTGAGAGACTTCCACTCCACATACGGCGTTTTTACGGTTTTCTAAGCCCCTCGAGTGTCTTTGTCCTTGTTCTCCCCAAATTGTGTCTTAGTTATTTGAGCGTTTATCTCACGCGTGGGTAACTCCTGCCAATGCCTTTGGCTTAAACCAGCACACACTCGTTTTGGCCATTACTTTGTCATTTGATAGGTCCTAGGTTTTGTGACCACAAATCAAAACACAGGATTCACTAGCAAAACATATACATATAGAGGGCAATAAAGAAGGAGTCTTTTGTAACCCAGTAGGGGCTATAAAACATAAATTAACTATCTTTTATGCCACCAAATGCTATTCAAATGTTACTATTTCTATGCCACAAAGTGCTATTCAAATATTACAATGTTACTAGTTTATGTTACTATTTCTATGTCACAAAGGGCTATTAAAGTATTACTATATCCATATATTTGTTGCTCTAATATTCAAATGTTTAAATGCAAGTTTTATATTTTCTAGATGTTAATTTTATAAGGGAAGTAAAAAATATACTATAATTTATCGTTAATTTGCAAAACAAATTCAATTTTGCAGCTATTACTAAAGTTTATCAACTTCTTATTAAGTTTTACTATTTATAGAACAACACGTCGCTTGATTGTAAGTCGATAAATATATTTCGCTATTGGAAATGGGCAAACATACTTTCACTGAGTACTTTTAAGTGTTTGATGAAAGATTCAAAGCACAATTAGTGGAAAATTCTTGGTATTTTGATGGGGTAAACTCGAGTTATCCGTGAATGCCAGCCATAACATTTCCATTGTCACTTTCAGTAAGAAGGGAAGAATGGGGAATAGCAGGCGACCCACACGTCGTATACTTAATATTTATGCCACATGGCTGCTTCTCATATTTGTGCACTCACAATTGTCGGAGCTGTAGCAGCGTTTCGGTAATCAGCCAGGTGAATTGCAACGCAGCTGACAATGCACCAGCCACGCCCATCGCCCCACCGCCGCCTCCTGACTGATTGGCTCCAATGCGGGATGAAAGAGCTGCATAATGCCGATCCAATCTTGCGTAGCAGCCAGCTAAACGTGTGTGTGTGTGTTTCAGTCGAAAAGGGTGCGGGAACTGGAAGCTGGGAAAATACAGGATCGGAAAATTCAGAAAAACGCTGGAACAGGCGTTGCCCGACATCATGAAAAATTCATGACGCATGCCAAGTGATTCATGGCGCCACCTGTCGAAACGCATGCATAATTGAAAACTGCATTGGCATCCACTGCAAAATGGCCAACGGCAGCAGGAATCTGGGCAAACAGCAGGCGTATCACTTGGAAAAGCCTCTATTAAATCATATACCGCTGCCTCTTCCCAGCCCATTTTCATGCCCTTTTCTCTCTGGCTAAAATGCAAAACATAGGTCGTTATTATTCTCTACCACAAAGTGAAGCTGACTGAAAGACAACATTCTTAAAACAATATTTTGCGGAAAAACATGAGAAATTGCTCAGCTAATATTCCTTGGATGTTTTAATGTGGCATGCAATCAATTAAAAATTATTACCTCGATAAAATGTACACGCAAAATGCAAACCACATTAATGTTTACACTACGAGCCAAGTATTGGAATATCTGAAACATTTATTGCTGCATTAATTCATGCAGTCATGAGTAACACGATTATTAATATTTTTATATTTTATATTATCAAATCTCTGACTCTTGGCAATCCGCTTCCCATATGTCGAAATATAGAGAGCTATGCAATCCAACTGTAATCTGGATATACATATATATATATATTTATATAAATTCCCCTTTTTTTAACAGCATTCTCTGTTTTTCGGCTGCTAGCATATAAAATGCACGTTGGGCTGGCGGGCAATAAATCTAACGATAATTTGATACGCCGAGTTTTACGACGCTTTCAACGACGCTTTCATTCGCTTGGCGGCCACCCCCTTGGCCATCAGGAGGTTAATGCCCCAAGTCGCTTGTCAGCACTGTAAACACTGCAAAGTGCCGGAGCCCTAAGCCCCCCGTTTCCAAAGCCCAAAGACGAGGGCCCTAAGTCCGCAGCTCCAGAGCTCCGCGGCTCCGGCTAAGCCAATTAAATTAGACGTCGGACTGTTAACTGTTGCATGTCTTTGGGGGCTTCGCTGGGCCATCGTGGGTTAATCGGGGGTTAAGCGGATGGGGCTCTACTTGCAACCATACAACCATTTGAACGACGTAATTCCCCAACATTGCGAATTAAAACAAGCAATTCGTTTTTAATTTCTGACATTCGCCATTAATGAATTTATTTAGTGGCTGACTTTCTTAATGGGAAATTATACCAATTTGAAATGCATAATGTGATATTATTATTTTATTTTCCATATTGACACTGCTAAAGAAAATTCTATCAATAAATGATTCTCAACAAGCCCAATGAAAATGATTATTATTATTATTATGCGAGTTTGTAACATTTTGGATTTATTTGCGTCAAACTTTTTAATAATTAACAAGTTATGTTGACTTTTCCAACTGCCCTTTAATAATGCTTGCAAATGCAGTCAGAGTTGTGAAATTTGAGTCATTTGCAAGTTTTTTGGAGAGAAAATCTTGAAGAAAATCTTTAGTTGATTGAAGTTTCCGCGGGGCAAGTCATCTTGTTCCGCATTTTCCGCATCCCTTTCTGCTTTTCTTTTTCTTGTAGATGGGCTTTTCCCAAGGGGTGACTTCAACTCATTTTGTGTGGGCTTTTCCGCGGCTGGGGAATTTCCCCGCCTTTCCTCAGCGCTTTTCACGGTTAAATGTCGCATACTTTCCGTTACTTGACGCATTTTTCGCGGCCTTTATCTAGCTTAAAATTGTTCATAAGTATTGCTAGAGCATCACAGTTTGTAAAATAATGACGTTAAAAGTATAATTTAAAGCAGTTAATAAGTTCCATCACATAAATGTTTTAAAATAATATATTTAATAAGCAGCTCACGTTGTTGGTCGAAAGAAGTTTGCACTTTGGCCCCGCTTTAATTGTGAGTCGCTCGTGGAAAACCCGCGGAAAAGTTCGGCAAAAATCGCTTGTTTTCCCCGAGAGGTCCCCCCAAAAATTAGACTACATTTTCGCCCCCCTTTAATTGTGTGCCATTCGTGGATTGCTTCCAAATCAGCGAAGGACGTAAGGACATAGGAGTGCCGGCAGATAGTTGGACAAAGTGCTAACCCCTTTTCTATGTTTTTCCATTATACATTTTCCCCGCTCCTCCACTCGTTTTACGTTCGCCCCACAGTGGCGTTCTCCCCAAAGTGGAGTACATGCCAGAGAACTGCAAAAATGGCATTTTATGATAACAAACGAAATAGATTTTGCCCAAAGTCTGTAGATAGCAACACAAAATAAATATTTCTTTTTTATATATTATATTATTTGCTTGGTTAAAATTTTTAATATTTGCTTCCCATATTTAACTTTATAAATGTATTATTATCTTTCTTTAAATGATACAAAAAACCAGAAGTAGTAGCCCCCTACGTAATACTTTCAGCTATCTTACTTATAATTTTATAATTTCACTTTGAATGCCAGCTAGAACAATGGAAATAGAATAGTGTTAATTAAGTATAAATATTATTTAATAATATATAAGATTGTTTAGCGGGTGCACTTAGAGTGCCGGTGCCTTGCTGCAGTTCTCTGGTACATGCATCCTCAATTATGCCATCGCCACAGCAACAGGCGTGATATGGAGTATGGTGGCCTTGTAGCCTTGTAACCCTGCCACTATTCGCCCACTTTCCCACTTTGCCACGCCCCCAAGCCCTATGTAACTCGTCAAACTCGAACTCAGACCGCGTCGAGTTTCATGGAGTTCATTAAGTATTTTAAATATGCATGAACATAATTTCGCCGTGCAACTGCCGGCGAGGACAAGCAGCTGTCTTGCTAATTGAAAGGGAATTTCACGCGGAGAACTGCAATGAAATAGACTTTAAGGTGTTTAAGTTTGAGCCAAATCTTCACCTGAAGCAGTTGAGAATAACCCAAGGAACTGTCATGAAAAAATCAAGTATAACAAGGAAAGGTCTTAATTGATTGTATAATTTTTCAAATATTTCCTTAACTGTTAGTATGTTTTCTCTCAGTGAGTGGATACGGATACCAGGGGCATTGTTAGTTTTTGTCTAATCCATATTTGTTCAAACAAAATGGTGAACACGTGGCGCACTCGTCAGGATCAGGTATATAGATATATATATGTGCTCCACAAGGAGCTGGGATTTCAATGGAGACGGGGGCGAAAAAGGATTCGGAGCAGAGAAAACAAGACGGGAAAGTTTCCCACCTTCTTCATTTTCCTTTCCACATTTTCCGCAATTTCTGTTGCCACTTGTTGAGAGTCGTTAATTTATGATGATTGCGAAAAGGAAAACTTCGGACCGGCAAGGCGAACTTTACATCCATTTTATTTTTCATTTTTATCTAGGCTCCGGTTTTGGGTTTTCAAGGATTTCTCGGTGGGCCGGTGGTTGAGTGTTCACAGTTTGCGATTTAACGAATCGACACGTGTTGGGTTTTCCCATTTTCTCAATTTCCCAGCTTCTATTATCGCGCCGCAATTTATTGCGCCTGTAACTTGTTCGTTCTGTAAACATTGACAACAATAATAGCATCTCGTATGGGACATCAAAGCGGCCTCAGATTCACGGATGGGGTTTTAAAAGTATCCTACGACTTTCCTTGATTTTAATTCATATACTTTAAGATGGCCTTAATAATAATGTGATGTAATAATGTAAGATCTGTAGCCACGGGAAAACATTTTAATCCCTCGAAAATGTCCGCGCACACGCCTCTGAAAATTCCACATTTAACGCGCGATAATGGGGCATGAGTCGTGCATTCGGAGGCATCTGTGCAGAAACCTGCAGATAATGCAAAACAGAACAATATAAACACGGGCCCTGTGGTTGCGAAATGGAAAATGGAAAAGTGCTGCCGGTGCTTCGTTGACAATGGAGGGGGAGAAGTCCTGTCTCTGCGCTTCTAGACAGCTTTGTTAGCACTTGAGACAGCGACCAAGCAAAACACAAAAGAGTGGACGGAACGCCACAGTCGAGTGCACGACTATGGGATACCTCTTAATCGGATAGGGGTATCTACTGCGAGTGCAGTAACTGAATGCCTTAACATGGCTCTTTCTAATGAACTTTTAGTTAACTGGCACCGTAACCCGTATGCACAGTACTCAGTGCTAAAAGTGCTTCAGGCGGAGAAGGCAAAGCAAAGTGGGCTGAAAAGTTGTGAAGGAGTCGGCAAACGATGTGATAGTCTCAAAGCAAACAGTATCCTTCGGGCCAGGAGATGAAGACGCAGATTACTGCGTGAGGAGTGTGAGCCAACGACATTTTGACCCAATTGCCGAGCAGTTCGCAGATGGAAGAAGGGACACAAGTACATTTGCTTTAGAACGGAATGAAAGCCATAAAGCCCAGTGAGACAAAGTGAAAACCACTTGAGACGACTTATCGCAGCTTTTGACCCCGGCCAACAGACCAATTGCCACATTTCTCTCTATTTGCATATATATACCATTTACCATTTACCATTTACCATGTACATGGCTGGTTAGTTCTTGGAACCTTTTAGTGGCTAATTAGGGCGTAAATCAGCCAGGCACTAACATTAATTGGCAATAATATTTATTCATCATGACAACTGCGAGACACCAACCCAGCCAACCGACCGCATAATTCCGAGATCCGAGAGTATGTGTCCTGGCCAAACAAGGACATACTTGCTTCGGTTGCCACATATTTGTGGGATGGCCGGGAAAGTATGTGGAATGTTTATTCTGCCTCCGAATGGGCGAACAATTTGTTCAGCCCTTACGCATAAATTTGGTTTCGTTTAGCCAAAGAGCTGTGTGCATATTATTTTTGGGCAATTGTGTATACAATTTGGTATATGCCGAGATTCCGCAGCGATTTACAGCACATTTTGGCAGGAATATAAATTAAAGGTTTAAGACTGGCGAAAGCATCATATTTTTACCATCAAATATTTATAAGGCAATCCAGAGCTGCGAAAGGTCAAATAAATGAGCCCTTTGAACCTCAGTTCAGTTTTCCTTTGGAAAACACAACCAAAAAAAATCCAGTTACCACTCGTGAAAAACTTGGCAATTTGTTTACTGTTGGCCGTGTCACCTGCTTACATGCATAAAATGTGGCAGGTACTTGGTTGCCTTCACAGTTTCTCCGTCAGCAGACTTACTCACTTTCCTGCTCACTTCGCAAATGCCGTGGAAAATGCCGGAAAAGTCCCCCCACCCACCGAAACTGGTTCCCTGCCAGAGACGTCTTACAATTCATTTGGCTGCTAATTGTTTGTCGAGCGTCTTTTTGGCAGTTCGTTGGCTGTTTTTTCCGAGCGGAGTTCGGAGTTCATTACTCAAGTCGCTCAAAATGGAGGAGTGACCCAAAGAAATGGCATTGCTTAAAACAAGCATTTCATTTCGAATTTCAAACTTGTTTGCTACTTGCTTGTTGGCAGGGCAAGAACATCATTTGTCACATGTCGTACTGTTTTCATACTTTTTCACTCAAAATCCCAGAAATCCCATTTTAAGGATGGCATTTGGCAAACGGGGAAATGTGGCAAAATCAATCCAGTGAAATTGAAGTCAGCTTCAATGCCGCACGCAACTCCAGAAATTGCTGCCATTTTGTAAGTAATCCCCAAATTTGGTTAAGCTTTTGCGGAACTTTCGCATTCAGAATTCATAATTCACTTGCCAAACTACCGCATTATTCACTGGAATTGGCAACTTTCACTGGCCATCACAGCACCATATACACTCGTATCTGGCTCTCTGGTTTTGGCCAAGTTCCCTGGCGAAACTTTCGGAGTTCGCAAACTGCAGCTGCAGCTGCAACAGCTCACTGCCACATTCACTGCCGGATCTGTCTAATTAATTTTCGGGTGGCTGCCTCTTTGCCTTCTTGCCACTCTGCCCCGATCCCTCTATCACCGAGTATTATTATTATGCTGTCCCTCTGGGGACTTACTGTCCAGTTATCATAAGCTGACATGGACGATGTCCAGGCATGGGGCATAAATGTAATTACTGATTACTGACTTTGCTACACAGGCCCCCCTCCCCCCCGAGTGAAATAAAACGATTTCCGTGGCACCACGAAGGGGCAATGTCCTTGAGCGAGATGCCGCATATGCCGCTCGCTGGTGAAAAACCAATTCCAATATGCTAAATCATGTTAAATCACCTCGAATTCTAGTTATGAAAATATTTCAGAATATCCGTGGTAATTTAAAAATATTCAAAATATCCGTGGTAATTTAAAAATATTTAAAATAGGCATAGTGAATTGGGATTTAATATGCAAAATGTTGCGACTCTCAAGCTCAATTTTCGGCATCACTGTGAAGAGAGTGAAAGTGGGGAAGGGGGCATGGGGAAATGGGGAAATGCAATTTTCCCACAAACAAACAAATCTGCGTGTGTGCCAGCTGAAAAGTTAATTAAAACACAATGCACCATTTGCAAAATTCTAGAAAGGAAACGGATAGGGGTTACGCATAAAACGCATGTGCTGCGAATTTCGCGCGCATTTTCCATTTTCCATTTCCCAGGCCAGCGCTTGGAAACTTTTGCCGAACGTCGCAAATAATTTAAGGAAATGCGCCGCTGAGCTGGAAAATGTCACTTAAAAAGTTTTTGTTTTTGTCTTTGTCGCCCGCAGTAGCCTACTTCCCAGGGCTTTTCCACGAAAATTTTAATTGAAACAGTCAGCGTTGGGGAAAGTGAGGAAAACTGCATTGTCGCCAACGAAATGTGGGCGTTGGCCAAATGTAATTCATTCAACGCACACACACACTCGCAATGTCACTCAAGATGGCACATCGAACAGGTGATTGGCACTCGGAAAGGTCCTTTGATCGGGAAACACGCCTCAGGACACACACGCACACACATTTATTGTTTAATTGTATTATGCGGTTATCCTGACACTGAAAGTGAAGCGATGCGTCAACAAAACAGTTTGGCTGCGAAATCTTAGACAAATACTGGCTGACAATCAGCAGTTGAAACAGCTACATAATTGTCATTCAATATTTAGTTGGGCAAACAATTTAGGTTTAGTAATACTGACAGGAAATTGTCAGAAAAATGTCCCTCTGCGATTCCCATGACATTTATTTGATTAACTCAATTTTTGACAAGAAAATAAGAGAGAGAATGTCACGTAGAGTGAAATCTGAAGTGAAGTTAACTGGTTGAGAGGTTTGAGCTTATGTAAGCTCCTTGTGCGATTCCCGCCGGACTGAGCATAAATGCAGGATTATCCTTCCGGTTGCAATCGCATTCTCGGCGACCTTCAACTTCAATGCCTCACTTCCGGCTGAAACCCATCGTTTTCTGTGACTTCAACAGGGCTTTTCGGGCGAACTCAGCTGGCAAGGTCCTGGCTGCGACCTTGTCCAGGACAGGCAGTTGGCAAGTGGCTGCTATCTGGGTGACTGCTGTCCTGGCAACAATGTCCCAATGTCCTGGCATCGGTTCCTGACAGTTAGTCAGTGTCAGGCCGTGATTCCGCCGCCTCTGCCCCCTCTGCCCCTCGGACCCGAAGATCCTGTGATTTATGCGCCCCTTTGCATATGTCGCCGCCACTCGGTCACGTCGGAAACGCTGCCAGGACACACACACACAGGACACACTACGTGCACACATCTCCCTGTTATGAGCAAAAAAGAGCCGCAGATAGGCCAGTCACCCACACCCAGACATCTGGCCCCTTTTGAGCCCTTATTTATGGCAGCGTTTCAGTTACGGCTACTGTCCTTTCCCCCCCAAAAAAAAAGACGGCCAGTTTGCTATTATAAAAAAGTGCGTGTCTCGTAAACAACAATGTCATTATAATAAACAAACTCCCCGTTCGCAGAAGGCACAGAAATAGTTGGAGAACATTTCACTACACAACTTTTCGAAGGCATCTCAGCTTCAAAGAGTTCCAATTAAATTTCACCTAACAAATAATAATTTTTTAATAGTAAATAGATGTATAAATTATTCTTTATTTTCTAGTTTTATCACTGCAAATATAAATTCATTTGTTCGAATATAAAATATATATTTCAGCTAAAAGCTTGCCAAAATAAACGAACTGTCTTAACGCATTAAGTAGTAAAATCTTATGGCATATTGTGCTATTTTTATCCCTGTTTATGCGTGTGTGTTTCCTGCCTTTTCTCATCAACACGAAGTCGAAGGAAAAGCGGAAAAATCGGCGGGTTGGGGTGGCGGGAAACTTCACATCATTTTCGCGCTGGCAAAACTTGCCCCGACGATGTTTGCTTTTTATAGCCAAACAACAAGGACAGCGAGTGACGTCAAAGTGCTGCTCAAACTGTGCGACAGCGACATCCTTTTGCCTGCAAATCACTCGGCCAACAAGCGCCATTTTGCCATTTTGCCATCTTGCCAAGTTGCCGCAGCTAAAATGGTTAAACTAATTGATGAGGCCATTAAGAATTAAGAAAAAGGCTGGCAAAGGCGCATAAAAAATACAAGAGGGAAACCAAGAAAAATCCCTCAAGTTCTCCGACTATAAGACAGCAATCTTCGTCCTTTAAATAACAGTTAACAAGTAGATAGCAATTTAAGATACACCTCAGAGGGCTGGAGAAATGCTCCGCTAATGGAATTAATTATTGCGAAGGGTATTCTGTAATCAACTCGAGCAATTTAAAGATAACAAAAAAACAAGCGAAAGAAGAGCGAAGGGAAAATCTTGACGGAAAAGTCCTGGCTGCATGGGTGGCGATGGGGGTGAAAGGGGGCTCCACTTCCTCTGCAGTTAAGACTCTTTGTCAGCCTGATAAATGACATGTTATTGAGTGACGTTGAGCTGCTTGCATTCGGTTGCATTTGAGTTGAACTGGAAGAGCAAATGCCATGTGTAGAGCAAAAGGAGATTTCAGATCTGACTGAATAAGAACTTTAGAACACTTAAATTGAAATTTGCATTTTCTGCAGTTTTACATTGTAGTTTTGCCTTAAATGGGCTTGTCAGAAAGTTCAGAAAAAATCGGAAAATGCCAGCAAATGCTGTTACAGTAGATTTAGCTAGAAGAGCTGCAATTGCGGGTCATAAAATCGAAACATTAATGGTTTTCCAGGCAACAAAGTGGAGAATTCCTATTGCTGTTCAGCAAACACAATAACAAAGTCGTCCAAAAATACTGATATTTAAATCGCAAAAAAACAGAAAATCAATTTTCGGCCAAAATCCAAAAATCATCATGAAAAATTGGAAAAAATTTTAAAAAAAAATCCTTTTTTTTTGGTAAACACAGTTTGATTGGAAATTTAATTACGAATTCAACGAGATATGACTTTCCATATTTGGACCAATATTTCGAATGCTGTAATAAAAATAGTGAAAATAAAGTTCACAAAAAAACAGAAAAACGAATTTCGGCAAAAATTCAATATTTACGATTGGGATTTTCGGTATAACTTGGCCAAAAATGGTCGGAAAGTTAAATAAATTACATTTTTGTACTCCTAATTACCAATACTAACCAAACATATTACTTTTGGACCGACTTTGTCAAAATAATTTTTGGCCAAATTTTCGCATTTTTTGTAAGGGGTACCATCATCAAAATTTGCAAAAAAATGGAAAAAAAATTTAATTTTTTCTGTGAACACAGTTTTGTTGGAAATTTAATTACGAACTCAACGAGGTATAACATTCCATATTTGGACCAATATTTCGAATGTTCTGATCAATATAGTGATATTTAAATCGCAAAAAAACAGAAAACTGATTTTCGGCAAAAATTCAATATTTACGATTGGTATTTTCGGTATAACTTGGCTGAAAATGGTCAGAATGCAAAAATAATTACAGTTTTTTACTCCTAATTACCAATACTAACCAACTATATCACCTTTAGACCGACTTTGTTAAAATAATTTTTGGCCAAATTTTCGCATTTTTTGTAAGGGGTACCATCATCAAAATTTGCAAAAAAATGGAAAAAAAATTTAATTTTTTCTGTGAACACAGTTTTGTTGGAAATTTAATTACGAACTCAACGAGGTATAACATTCCATATTTGGACCAATATTTCGAATGTTCTGATCAAAATAGTGATATTTAAATCGCAAAAAAACAGAAAACTGATTTTCGGCAAAAATTCAATATTTACGATTGGTATTTTCGGTATAACTTGGCTGAAAATGGTCAGAATGCAAAAATAATTACAGTTTTTTACTCCTAATTACCAATACTAACCAACTATATCACCTTTAGACCGACTTTGTTAAAATAATTTTTGGCCAAATTTTCGCATTTTTTGTAAGGGGTACCATCATCAAAATTTGCAAAAAAATGGAAAAAAAATTTAATTTTTTCTGTGAACACAGTTTTGTTGGAAATTTAATTACGAACTCAACGAGGTATAACATTCCATATTTGGACCAATATTTCGAATGTTCTGATCAATATAGTGATATTTAAATCGCAAAAAAACAAAAAACTGATTTTCGGCAAAAATTCAATATTTACGATTGGTATTTTCGGTATAACTTGGCTGAAAATGGTCAGAATGCAAAAATAATTACAGTTTTTTACTCCTAATTACCAATACTAACCAACTATATCACCTTTAGACCGACTTTGTTAAAATAATTTTTGGCCAAATTTTCGCATTTTTTGTAAGGGGTACCATCATCAAAATTTGCAAAAAAATGGAAAAAAAATTTAATTTTTTCTGTGAACACAGTTTTGTTGGAAATTTAATTACGAACTCAACGAGGTATAACATTCCATATTTGGACCAATATTTCGAATGCTGTGATAAAAATAGTGAAAATAAAGTTCACAAAAAAACAGAAAAACGAATTTCGGCAAAAATTCAATATTTACGATTGGTATTTTCGGTATAACTTGGCTGAAAATGGTCAGAATGCAAAAATAATTACAGTTTTTTACTCCTAATTACCAATACTAACCAACTATATCACCTTTAGACCGACTTTGTTAAAATAATTTTTGGCCAAATTTTCGCATTTTTTGTAAGGGGTACCATCATCAAAATTTGCAAAAAAATGAAAAAAAAATTTAATTTTTTCTGTGAACACAGTTTTGTTGGAAATTTAATTACGAACTCAACGAGGTATAACATTCCATATTTGGACCAATATTTCGAATGTTCTGATCAAAATAGTGATATTTAAATCGCAAAAAAACAGAAAACTGATTTTCGGCAAAAATTCAATATTTACGATTGGTATTTTCGGTATAACTTGGCTGAAAATGGTCAGAATGCAAAAATAATTACAGTTTTTTACTCCTAATTACCAATACTAACCAACTATATCACCTTTAGACCGACTTTGTTAAAATAATTTTTGGCCAAATTTTCGCATTTTTTGTAAGGGGTACCATCATCAAAATTTGCAAAAAAATGGAAAAAAAATTTAATTTTTTCTGTGAACACAGTTTTGTTGGAAATTTAATTACGAACTCAACGAGGTATAACATTCCATATTTGGACCAATATTTCGAATGTTCTGATCAATATAGTGATATTTAAATCGCAAAAAAACAGAAAACTGATTTTCGGCAAAAATTCAATATTTACGATTGGTATTTTCGGTATAACTTGGCTGAAAATGGTCAGAATGCAAAAATAATTACAGTTTTTTACTCCTAATTACCAATACTAACCAACTATATCACCTTTAGACCGACTTTGTTAAAATAATTTTTGGCCAAATTTTCGCATTTTTTGTAAGGGGTACCATCATCAAAATTTGCAAAAAAATGGAAAAAAATTTAATTTTTTCTGTGAACACAGTTTTGTTGGAAATTTAATTACGAACTCAACGAGGTATAACATTCCATATTTGGACCAATATTTCGAATGTTCTGATCAAAATAGTGATATTTAAATCGCAAAAAAACAGAAAACTGATTTTCGGCAAAAATTCAATATTTACGATTGGTATTTTCGGTATAACTTGGCTGAAAATGGTCAGAATGCAAAAATAATTACAGTTTTTTACTCCTAATTACCAATACTAACCAACTATATCACCTTTAGACCGACTTTGTTAAAATAATTTTTGGCCAAATTTTCGCATTTTTTGTAAGGGGTACCATCATCAAAATTTGCAAAAAAATGGAAAAAAAATTTAATTTTTTCTGTGAACACAGTTTTGTTGGAAATTTAATTACGAACTCAACGAGGTATAACATTCCATATTTGGACCAATATTTCGAATGTTCTGATCAATATAGTGATATTTAAATCGCAAAAAAACAAAAAACTGATTTTCGGCAAAAATTCAATATTTACGATTGGTATTTTCGGTATAACTTGGCTGAAAATGGTCAGAATGCAAAAATAATTACAGTTTTTTACTCCTAATTACCAATACTAACCAACTATATCACCTTTAGACCGACTTTGTTAAAATAATTTTTGGCCAAATTTTCGCATTTTTTGTAAGGGGTACCATCATCAAAATTTGCAAAAAAATGGAAAAAAAATTTAATTTTTTCTGTGAACACAGTTTTGTTGGAAATTTAATTACGAACTCAACGAGGTATAACATTCCATATTTGGACCAATATTTCGAATGTTCTGATCAATATAGTGATATTTAAATCGCAAAAAAACAGAAAACTGATTTTCGGCAAAAATTCAATATTTACGATTGGTATTTTCGGTATAACTTGGCTGAAAATGGTCAGAATGCAAAAATAATTACAGTTTTTTACTCCTAATTACCAATACTAACCAACTATATCACCTTTAGACCGACTTTGTTAAAATAATTTTTGGCCAAATTTTCGCATTTTTTGTAAGGGGTACCATCATCAAAATTTGCAAAAAAATGGAAAAAAAATTTAATTTTTTCTGTGAACACAGTTTTGTTGGAAATTTAATTACGAACTCAACGAGGTATAACATTCCATATTTGGACCAATATTTCGAATGTTCTGATCAATATAGTGATATTTAAATCGCAAAAAAACAAAAAACTGATTTTCGGCAAAAATTCAATATTTACGATTGGTATTTTCGGTATAACTTGGCTGAAAATGGTCAGAATGCAAAAATAATTACAGTTTTTTACTCCTAATTACCAATACTAACCAACTATATCACCTTTAGACCGACTTTGTTAAAATAATTTTTGGCCAAATTTTCGCATTTTTTGTAAGGGGTACCATCATCAAAATTTGCAAAAAAATGGAAAAAAAATTTAATTTTTTCTGTGAACACAGTTTTGTTGGAAATTTAATTACGAACTCAACGAGGTATAACATTCCATATTTGGACCAATATTTCGAATGTTCTGATCAATATAGTGATATTTAAATCGCAAAAAAACAAAAAACTGATTTTCGGCAAAAATTCAATATTTACGATTGGTATTTTCGGTATAACTTGGCTGAAAATGGTCAGAATGCAAAAATAATTACAGTTTTTTACTCCTAATTACCAATACTAACCAACTATATCACCTTTAGACCGACTTTGTTAAAATAATTTTTGGCCAAATTTTCGCATTTTTTGTAAGGGGTACCATCATCAAAATTTGCAAAAAAATGGAAAAAAAATTTAATTTTTTCTGTGAACACAGTTTTGTTGGAAATTTAATTACGAACTCAACGAGGTATAACATTCCATATTTGGACCAATATTTCGAATGTTCTGATCAATATAGTGATATTTAAATCGCAAAAAAACAGAAAACTGATTTTCGGCAAAAATTCAATATTTACGATTGGTATTTTCGGTATAACTTGGCTGAAAATGGTCAGAATGCAAAAATAATTACAGTTTTTTACTCCTAATTACCAATACTAACCAACTATATCACCTTTAGACCGACTTTGTTAAAATAATTTTTGGCCAAATTTTCGCATTTTTTGTAAGGGGTACCATCATCAAAATTTGCAAAAAAATGGAAAAAAAATTTAATTTTTTCTGTGAACACAGTTTTGTTGGAAATTTAATTACGAACTCAACGAGATATGACTTTCCATATTTGGACCAATATTTCGAATGCTGTGATAAAAATAGTGAAAATAAAGTTCACAAAAAAACAGAAAAACGAATTTCGGCAAAAATTCAATATTTACGATTGGTATTTTCGGTATAACTTGGCCAAAAATGGTCGGAAAGTTAAATAAATTACATTTTTGTACTCCTAATTACCAATACTAACCAAACATATTACTTTTGGACCGACTTTGTCAAAATAATTTTTGGCCAAATTTTCGCATTTTTTGTAAGGGGTACCATCATCAAAATTTGCTAAAAATGTGAAGAAAATAGAATTTCAATTTGTAAACACAGTTTGATTGGAAATTTAATTACAAATTCAGCGAGATATGACATTCCATATTTGGACCAATATTTTAAATGTTCTGATCAAAATACTGATATTTAAATCGCAAAAAACAGAAAATCAATTTTCGGGCAAAATCCAAAAATCATCATCAAAAATTGGAAAAAATTTGAAAAAAAAAGTCCAAGGTGCCTGTGCCTGTTGCATTTTCCATCTGCTTTTCCCCGGTCATAATAACCCTGCTCCTGCGTCCTGCGTCCTTCGGTGGCAGTTGTTTGCCCAACTGATTGCCGACTGGAATGCTAAAACGCAAACAATTGTTCAACGTCAGCAGAATAAACTGCTCAATGCCCGATATAGACGGCAGATCCGGCAGATACGGAGAATTCGGAGGATATGGAGGATAAGAAGGATACGGAGGATACGTTTATGGCGGATGGATGCGAGACGGATGGTCGTCACACCGAAGGCGAAATAATGAATGTTTAGCCAAAGCGGCGTCGGCAAACAAGAGAAATGTGCTTTTGTGTTCGGGGAAATGCGCCAGAAATCCTTTTCAATATCCTGTTATTACTTGTTGGCACAGGGTGTTTTGATTTTAGGCGCATCTTGTATTTATTTAAAAGGGTTTTGCTTACTTTAATTTGATTTACAAACCATTTTCAACTTCCCTAATAGTTTAAGGGGGTCTATTCTCATTAGGGACTATGTCAAGCCAACCATAAATGCATTTTCACACACTTTCCCCCTGTTTTTTTTCTCCGCTTAGAACACGCAAAAAATGCTTGGCAAAGGGTGGGAAATGTGGGCCAAGCCAAATACATGGCCGAAATATTTTTTTTTGCTCTTGTGCTGTTTTGTTTGTTTGCTTGTGATTTTGTTGGCCATGTGGAAAAGTTATGAGGCGCCGCGAGGGCCAAACACACGCACACATCCTGAGGACAAGGAGGATGGCCAGGCCTCAAGGATTTGACGCTCTGCTGCCTGCGAAAAAGGAGAAAATCTGGAAAAATGTGCAGAGCGAGTGAGTTAGTGCATTTTCACCCGATTTCCCAATAAGTTCGCCAGTGGATTTGCGGCCACAGCGCGGAAATCTATTACGTCCCACAGCTTCCACTCTGCCATCAGCGTGTGTGAAATGGATACAGATACAGAGATACAGCTACAGATACAGAGATACAGATTTGTGGTCTTTAATCAGTGATGGCTAATGAAAATTGAAGACCATGTTTGCGAACATGGCAATAAATGCGCATATATACGCATTATGACCTGTCCAACACTTGATGCATGGCTTAAAAGGTTAAAAGGCCAAAAGGCCACCAGCCAAACAGCGTTTTGACCCAAATCATGTTCAGCGGCCTGGTGTTGTGGCCAAAGTGAAACCCATTTACCAGAGCCAGAATGGAATTTAGGCAGCGATGGTGGACTTTGTGGGGTTTCATCCAGAAGTGGCTTATGCTCCAAAGTCAGCATCCTGGAATGAGTAATCGGTTTAAATCGGTAATTGTACAAAAGCAAAAATTGTGAAAAATATAAAATATATCCAATAAATCATTATGAAATGAAAAATAGTAAAAGATTATCAAATGCCGGAAGAACCTGTCAAATAAACACATTGTTTAATTAATCTTTGCCTTAAACAACTGTTCATTGGTCATTGATGGGAATCACATTCCCTCATTCCTTATTCCCCTATTGGAATTTGATGAGTTGCAAGGACGAAGTAAAAGGATTTCGCTGGGGTTTCGTCCTGTGGTTCCGATCACTTTGCCGCCGGCTCAATGCGAGTAATCAACGCCACGCCCCAGAAAGTAGGCTTTAATTTATGCTGATGCGGCATACGAGGAAATCAGAAAACTCATTAGTGTGTGTGTGTATGTTTGAACGTGTGCGTGCGTGTTGGCCACATTAATGGCGCCACATACGCCCACAATTGAACCGAAAGCGGGGCGTGGCAGCTGCTGTGCGTGGCGGTAATTTAAAATTGCATATCGCCGCACACTCGACATTAAGTTGATTTCGCACGGCGACAATTGCATCTCCGGCAATCTGCAAACGGATACGACAATTAGGCTGAAATGCTGCACTGCTGCGCCGAGAAATGTGGCTCAAATAGGTGGCTAAAAGGAGGGGGGGAGGGAGAGATGACTCTGCTCTTTTCCCATTTCCCGCGGGATATTTATTATTTCATGGATGGCCAAGTGATTGCTCTTGCCTTCTTCTGTCTTTCTGTTTTCCTTTGTCCTAATTTATGACTTTTTGACATCCGAGATGTTTGAGGGCTGTGGAAAATCATTTGGCACACTAGAATAATAGAAATATATATCTTCTCTGTGAGATATTTGCACAGCAATGTTAAATGTTTGGTTTTTCATAACACCTAATTGGATTTTCAAATAAATCTCGCCCAGAAACTGTGCATATTTCAGCACTGATATTTGATATTTGATTCCGCCTCATTTGCATTTCGTTTCAGTGCAGTTCGGTTCAGTTAAAATCAAAGAGTAAAAAGCCGGACCACCGCAAATTGCATTTTCGAGTTACAATGGCCGACAGATACATTCGCATCTCGACCTGCTGGCATATTCAATTTCAATTTGAATTTAAATTCCCATTTACATTTCGCAATTCCATTTAAATGCATAAAATCGTAGCCCGAAATCAACATGCCCCCTAATGTGCCACCTGTCCCCTGCAATTCAGCTACCAAAAAATCCGTATCTAGGTCATGCCCCCAAGCTTGTTTGGCTGCTCCCCCATTTTTCAACGCTTTTTGTTGCAATAAATTGCTTAAACATGAGCACTCCCCTGACCACTGCGAGAATTTAAAGCGAAGGGGTTGCTCCCTTTTTTTATTTCGAGGGAATCTAGTTCTGCAAGTGAAAGGGCTTTTGAAATGGCCGAATTCAAAATCGTATTTTCCTGGCTAATGAAAGGCATTCCAGATTGCTGGCAGCTCAAACAAAAGTTGCAGTCTCAGTAAACAACTCAAATTGAAGTATGTAAATGAATAAAAGGAATGGAGATTGCTGCTTGTTTCATTTTTTCTGATTGCATTTGTTCGTCATTTGTTCAATTTTGCCGAACATTTCGGGGACTTATCTATTCCCATTTCGCATCATATTTCCATTTGCAAATTCAGCAGCTAAATCAATGCATTCCCGCTGATGACGTTAATCACTGCGAAATGCGGTCAGTGGCAGTGGCAGTGATGGGCGGCGTGGGCGTGGCTAATTGCGACAGCAAAACATAAATCCAGCAAAAACGCTGACAGCCCGAGAAAGAGGGCGTGGCAGTGGGAGGCAAACAGGGGGCTGCTATAGTACTTGCAATGAAAGGGAGGAAGGGGAGAAAGATGACTTAGCACCCCGCTGGGCCGGAAATGCCCCGCGTTTTTTCAACTTCCGCTTCGGCGCCCCCGAAAAGGCGCGGAAATTCAAAGCAGCCTCGCTGAAGAGGAAGGCCGAGAGCCAAAGTTAAACAGAAAGCGGAGAACTAAACAAATAAAATGGCATAAAAGTGGGGGGAAATGTAGGGAAAACGTCGGGGGAAAATGTCGGGGATTGCAGATGCTGTCATGCAAACGGAAATGATGTCAACAGTGTGCGTCGTCTGAAAATCTGCATTAAAAATGTCGAAAAATTACTCAGCCAAGGCTGCTGGGCGAGGGGGGTGGGCGGGAAAAAAGGGGCGGGGAAAATATCAGAAAAGGTGTTAGAGCACAAATTTGAGTGGTGAAAATTTAAATGCAAATTTTGCGGTCAGTTGGTCACGTTTTGCTGCAAAGTACACATAAATTTCAAATTAAAAACCGTTTACATGGCGATTTTTTTGTATTTAGAGCTCCACCATAATGGATAATTATTTATGCAGCAGCACAAACCAGATATAAAATGCTAATTGCTTTGATTAACTTTGCGTGCAACTGGCAAAAAGTGATTACCATTTAACGTAATGCACAACATAATTAGATTTAAATCATACAATTTGCTCAAAAAACCTGATTGAACAGACTATATTTTATTCCGCATAATTCGTCCAAGAACACAGTTTCAAAGTCACGATTTGGGGGCCAGACAGCTTGGCAGTCTCCCAGTTTGAGGGCCACTGGAGCGGAGCCAAGTGAAGTGAAGTGAAGTGTGGTTGAGTGATGTGGCCAAGTGCCAGGAGCGCCCGCTAAGCGATTGAAGCCAGTTTCTGCCGGAGGAGCTCCAGGATGCGTGAGTCAGCCGCCGGCGGTCGTCACAAATGCCAGAATGGGCCCTGATTAATGACTGCCAATGGCAGAGTCACCAAAAAATGGGTGAAGATTACTTAAACAGCGGTTTTTTATGGCCATCAAGCCAATTTCACTACGGAGCAGCATCTCCAGCAAAAACTGTTTGATCTTTGCGTTAAAATGTGATGCTAAATCTTGTAGTTTTTATAGTTGCATTCTCAACAATTTCGTTCACTTTTTTATTACTGCGAACTTACTTTATTAGTTACTAGTAGTAACTTACTACATAAACAAAGGAATTCTTATTATTTAAGCAAACTTGAGCTTCAAGTTCGCTGCTCATTCCACATGCGCTTGCCGTAGACCGGAATGTCTGTCCACGAGCCCCTCAAATCCTCCAGCGACAGAGCGTCCACATAGACGACACCCAGCTTGGCCTGCGTGCTCGACTCCGCTGGCCGCCGGCACATAACTCCGATGTCCTGCACCCTGACGGGTCCATCGAACTTGACCAGATAGTGGCGCACCTGCCAGCCCGCTGCCAAGGATCTGCTGTCCTGGCGCAAGCGGGAAAGGCCGCTGGGCGGGTCTCGTTCGAGGGGCGAAAGGTAGCAGCGTTGTGGCGCAACAATGGAGCCTTCGTAGTCGCCGCAGAATAGGTACAGGTCCTCGTCATTCCTACGCAGCGGTGTCACTTGCAGCAGCAGGTCAAACGTGGTGGCCGCGGCATCGCCGTCGATTTTGAAAACATAACTCAGGAGCAGAACGCCGAGGGCCAGTTCAAAGTCCGTGACAAAAAGCCGGAAGGCACGCTCGTAGTTGGTCACCAGCAGGGAGCAGCCGCCCGAGTAGGCCTCGTCGAAGTGATGCACTGCATTCCTGTCCAGCGGCACCGACGGCTGCAGCGATTGCCGCGACAGATTGAAGAAGGGGCTCTCCTCGCCCGCAATCCTCGCGCCACGCTCGAATTCCAGGCGACCGGAACCGACGCAGAAGTCCGTGAAGAAGGGCAGCGAACGGTACGGATGCGTGGCCAAGGTGGGCCAAATGCGCGCCCACCACGCCTCGTTTCTGGCCAAGAAGGACGCGTTCACCTGGTCATCTCCGCGCGGATTCTTGATATTGTACCCAAAGCGATGGAGGGTCTCGAAGGTCCAGCCGGGTGCAAAGATGCCCGCCGAGAAGCCGCTGTTCGCAATGAGCTCCATGGTCTCCACACTCTGGAAGCCGCCCCTGCGACTCCTTCCGAAGACATCCAGTCCCATGAAGACCCGATGCCGGTGCGCCTGCTCCCTCGCTGCCTGCTGGGCACTCCGCTCCAAGTGGCCCTCGTCCCAGGCGTAGTTTATGAGCGTTCCATGGCTGCGTCGAAAGAACTCCGCGTTGCGCGAGTTCAGCTCGTTCTGCCACCGGAGCTGGCCGTCCTCCGTAACGCTGTCGTACCAAAAGACACGTCCGTGTGGCACACGTGACTCCGTGGCCGTCGTCAGCTGCCGGACAAAGCGGCTGGGGAAAAGGGAAACGGCATAATGGGATTATCAGAATTCGATGTCCAAGCTACGGATTAGGTTATGCGCCCAATACTCTTTATGAGATGCTCTTCCCACTTATTGGGAAATATTGAAATTCCACACGGATGTTATCTTACATGCAACTTGTGCAAAGTGCAATAAGTCAACTGGCTTGTGGTGTGGAAATGGAGGAGCTCGTTGTGCTTTTGACAGTTCATGATGGATGGAATTGGAGAAGCTGTTGATAAATTGGACAGCTGATACACGAGCAAAGTTTGCTACTATCAAATATGTCAAATTGTTGCCAAGGCGCTGATAGAAAGCAGCTTTTCATGTAAACCCTCGCATTCTACAACTTTCACTAACTCACAGCTTGTGTGCGCCGTTTAAAGAGTTAAAATAGACTCTATTTGGGATGGACATGAGTACTCACTACAGACTGGGCATTTTGCTCTGGGGAACCGTCACCTCCACGTTGACCAGCCAGCCCTCGAAGCCGAAGTGCTCGCAGAGACGGGTTAGGGCCTCCACGGTGCCCTCGACACTCTCCTCGGTGGCCAGGAACTCGTCCAGCCGTGCGGTGGCCTCCACGATGAACGTGCCCAGCACCGGAACTCCGTGGCGATGGGCGGCATTCAGCCAACCGCAGGGCGGAATGGTCACGTAGTCGTGGCTGAAGTAACAGAAGTAATCCACGGCTGACCAGTGCACGAATCGATAGTCGTCGTACTTCTGGGAGCTGTGAAAGTGCCTGAAAGAGTGCGGAAACCCATTAAAAACTTCATTTGCCGACCTCTCTGGTCTGCAAGTTGAATGGAACTGCAGTTTCTGCGGTGCGTATTCATTAGCACAATTTCGATTGCATTCGAAGAGGGAAAAGCGAAATTCGTGTAACTTGGCGGTGTTTAAGGACTCACCGATCCTCGAGGTAGTTGCCCATCATGTCGTGGCAGACGAGCAGCTCCCTGCGACTATCCTCGGTCACCGGGCGCCGTCCGCTGCCCACGAAGTCCGCCTGGCGGTCCAGATAGACGGCCGCCGCCCGCACGCTGGTGTCCAGTGGCTGGACATACTGGCGCCAGTCGATGTCCCTGCTCCGCACCCGGAACTCCAGCAGCTGGCGGTTGTCCTTGATGGGCTCCGCCTCCAGTTGGGCTGCAAGTGCGGCGGATATGTGAGCTCCACGTCGTGCGGACATTCTAAGTCTAAGTCTTCTAAGAGACTTCTAAGATCTTTCCGCGGATGCGAGCCGCTCGAGGGCTCAGTGGACAATGGACAATGGGGAATGGAGAATCGAGCTAGCTAATGGGTTTTTATATCTCGAATACTAGCGCCTCGCCATGAAATGGCAATGGGTGGGAGTTCGTTTTTGCACTGGCAAAAAAGAGTGTGGCTATTTCTGAAACTGTATGTGCTTTAAGTGCCTAAAAAGCGACCTATTTATTCACTGCAAGGGGTAATTGGATTTCATGGAATATCCTTATTCTGTAATACTCTGCATACTGTTATATTCAAAAACCCATAAATTGAACTAGCGAAACTAGTGAATTTTATAAGCTAATTACCAGGCTTTAGTAGCATTTTTACAACTCTCGTAAAACGAATTTAAGTTCATTTTTCCGGATAAGCACTTGGAGTTTTTCAATTTTCGCATTCGCCACTTGACCCGCGGAATTTGTCACGGTCAAACTGGCGAGCTGGTTATTATTTCCGCCAGATAAATTCAATGGCGATTAAATGCAGCTGTTATGCAAATGCTTGCTCCAATTAAACTATAGTATTCAGTGCCATGCATAATCTATACGATTTTTACTCCAGCTGAGCATATGTTTAGAAAATCGAAATCTCACTTTGAGCAATCTAATATCCATGCTATGAATAATTATCCTGTTTATGCCACTCAATATAAATGAATATTATAATAATATTCAAGAGCAGGAGTAGTGCTGGAAATTAGCAATCTTAATGAGCTGGTGCAGCAGCAGCAGCTAAGCAGAAAAGATGGGCGGTCTATAAGTCAATTTAATCGCGGTTAACGGGGGCAGTGGGGGGTTAAGTTAACCCATGCTTGCTGCTGGCTGCTGCAGTTGGCGCTTTTCAATTAGCCCACGCCGCCGGCAGCGTCAACTGCACTTAATGCGCGGTTAAATAATGGGCAAACGCTTTATTTTCATTACCACGCAGGCTGCAGGCAGGAGTTTCCCCTAAAGCTCGCCATTTTCCGGGGGAAATCCAAACCAAAGCGAAGCGAAAACAAATGATTCCGTTATCGCCCTTATCGCAACTCGCAACTTGCAACTTTTGGGTTGCACAATTTCTGGTACGTGAGCCCCGAAAAGGGCAGCGTTGCATGGCGTTGTTTTTCGGGCATGAATTATTCAAGTCGAATGGCAAGTGTGGCTTTAACTTCACTAACGGGTTTCGGGTTTTGGGCATTGGGCTTTGGGCCTGGTCAAAAGCGACCTTCGCACTCATTTCGATTGCAGTTGCAGTTTCTGAATGTGCAGCTTTGGAAGCGGAAGGATGCGCTGCTTCCTGTTGTGTTTGCTGCTGCACTGCGAGAAACTATTGCCCCACAAGCAATGAAAGGAAAGAAGGGGAAAATCCTTTAATAAATATGCAGTTTAATAAGCAGTGGAATCAGCAGTTGCAACTTTCTTATAGTGTTATTATTTTAAAACCATTATTTCTTTATTTAGGGTTGCGTTTTTCTCAGTGTGCTCGGGCGAAACTTTTTGCTACTGCAGCAGATATGCCAGGGAAGCGGGGAGGGGGGGAAGGGGGGAAGCCTGGCGTTTTCATGCAATTTGTGCCTGGGCGCAACTTTAATCTATCACGGATGCCAGGATATGGATTCTGGCCAGGAACAATCCGTGCATGCGAATGATCCCAGTGTGTGGTCACTATCTTGGGTCAGAGAAAGGGGCAAGAAGGACACGCCTAAACGATTCTTGATGGACACAAAGTGCTATTACGTGTACTTTCAAAACGAATGAAGAATTCAGTAATCGTGGCAAATTTCATAGTTTCAACTTGCAAAAGTAAACAAAGAAATCCGTTATCAGTGGAATGAGGAATAGAGAGCTCTAAAGATAAGGTTTATCTTATGAACTAACTATCTTCAATTTGTACTATTTTTACTATTTTATTTCTAATATATTTCATATCAAATTTATATTAGTATCACTGCTCCGTAGAAAATATACGCAGTGCGAAAGAGATGGATTTATGTGGGAGGGAGTGAAAGAGACGGACTTACGGCATCTACAGGTGTTTGGGTCCCGGCACTTTTCCCGTTGCACTGTCTCTTTCCCGCATGCTTGCTCCCTTTCCTCCTTTTCTTCCTCTTTCCCGCGCCCGACGACTTCCTCTTCTATTCCCCTCTTCTTCTCGGAAACAACTGCTTCTTCTTCAGCTGGAATGCCGGCGATTTTGTCCTTTTCTCGCTCTATTTCACTGTTTTCCATCACTTTGCTGCAGTTTTCCAGTACTCTAGACTCCAAGTTGTCCATCTTGCACTTTGCAGCAGTTAATTTTGAGCCAAAAGTGCAAAACAAAGCAACAAACAAATCGGAGAAGACTAATATTTTTATTTACTCGAAAACAGCTGACTACTCAACTCTTCCTCTTCCCCGCCAGTGCTGTAAAACGGGTGAGGAAGTGCTGCAAAACAGCGCAGCCCGCGAAAATTTGAATAGCACTGAAAATCACACAGAAAAGAACGTTTGTAATGATTTTGCTCTAATTACGTTTTCTGTTCACCAATTTCAGGTCCTGCTGGCGCCAAGCAGCGCCCTTGAGCAACGCGAAATGCGGCCGCACACATAAATTGCAATTAAGCGAGGGCAAACGAATTGAAGAACAGAAGGAGAAACACAAGGAGAGAAGCAGTGAAATTGCCGCACCATCTGCAATAGCAACAACTAGCGCGTCGAAACTTTGCTGGCCAGCGAGCCAAGTGGCCAAGTGGCCAAACATAAATAAGGAGCGCGCACATTTATCTATCACTTGGGCGGAACTTTTCGCAAAATGCCAGCGGGTCGAGTGGCTGGCAAGGCCGGCTACTCCAATCACTACTATAATGGTAAGTTCTCAGCTTATTTGGGTTGTCTTTTCTTAACGTTGATTTGTTCTGCTCGATGGCAATTGCAGGACGCTCCTACGTGGGCATCAACGAGGAGATCATGTGGGTGAGCATCGGCATGGGCGTGACCATTGTGCTCCTGATCACGATCGCCCTGTGCTACATTGCGCGCGAGAAGTGCCAGAAGCGGCAGCGGGAGTACTACGTGACCGCATAGTTGTTGTACGCGGCCTGCCAAACGACGGAGCAGCCGGTGCATACCCGGGATCGGGTCATCATGGTCATGGAGGAGGCTGCCGGCCAATCGGAGAGCGGGGGCGGTGGCGGGGGCGGCGGTGGCGAAGCCAATCCCATGGCAGATCCACCACCGCCAGCAGGATCACAAGCCGCTGCCGCCGCCGTCACCGTCACGCATTGGTCTGCGGTGGACATCTGTGCCCGCAGCTGGGGCTGACATGCCCAAGTGGAGGGGAAAAGAGGAGAGGAGAGAGCAGAGCAGAGCAGACCACCAGGGCCACCCACCCAAACACCACAGAGCCAGCAGCCCATTCCACCCAGCAGCACCCACCAGAAACCACAATTACCATGCAGCCCAACAGCGCGTCGCTGCCCAAGGCAGTTGAATGCGTGCAACTATTTTTGTTGTTTTTTTTGGTTTTTTTTTGTCGTCAAATGTCGCCTGCGAAAATCGTTGCAAGCGCATTATATTTAGAGAAAGTTACTTTAACATACACACCTGTTACTGAATTTGCCAAATATGAAATATATTAATATACAATATTAAATATATAATATAACATGCACTTGCGTTTTGTGTAAATTTAACTCAAGAAGTTAGAGAACGAAAGTGCTGCACTGCGCAATTCAAACTGCGCGCTCAGCCAGCCTATTTCCAGCATCTGGCAGCGCTGTGTGCCGTGCTATGGGCAGCACTGGCAGGCTAACAGCTGTTTGGCGGGCAGCTCGCTGTGAGTGGCAAGCGAAGAAGAAGAGACGCGCACGTTTTATTCAATTCGTTTTTATTTACAAAAGTTTCGCAGCTCTTCTCTGGTTTCACGCAACAAATGTGCCAAAATGGTGGATAATATATCGCTGAATGTAACCGTGCAGCCGTCGGCCCGCATAAAGCAACAGGTGAGTGGCCAATGGGCGCGTTATTCAAGCGCTGTGTATATTTTGTTTATTCAATTGCAGAAAGCGCCTTTGCAAGCGGCCAAAAAACGTGCACAGAAATCCGGGGAATTCGACTTTCAGTTCAATGCGGGGAAGCCCAAAGTCAGGGCGACCGTTGTGCGCCGAAGGGCGCCTCCTTTGAAAGCAGAACCCATGACTTCCGCCGTCTCCAGTGCCACGAAACCAGCGACGCCCTCAGTTTCCCCCACCAAATCCACACTTCCCGCGCCTTCCGCCGCTGCCAAGGCAAATGCATCCACCGGAGAGCTTATGTTCAATGTCAGCACCTCGAAGCCAGCTGTTAAGAGCGTCCTGGGCGACGACTTCATGCTGAATGTGACCACCAAGCCGGTGGTCGCCCAGAAAGCGAAGCCCAAGATCACACGCGCCGAAAGGTTGGGCAGGAAACAGAGGCAGGGAAAGCCGCTGGCGAAGCTCAGCGAGGAGCAGCTCACGCGGGCGCTGAAGAGCCACCGCAAGCCCAAGAATCCCAATCAGCTGCCCACGCCCGGTGACCTTTTCCGGGCCCAACTGCAGGAGGAGAGGCGGCAAAGGAGGCGGGAAGCGGAAGGAGCGGAGGACGAGGATCGGGAAGCCAGCGGCGATGAGGAGCAGGCGAAGGGCAAGTCAGGAGAGGGAGCATCATCGGTTAGTGAGGAGTCGGCTGAGTCCGGCGAAGAGTCTGCCGCATCCGATGGGGAAGCAGATGCCACCAGTGCAGCACCGCCAGCTGCAGGAGGAGCAGCCAAAAAGAGCGGGAAGAAACCACAGAAAGCTGAGGAGACCGCAGCCACCAACCGCTTTCGCACCAAGAAGATCGGCCTCTTCGACCAGAGCGACGTGGAGGCACTCAAGCAACTGGGCCAACGAGCAGTGAAGCCCGTCAAGGAGACCATCTTCACAGGCTCCAAAATATCCACCCTGGGACTGCATCCGCACGCCGTGAAGAACCTGGAGGACCTGCTCAGCATTCGAGAGCTGACCAGCGTGCAGCAGAAGACCATACCCGAAGTGCTGCAGGGCAAGGATGTGCTTGTGCGCTCGCAAACGGGCTCGGGAAAGACCCTGGCATACGCACTGCCGCTGGTGGAGCTGCTGCAGAAACAGCAGCCGCGCATTCAGCGGAAGGATGGTGTGCTGGCCCTGGTGATTGTGCCCACCAGGGAGCTGGTGATGCAGACATACGAACTCATCCAGAAGCTGGTCAAGCCGTACACGTGGATAGTGCCGGGCTCCTTGCTCGGCGGCGAGAGCAGGAAGAGCGAAAAGGCCAGGCTGAGGAAGGGCATCAACATACTGATCGGCACACCTGGTCGTCTGGTGGATCACCTGCTGCACACGGCCTCCTTTAAGCTGACCAAGCTGCAGTTCCTCATACTGGACGAAGCCGATCGCCTGCTGGAGCTGGGCTACGAACGCGATGTCAAGCAGTTGGTGGAGGCCATTGACAAGCAGCGGGCGGAGTGCGAGGACAAGGATCTTCCCCAGCTGCAAAGGATGCTGCTGAGTGCCACACTGACCTCGCAGGTCCAACAGCTGGCCGGTTTAACGCTGAAGGATCCCCTGTACATAGACAACAGCGATGAGGCGGCGAGTGCGGCGCTGAAAGGCAAGGATGGCTACCAAAAGGAGACCATCGAAGCGCTGCTCGAGGTGGACGACGGACTGGGCGAGTACCAGGAGGATGTGACGGGTGTGCTCAGTATACCCGAGAACCTGCAGCTCAGCTATGTGGTGGTGCCGCCGAAACTACGCCTGGTGGCGCTGTCCTCGCTGCTGGCCAAGGAGGTGGACGCCAGTCCCAAGCAGTTCAAGGCGATTGTGTTCATGAGCACCACGGAGATGGTGAACTTCCATCACGACATGCTCAACGAGGCGCTGACCAGGCGCGTGCTCGACGAGGAGGACGAGCAGGAGAAGGGCGACTCGGACGACGATGACGACGTACCCTTGCTGCAGGGTCTGCGCTTCTTCAAGTGAGTTGCTTTGCTATCTCCTAATCATTTGGTCCTCCTAATTGCTGGTTTCTTGCACAGACTACATGGCTCCATGACGCAGACGGAACGGCAGGGCGTTTTCCGTGGCTTCCGCGACTGCGCCAGCTGCGTGCTGCTGGCCACCGATGTGGTGGGTCGCGGCATCGATGTGCCCGACATCAAGCTGGTGGTGCAGTACACGCCGCCGCAAACCACCGCCGATTTTGTGCACCGCGTGGGTCGCACGGCGCGAGCGGGCCGAAAGGGCAGGGCGGTGATCTTCCTGGCGCCCAGCGAGGCGCAGTTCGTGCGGCATCTGGAGAAGAAGCGCATCCGCATCCAGCAGGGCGACATGTACGCCTACCTGCAGACCCTGCTGCCCAAGGACGACGAGGCCAGGACGGTGCAGGAGGCGGCCTCCAATCTGCAGCACAAGTTCCAGACGCTGCTCGAGGACGATCGCGAGCTGCACGACAAGTCCTGCAAAGGTAGGTTCCCTAATTGCTAGAAAACATGTTCCACTTAAAGTGCTCGTAAGGGTTGTGCATTCTTAACGAATCTGTGTATAGAATGTATAGCTTTTGAGTCCTTTCAACTCATTTTCACCTCGTTAATGCTGACGGCAATCAATACCAATTAATCGTTCCATTACCACAAGAAACCTGTCCGATATTCTGTCGTATTTGGAACCCTTGTGTATCCTGCTATGCTGTTATCCTGTGCCATTGGACGAGTTCCCATGGCACTTACTTTTCCAATTGCCCCAACTCTGATCCCCGGACAAACTAGCAATTTAATCCTTTCACCAAAGAACATTAACTTTGTAATTACGATTTTTACAACACCCGCCTGGGTGGCTGACCACAAAACAAAAAAAAAAGAGCCAACCACACAAACGCTCGGCTCTTTTTCCAATTATAAGTTGGAAGCCCGGGCCACGCCCCCCGCCCCGCTCTTTTGACCGCCCCCAGCGAGGCAGCGAGGCAGCCAGGCGCAGTTATCATCCGAGGGGCAGCGCGCGTTAAAAACACAAAAATTATTTCATATTTGAAGTTAATTTCGATTGCGTGTCAAATGAATCCCCCGCTCTGTTCTGTTCAGTTGCGCTCCTTCGGAGACCTGCAACCACCCAACCGCCCAACCACCCAACTGCCCAGCACCACCCCCGCCCCCCTGGCCAGCCACCACCTTCATCCGTCATCGCGGCAAGTGACCACCAGCGACTTCTTTCATCGCCCGATCCTTTTTTCTGCCTTCATTTATTTCCCATTTTATGTTATTTGCTTTTCAAAGCGCGAGTGGGGGTGCTACCCTTTAAAAGTAGTGATTGGGGTATATTTGGTCAAGGGATTTTTTACCCCAACTAATAACAGTTGTGAAATGCAATACAATTACAAAACTAAGGCGCTGCTTTCACAAATATTTCTAAAATAGAAGATATGATATTGAAACTATAGAATAGAAACTATAGAAGGCAGCTGATTTAGAATGTCTACACTGATACTTTTACTAGGTATACCCAAGTCCAGCAGCTATGCACTTGCCTACCATTCAGCTGAAAATGTAATTGCAGCGTTGGAAAGGCTGGAAAAAAAGTTAATTAGATGTTACCAAGGCGCGTTCGAAGGGTTGAGTCTGAAGCCAGACGCTGTTTTTCCCCATTTTCCTGCGATTGAAACATAAAGGACTCATAAAAGCGGGCGGGCGGCGGGCGGAGTGGAAACGATTCTAATCGAAAAGAGGCATCCAAAATGAATCATAAATGGGGAAAAGGCGCCCAAAAAAGCGAATGGGCAACTCGAATGGGGGAACTCCTTTGATGGCTGAGATGGCGACTGTGACTGCGACTGCGACTCGAAACAGGAAACGGAAACTGAGCGAAATATCGCAAAACAATGGCAAAACAGCAAGATAAATAAAGGATGAAGGATATATAAACACACACACACCCACACACACACATTTGTACAGTCGGGAGCGAGAGTCGGTCAAAATGGCAACGCAAATTGCACTTAAGCGCC
Organism: Drosophila teissieri; assembly: GCF_016746235.2. Classification (NCBI taxonomy): domain Eukaryota; kingdom Metazoa; phylum Arthropoda; class Insecta; order Diptera; family Drosophilidae; genus Drosophila; species Drosophila teissieri. The sequence continues at coordinate 11,028,233 of NC_053034.1, forward strand.
GAGTCAAGCGTCAAGACAGGAAGCCACTTGGCAAAACTTAAGAGCAGAGCAGCCAAAATGCTTGAAAGAGACGGCACTAGCCGGCGGAGCGAGGGAGACGGGGCGACACATCCGGCATCGGAGTGGGCAGGGGAGAGGGGAGGGGGGGGGAGTGGGGAAAGGATCCTGGAGGATGCAGTTTTCTACTGCTGCTGCTGCTCTGCTGCGTCCAATCAAAAAGCCATTAAAAAGTATTACGCTTGAACAAAACTGTACAAAGCAGCAGCCAACAGGCAGCCAGAGAGGGACGGCAAGTGTGGGTGGGGGTGGGGGTGTGCTGGGTGGTGTGCGAAAGAGAGGGAAGAACAAGCGGCGAAAGAGAGGGAAGAACATCTGCGACTTGCAGTGCATCGGTAATTGAAACAATTTTCAACTCGCAATTCACTTTTTGTCTTCCGACTTCAGACTTCAGGCCTTTTAAAGTTGCATTAGTTCGTGCTACAGTGCGTTTCGCAGATGTAAGACAATGCTAGCTGAATGATAATGGTAACTCTACGTTCAGAAGATTATATATCAAGTTCTTGGGGGTTTCCTTCCATATATGAACCCTACTTATCAATGAAAGTGATAATGCGTTTGTAAACCACCTCGAATGTAATACATCTCTCTCGAAAAACATCTGTTTGCCAAGCGCAGGATAATCCGCTGACATTCACTCATGATCCTCATAGTTCCCCTTTGACTTGCAATCACTTTTTGGCGTATTTAATGCCATATTTTCACCGCCTTGCGGCAGCCCATTGTTCGCCATTATCCCGCTGAATGGAAAGAGTTCTGCTAATGCCTTTCCAAAACTAAGCCCCTGATGACCCATAAGTCCCCCCCGCCTTTGGGCGACACCCCCGATTAGTGGGCATCGAAATCCCGGCGAGAACCCTTCGTCTGGGGGTTGGGAATTAGCAATGGCAATGGCAATGGGTGGACTGAAAAACAATCACAACAATTTGCCACGCCTACACAAACCGCATGGACACGCGCTGAAGAAACCACCACGAAATCCGGAGGAGGACACACACCCACTCGCAGCCAAAAAGGAAAAACAAAGAGAAAACCAAAAGCCACCGAGACAATGGCATAAAAAAGCCATTTTGTGTGGCTTCTGCGGTGGATGCCCCGCACTCCCCCTCTCTCCCTCTCTCAACTTCTATCCCCGCAAGCGAAATGACATTTATTTTATTCGCCACTTCCGGCTGGCAGACGTCTCTAAACATCCGCTGCCGTCATACTTTTTGTTCGCCTAATGTCTGCCACTTGGCCGTAATCGCATTTGCGGCAATTAAGCCAGAACCAGAAAGCCCAGGGCTTGACTTCGAGACTTTGGTCCTTTGGTGCTTTGCTGCCTGGGTCCTTTGCTGCTTTGGTCCCCCCCCAAAAAAAAGGACACTCGCCACTCTGCACTGAATTTAGCTGAACAGAAGAGAAGAGCACTGCTGCGAGTTAATTGCCGGGGCAGGAACGTCTTTGCATCCATCTCTGCTGCTGGGCCTGCCACTCCTCCTGTCCGCCATCAGTGCTTCCTGTTTTTCTGGGATCGGAGTCATCCTGCCGTTGTCCTGGGGCTGGAGGCTTCGGTGTGTGTGGCCGGGATGTGCGGCTCTTCGGTAGTCAATTACGAGCTCCTGGGAACGGAAGGGCGACTAGTTTATTAAAGCAATTCAGCGGCTTGCTATGCGATGAATGATGCTGACACAGTTGCTGGCAGAAGCTCTACTGTATAACAATAATATAATATATTTAATTTAAAGCTTAGTCGCACAATTTCAATTCCCACTTTTAAGATCAAAGTCTAATTAACATGGTTATTCACCCTTTTTATTATTAAATGATAGCAAATAGAGACAAGCATTTATTTGTGTTTTTATTTGCTATAGATCGTTTGAGTAGTAGTTCTTCTCTTCCATTTATTAATATATTCATATTATTTATTAATATATATGAAGACAAAGCTGGCGTCACTCAGTCTGCTGATACTCATTACTCTGCGCGAATCCTTGACGTATCCTTGCAAAGGACTCGTCTCTCCCCCCGCCCCGCAACTCGCACTCACATCTGTCTGCTTTCGTTTCGTTTTGTTTGGAAAGTGTCGTTCTTTGGGCATTTGCATTGCATTTCTCATTTCACATCGCATCACATTGGTTTGGATCGGATCGCATCGCATCGCTTCGCATCGCATTTACATATCCCAGTCCGCCGAGTGGCGAGATGCTTATCGGGGTAACAATTGCGGTCCTGAGTGGCTGCTCCGCTGGTAATTTGATATCATTGTTGTATAATTTGGAATTGCCTGGCATAAGTGCTGCGTAATTAGCAAGGACATGCCCACAACAGCGAACCACAAGCGTGTGTGTACACATACCCTACTCCTCCTGTGTGTGTGGCTTGGTTATTCCGGTGAGCACAATGCCCGCGTCTCTATTGTGGCTGCGATGTGGAATCCTTTGCTGACACTGCTCATTTGTCATTTTAACAAATTTATTTTGTAATGAATGCGGCTCGCACACACAACAGCATACACACACACACACACGTCGCTCGGCACTTAAGCCAAGACATCAATTAATTCTAAAGGCATTAGCATTAACATCTCCGCCCTCTTCTCTCCTCCCTCCTCCTCGCGCGCAGCCTTTGTGTCCTGGATGAAGTTCTACTCGACGTTTCCCAAGGAGCTGAAGCCCATCTTCAACGTGCGCATCGCCCACATGGGCCACTTCGCCAAGAGCTTCGCCCTCAAGGAGGCGCCCTCCAAGTTCGCCGCCCAGCACGCCGCCCCCAAGGCGGCCCCGCCCACCAACCGACTGACCTACACGGAAAGGTAACTATAATGGATATTCATTCTTAGGTTCTCTGAACTGACTCGTTCACTAAACTTATCATTTCAATCTTTTGCAGAGATCCCGAGAAGATTCAGGCGCAGAAGCGGGCCAAGCGGCGCTTCACGACGACGGTCAGCGGGGAGGTGCGGCAGCTGCAGCAGCGGGACGGAGGAGGCCAGAACCAGAAGCCAGGAGCAGCGCCATCCAAGGGTGGCTTCATGGGCGGCGGAGTGGGTCGCAGCAGCTTCATGAAGAGCCTGGGCAAGTCGAGGGCGCTGAACATGTCCGAGTTCGACAGCGGACTGCCGCCGGAGGGAGCCGCCAAGCGACGCAAGCAGGCGTAGGAGGAGCATCTGGAGCGGGAGGATGGCTGGGACCTGGAGCACTTAACCGACATGGAGGGGGAAGTGGACGTGGACGCGGAGCAGCAGGCGGAGGAGTGGCGCAGTGCGGTCCGGATGGAGTTCTGAGCACTTTGCGGCACTTTATGCGCGCCATTTTGCCTGTCCGCTGTGCCTGCTCAAGCATTTAATCGAAAAGAAAATTGCTCCATATATATTATATATATACGAGTACGAGTATATCCGAGTAAAAATCTAAGAAAACCCAAGGAGATGCGCTCATAAAAGTTTCATTTTTCTCAACTTTTAAGCCCGGACGTCCTGCGGGAAAAGTTGTGGCCGCCTGCCAGCATATTTTAAGCTTCCTTTTCATTTTTTTCCCTCACTGTTTTTCCAACATTTATTCATTTATTTTTTTTTTACTTCTTGTTTTTTGATTACTCGCCGTAATATGTTCGTTCAGTTTTTGTGTGGAAAATATTAGAAATCCATTTTCCGCTCACTGCAGACTCATTCAGTCATTCAGTTTGGAAAATGTCACCAACGACGGCGGGGGTCAGAGGTCGGCACGTGTTGCCTTTTTATGCAACTGAAGCGCATAATTCGTTGGACAAGGCATAAATAAATATCATCAAATACATATAAACACTCTATACTGTCACTTTTCTCTACTCTTTCTGGCCAGGACACGTGGCTCAAGGAACGGGGCTGCGGGGGCGTAGGTATTATGGCCCCTTAATTGCCGCCCCTCGACGGCGATGAATGAAAGGACCCTAATTAGACGCTCAGCGATTGATTTTTAATTAGGCCACTGGCCCACGCCCTCCACGCCCCCCGTCCACATGTCCACATGTCACTCAAAGTCAAAGTCAATCAACCATGAACCGCCGTCCTAATTACGTGCGAGTGTCAACATATGAAATAATATTTTGGTATAAATGCGTCCATTAAAGGGATGCCCCCCCCCCACTTCTGGGGGGAAAGTCGAGGGGGGGGGGAGTTGTGGGCATGCTCCTCTGGAAAGGTGAGTGTGGTATTGTGTTCTGGGGGTAGTTTATTTGTAGGTCCATCAGATATCCATAGGTTCAGGAATCGAAAGCTAGAAGGATTGTTTAGCTGCTTGATCCAATTTAGTCCAGCTAAAATGAAAATAGCCTTCAATAATATTACATTTATGCCAAAAGTAGACTTTCAGATTTTTCTTCAAAAAATAAACAGTTTATCGAATCATAAAATTCGAAATAATAATCTGATGATGGAATGCCATGCCTGGTTGAGCTTGTAATTACTCTACTAATCGATTGGCGTTCATATTATAATTATTATATTTTCCATTTATTTTACACAATTAAATGATGGAGGAAAAATGCAAAAATTGATCCAAAATCATTTGTAAATCTGTCATTTATTAAGCTGTATTAACTTCAGCATAAGTCCTTTTTTTTTGTAGTTTCCATTAAAAAGTAAGCGGTTTCTTTCCCAACACATGTGCCTGCATTTTGAAAACTAATAATAATAATAATCGGCGTGAGTGGTTTTTAAAGTCATTAAGTCAACATAATTAGGCGCAACTCACGCTGCTCCGATCAGCAAATGCGATTGGCGTCCACTTAACGCTAACCAATCGCGTAACGTAACCAATACTTTGGAGCACCGAACCGACAACTAGCACGAATAATTGTCACTTAGCAGGGGGCAATCCTCCCTCACCATTCACCATTCCTCCCTCACCATTCCTCATTCACCACTCCTCATTCACCATCCCCGAATGTCCGTGGAAAAGCCCCCATTTTCAGCTCCACCCCGTTGTCAACGCCGTGGGCCACATTAGAGTTTTCCTTTTTAGGCGAACGGACAAAAATGCTGACAGCTGTTTTGGCTCGTACTTGCTGACGGGAAAATTCCCCCCACCCATGTACTTTTTTTATTTCAATAAAAGCGAGCTGGAAAAGCGAGGAAAAAATAAGAGAGCGGTAGAAAAACATGCAACATTTGCACCTGACCAACCGGAGCAACCAACAATGGGCATTGTTAGTGCGCCACTACTTTGCTACAACTTCATTACCGCCCCCAGTGGACGCAAGCCTTTCAATCGAGTGGAGGATTTTAATTTACCCTAATGCGTCTATAATTCGAGCCATTAGTGCAATCACATTAGCAATTTTCCACGGCCAACCCCTTTTGGCAGCACGAGAGGGTGGCAAGCCATCCAAGCCATCCAGCCACTCGCAGATATCCTGGCAGGAGTTGGCAGGACTTGGCAGGAGTTGATCCAATTAGATCGGTCCTAATCACACATGCGAACACTGGGCTTGAATCAATCGAACTCGGGCTTGAATCTGAATCGAAGGGGATTACCAACAGATGTTGGCCGTTGGCCAGTTCTTGGGGGTAATGTGTGTGTCAACTACTGTAGATTTGTAGCAGCTAAAAGCTTAGCAATTTGAAATACTATGTATATAGGTATCATAAATTTATTATAATGAAAAAAATTGTATGATTCCCGCTTCTGTTGTACGCATTTGGGGCATCCAAGCCTGCCACCCGTGAGGTAGACCATCTCATACTCCTTACTCCTTACTCCATACTCCATACATTAGCCATCGTCGCTCCGCGTTAAAAACCAATTAATTTCGACGCTCAACTGGGGCGATATTTTGTGGGTACTGAAAGATCATCTGTCATCGGTGGCATCTCGCCGGGATCTACGGGATGCCGTTCCTCGCCTGGTGACCTTCCAGCGACTGCAACTGCACTGGTGCGGCCAGAAGAAGAGCTCCTAATTGTTTGCATTTGTGTTGCAATTTAGCTGAAATCGCGCCTCTTGGCCAAATTGTCTTTAAATTGGCAGTTGGCGCTGTGCGCCATAAATCCGAACAGCACCGATCTTCATCTTTTTCTGCCTCTTTAGTATTGCTACCGTGGAAAATGTATGCAAGGGGCATATGTTGTTTCTCACCACTGACAAAAGTTAATGGCATATTAAAGATCTGGAACGTAGTTCAGTTACTAACGTAATATCAATTGCTTTAATAGAATTATATTTATAATCTCTTGCATTAAATGTAGCTCTTAAATCTATCAAAGAAATGATAATATCTGATACCTAATCCCATGTTTCTATTATCTACTCATTTGCTGGGTACTTCTCATTCTGCAGTTCCCTTTTGCGGCCAGTTTCGATTTCATTTTGGCCAGTCATCGGAAGTAGCGCTTGGCCAGAACATCAGCATCCTACTCGCATGGCACTTGGCCAGATCCCGAGATCCCCAGATCCCGAGATCCCGAGAGTCACCCGTGGGGCATCGTTGGCGGTCAGCGGACCTCTGATATATGTATACCCAAAGACCGAATCCCACTCAGTATCCCCTATCCCGTATCCCGTATCCCGCATCCCCTATCCCGCATCCAGTGTTCAGTGTTCAGTGTTCAGTATTCAGACTCAGCTGCGGTCGCAAATTATCAACAAATTAGAGTTTTCGTCGAAGGAGCCGGCCAAGTCATTTGCTTTGATTTGATTTCATTTGCTCGCATGTCTCGTTGTCATTTTGGGGAACTGGTCACTGGCCACTGCTAACTGGTAACTGGGCAGTGGTCACTGGGCACCGGGCACCAAGATCGAGGAACTGGAACTGGAGTCGAGGAGCCGCGGATCCTTTTCAGAATTCGGTGCCCATTTCTCAGCCGGCGAGCTGCGTTTTATGGGACGCCGCTGGTAAAGTGATTTCTTCAACGCTTTGTTAGCGCAGCGGATTGATGCGGCTGTCATTAGCCGATTTCGTTTTCGTTTTCGGCCTAAACGGGTCCCAAGATGTAGCCACCCCGCATCAGCCAATGAAATATATACACATACATACTCGTACATATGTATGTTTGTATGAACATAGATGGCTAAATGCGTTTTTAACGTGCTTTTAATTGCCTGGCCCCCGTGGTCTTCCCTTTCAGTGCGCCTCGCCGCGCAAATTAAATCAAATTGAAACTAATTAACATAAATAAATTTACACAAATCCAATCGCAATATGCCTCGTTACAGGCCTTCACACTTTCCGCTTCACTGGCGGATGGGGAGGTTGGCATTCCTGGCCTGCCTTCTGGCTTCTGGATTCTGGGTTCTAGATTCTGGATGCGGATTGGGTTTGGGATTGGGAATGGGATTTACTGGCTGACTGTGGCAACAGCCAGCGACAACTGTCAAATTGGACAAGTTGCATTTGCAAATAAATAGACGGGCACTCGTTCAAACGGAAACGGAAGCTGACGACCCACGAATCCTGGCAGTTCAACAGTTTCAACCGCTGCGCAGAGGGGGGCAGGGAGCAGGGGGGCAGGGGAAGGGTGGCAATGGGGGCGCCACAAGGAGGCTGTGCTTCGACGCTTGCGCTTAAAGTTTTTAGGCGCTATGAAATTAATTGGATTTGCTTGTGGCGAGGCCACCGTGCACAGTGGGCTGAATCTTCATAGCATTTGGCAATTCAATCAATAGCATATATGCTTATTAAATAATCATAAAATTATGGTTTAGTTATGGCCTGGAAACAAGAAATACCATTTAGACCTGTGCACTCCTAGGGATTCCCACTGAATCCTTTCGACCACGCGGCGTATGCGCAATGTAACCGGGTCCGATGTCACCCGGAATCCACCCGGAATCCACCCGAGTCACCCGAGCCACCCACTTGCCAGTTATTTACTGCTTTATTTGCGGTCTTGTCAAAGCAATCAACACAGTCAGAGCGTGTCCTTTTCCTTTTTCCTTCCTCCTGCGGACTGCGAACTGCCTGCGAACTGCCTGTGAACTGGCCCGAAAGGTGGTGGCTTTTATTTACTTGTCTGGCGAGTCCTTGCTGGCTCCGCTGGGTTTATTTGTAGAATGATTTTTCAATAATTTATGTATGACGATGGGTGGTTGGGTGGTTGGGCGGTTGGGCGGTTGGGCGGCTGGGTGGCACTTGATTTAATGTGCGGGGTGTTACTTTCAACACCCTCCAATCACAATAATAACAGCGACGCAGAGCACTATTGACTGGCGCTGTGACAATGCAATTATAAATGGTGACAAAATAATTTCCGCTGCGTGATTTTTATGACAGTTGTTCACCGTACGGGTGGCATTCTGCTCCGCTGACCGCCGACCGCCGCCACAAAATTAAATCAGAATTAAATAGTTTTCGTATTCCTTGCCAGTTTGCCAGTTTGCCAGCTCCCCAAACATCGCCAGCCATCGCCAGCCATTCGGCCTTTCATCATTTCAAATGCCAATTTAATGACCATAATTGGTTAGGATGTGGTCGATGGGCATAATTCGAGTTCCAGGTCATCCTTTTGGTTGGCTTCCTGTCCTGTCCATGGAGTCCACCGTGTGGGTGCTGCCCCTGAAGGAGCGATCCTTTCACGGGCTTCCCACAGTCAAGGCTGTGGCACATGAAATCATAATTCCAGGGCAACGTCTCGCGAATTCATAAGAGCTTGTCATTTGTGGCACGCAATCCGATTGCGTTATAAGTGGAAATTGGAAATTGCCCCAAAATGGCAGGAAAAAAAGAACACAAAAGCACCAGCAAAAAATTAAATATTATTATAGTTGCTGCTTGCCTTGTGAACTCTATTAACTCCAGTGGGAATCGTGATCAGGTGAAGAGTAAAGTTGCAAGATTTAAAGGATATGATTCCTATTAGGAAAGATGCATTTGCTTAAGGTTTTTAAAAGATATGATTCCTATTAAGAAAGATACATTTGCTTATGGTTTCTAAAAGATATGATTCGTATTAGGAAAGATACATTTGCTTAAGGTTTTTACTGTTGAATATTCGTTAAATACATTCAAAGATGTACACTATGCATAAGCCACAAAGCTGTTTCAGATCTTAAGATCAATGAACTGCCAAATTTGACATATATCAAATTGTGCTAAGTGTACTAAGCCACCAGTGCATTAAATACACTTTTAGGCGAAACCCCAAAACCTAATCACTTTCAGTAACTCCACTCGTCATAAGTCCTTTGCCAGCCGATTGCTATCGAATAATGTTCCAGGTTTGAGATCAAATTTAGCCGATCAGATCGGCGGCCAAACGCTTTTCACAGCTGAACAACTGGCCGTGTCCTTTTTCCGGCTCTCCTGGCACTCCTGGCACTGCTGGCCTAATCCTGCGACGGGGAGAGACTCACAAATTAAAACATTTGTTGCCACTTTCTATCGGCGGCCAGCCATCTCAATTTGTCAATGGCTCGAAGGATTAAAATGCGGCAAAAAAAGGAAGAGAAATGTGTATACAAACGGGGATTTGGCGCCTTATCGGCGATGATCAGCTGATGATGCTGGCAAAAGGACATCGAGCACATCAAGGACTCGATGAATTTGTCACATTAGGACCGGCATATGTGAACGGGCAGCGGCAAATGATAAGATCCTGCCCATCTGATCCGATCCTCCACGTCCTCAGCTCCTCTCAAATCTCTTAGAACTTTGCTACTGTTTTTCGGTGGTGATTCCGGTGAGGTTTTCCCTGCTGCTGCTGCTGCTGCTGGTGGTAGTGGTGGTGGAAAATGGCAGGGAAAATATTGTTGTTGCCAGCGTAATTGGCAGGATATTAGCAGGGCAGGGCAGGGCAGGGTTGTCCTGCGGCCCAGTCAAGGGATTACGTCGGGCATTATGAGCAAATTAAGTGTGAAGTGGCATTTGGGATTTATCCCGAGCACTAAGCGCTTTAAAATCGAAAAGGACTAAAACTAACAGAACACAGAGCGCACAAAAGGTGTCACATGTCAAGCACTGCGAGTCACTCGCCAGCGTCTCCTTCCCTCGGCCCAAAAACAAACTAACACTTAACCCCAAAGAAAGGACATGCTCTCTACTCAACTTCACTCCACTCCACGTGTGTGTGTGGGACACCCACTTGATCCGCCCACCCAAGGACGAGCTTATCATTTACACTTAACGCTCGGCATTGCGGCACGTGCCGCCGCATTATTAACCGCAAAATGCTCATAAAGGATCAATTTGTGCGCACACGTGTCCAGGATAATGCACATAAATCAAAGCAACGGCTGCCGAATGGACAATAACTTGATGACAGTCCGCGGAAAATCTAGCCAGAGGGGCATTACCCATCGAACCCATGCCACCCACTGCACTTGGGCCCAAGGATATGCAGTTTATGCAGTTAAGAGCGACCAGGCGGCCCAAGGAAGCCATTAGAAGGGCAAAGGACCTTCGGGCACGGATGTGCGAGCCACCGGAAGTAACCGAGATTTATGGCCCGGATTTCACGGCGAGGGGACGGCGGAGGTTACACCTCTCGGAAACGCATTCAATTCGCAGGCGAAGAGATAAATGGCCAGCATTTGTCACGGATTGTGTTAATTTCCACTCCAACATCTAATTTCAAGAGTGCATTCATTAATATTTTACAAAGATTTATCACTTTAAATGTTTTACTTTAACAATAACTCAAAACGTATGAAAACACAACTACTGCTTATCTAGTTATTGTTTTTTTGCATATAATTTTGTTTTATTATATTGCAATAATTTGTGGGATTGCATGGCTGTGTTCTTAAAGTTTTCTAAATCTTTTCGATGTCTTTAAAAATCTGCAAAGCGCCTCGGCGAATAATTTGCATAACTACAGACGGCGAAGGCATATAAATCTCCCATATGCTTTCTATTTAACTTTTACTAAACACTTCCGACACATTTCTGCGCCGGCCAATTTGCCAGGCGATTCCCCGTACACCCCGTACTCCCCGTGCTCCCCGGATTGCCCGGATTCTCCGGATTCCCTCGCCTGCAGCCGCTTTCAACACCTACACACCAGTGGCTCCCAGGCCCAGTTGCACTGCCCATGGCGATGGCTATGGCGATGGCGATGGCGTGACTGGGCTCCATTTGGCCCAGAAGTCCGGGAAAGTGGCCCAGAGTGGCCCAGAGTGGTTGGCCCGGTTGTCTGCGGCCCTCGAGGCTTGTAACTTATCTAAATGCACACAATTATTGAATATAATCGCCACCCAAAGGGCCAAACGCCGAGGGAGCGAAAACAAACACGTGGAATTTTTGCATGCCGCCTTTTAGGCGTTCCTGCGCTTCGCAAATCGGCCGAAAACTGGCGAATAGTCGACGACCAGTTGCCCTGAAGATAATATATGCTCTAAATGTATTTACTTTGGTACTTGAATTATACTTTGAAATATTTATGGACTAACTGCTTAAGGGGGAAGCTTTATTAAATCTCCACTCTTGTTACCCAAAGCACAAATCTAGGTAAATTCAAATAGTATAAATTTCAGAAGACCGCCTAACAAATCAACTCCTTTTTTTATTCAGCGGAGAGGCGATTAAAGTGGCAAAACACGGTAATAAGAAATCGGGACTCACAGAGCTAATTCTCGGATTTTCGCGTTCGCTGCGGCTTCGCCTGCGAAATCCATGAGCAAGTTCAATTATGCCAACAAAGCGATGGGAGCCGAGCAGGGAATAACAAACATTTTGCAATTATCGGGCAAATATTTATTTAAGCGCAATTATCCGAACACGAGTCGCAAAAAAACAAAAAAAAAGGCGACAGATAAAGCGGGGTAAAAATCAAATGAGAAAGCCAACTTGCTGGCAATTAAGCGCAATTTCCGTTCGCTGTCAAATGATTATTTAAAATGCAATCTATATATGAAAATCGGAGTGTGGTGGCGTTGTGGTGGGTAAATAGTTAATGCCATAACAGCCATGGCAAAATGTGACAAATTAAACAGAACGGAGATTAACTCCCTCAAACCATTTGTTACAAGAATCTGAATCTGAATCTGAATCCCGGAGCGGGAATTAAATCACAGTTTAATTAAATAAGCAGCAAAAACAAGCCACTTATTAATGGCATATGTCCACTGTCACCTGCACAGAAATCAACAAAAAAAAACAACAAAAAAAAAAAGGAAAAATTAAACAAATGAAACAAACAAATGGAAATAAACCGAAAACGGAAAGCAGAAAACAGAAAGCAGAAAACCGAATCAAAGGTAAAAAACAAGAGTGCGAATTAAATGCAAACAAAGTTGATTTCCCATTCCGGCGCGAGCATAAACTTTTAATTTCGTTTTCCATTTTATTTGTAAATTACACATTTCGCTGAACGAAAATTGCAGGTGGAAAATGGAAAAATGCAGGTGAGTGTGAGTGTGAGTGGGCTGAAGGCCGGCCACATCCGTTCGCCATTTTTGGGGGAAAATCCGCGAATCGTGGGCGTTCTTCCGGTCCGCTTTCCTTTCCTTTCATTTCCCCTCCTTTTTTCTTTCTGCCCCGTGTTTACTCGGCGAAATTTCAAGTTTTCGGAGGAAATTGGGCTGAGCGCAGCGAAATAGTTATTAAAAATCAATACAGTTTAAAACACATATTTAATCGGATATTAATTATTATTATTAGTTAAATGAAGTTTCCCTATCTTTACTTAGCTTGAAAAGCAGCTAGCACATCATTTCATGTCTTAGAAAAGAAATGTAATAAATACAACCCATTTGTCTACAAAATCGTATATTTGCCCATTTATTAACATTTTTGTATTCTTCATTCTGAAAATTGTAGGATAAATAAGAGAATGGGAATGAAGTGCAAGTAGAGAGTACGCAGCCACAAGAATCCCCGTCCTGCATCCAATCTCCGTGCCATCCACTCCCATTTGACTCAACCACCCTGCGCTGCTGATTGGCTGCTTAAGCGAATTGTGGTGGCTGCAGATGAGGATGAGCATAAGCATGAGGATGGGCATGAGCACGAGGATGTGGATGTGGATGAGGATGTGGATGGTGTGGACCACCCACAAAAATGTGCGGCTAATTGGATGTCTATATGCGGGGATGGCGGCCATGTGTGGCAGGTACTTTGACAGTCGGCGCCTGATTTCCATGCAAATTGGTTACAGCACAGTAAGCAGGCAATATTTCTGCTTCATTTCATAAATGCGTCCGGGGTCGACGCCTCCGCTCCTGTAATCCCCCAATCCCAATCCCCCAATGGCTGACTTCCAGCTCTTTGGATTCCATGAGTTTGCATATCAAACGCCTGATGATGCGTCTTTAATTTATACATGAATCCGCAGCCAATTTCGTGTTTACTTACGAAAATGCATAAACGAAATGCTGGCGAATTAAAAATGGAGTTCACAAAAGCAGGAAGTCGTGAATCTGGCATTGAGATGGATGTGTGACAATCATGATCATAAAACAGAGTATTTTCCTTCGTTTTCCATTTTCCTATTAGTTCTGATGTTTGCCAATTGGTTTTCCTTTTGAGTGCTGACCATAATTATCAGCGGAGCAGGCATCTGAATACAGTGAAAACTGAAACAACGGCCGTGTTTAATTGAGTGGGACGGCGATAGCGGAGGGAAAGAGAGCGGGCGAGTTTGTGTTTTGTGTCATTTGTCTTTAATGAACGGTTGCCCGCTGGCCAGCGTCGTGTTTTTGTTGTCATTTCATTGTCCTGCCAAGCGTCTCTTTTGTTTTAGGCCAACTGCAATTTAAACATTGCGGCCAATTTGTCGATGAAGGCGCAAAAACACAAACCCAAACACACACAAGAAACTCGCAACTCGAAACCCAGAACACGCGTGCTGCCAGCAAATACGCAGTGCAGTGCAGGGGTGTTCCAAAGTGCACTGCAAACAAGGTCCACTCCGGAATACCCTACCAAGAATGCCTCACAATGCTCTTTAAAACTAAATTAATCGAGCTATGAAGCTACCATATTTTATGTATCAAGAAGAGTGGCTTTAAATAAGGAATGCTTTATAAGTTAAGGGAAAAATAAAATAAAAGTTTGGGCTACTGCTTAAAACCTTCATAATTTATTTAAAAACAGCGGGAATATGTATCAACAATTTCATTTATAGAAAGTTGTATAAAAACTCTATCCACTGTTGTGTTAAATAGAAAACACAACTATTTCTTGTTTATAATGGCAAGTTCCAGCATTTAGAAGGTGCTTCTTTGTAAGACTCTCTGAAGCTTTTATGATCTAGAACTTGCACACCTTAAGGGACGCGTAATCCTTGGATTCAGTCAGCTGGCACATCCTTGGTCCTTGGCAGGACTTCAAGGATCGTTTGCTGGGCCTTCGCCTGCAGCGCCGCTTGCATGCGAGCACGCAATGCCGAACATGGCCATAACCAACTTTTGGCCAACTGGTAACTGGTAGCTGGTAACTGTTAGCTGGTAACTGTTAGCTGGTAACTGGTAACTGGTGGCTGCTAGCTGGTGGCCAACGGTGGCAGTTATTCAATATATCAACTTTTGGCCTAATAAATGCACTAATTGCGGTTAAATGCATTTTGCATGCAATTATTATCATTAGGGGTTGGCTCGCACGTCGTCGTATTGCCCCCTTGCACCCCTCCCTCTATCCCTTTCCCTTTTCCCTCCCCTGCACCCCTCCCCTCCCCCTCCACCGACATCGTTTGTAAATTGTTTCTGTTGGTCATTATATTAATTGCCCCGGGACACGTCCATTCTCCTCCCCCACTCCCCCGCTCCCCCACTCCCCCGATGAAATCGCAGAGCCGCAGAACGATTGCTCTATTTTCACATTCTGTTATTTTTTATTTAGACAAAAAAATATGCGGTTAAATGTACTTTACATTTTACAGTTACAACGTTTATGTTTCTAGGCTAGCGACAAAAAAAATATTGGTTTATTCGATAATACATTTCGTGGTTAGGCTTAACTATACAAAATTATTTTGCTTTTTTGGCTGCTAGTTTTTACAACATTTAAATAAATATTTGCTTAACACTACTTCATTATCGTGTATTGAAAAAAAAACCTCTAAAAACAATTCGAATAAGTTACTAAGAGCAAATCAAATAAATTAAGCACACACACAGCGACGCTGAATATATACACACACGGGCACACACGCACACACACACAAGCGGCGCTCAAAAACGCGAATTCTTGGGGATATTGAACTTGGACAAATGTTTGCTCTTCAATACTGAACACATTTGTGCTGTTCTTTGTGACCTTTGGGTAGTTTGTAAGTTTATAAATGCCTCCAAATATAATTTTGTTAAACTTAAACAAAATACGTTTGTACTAAAGTTTGAACCATAAGAAGGATGTGTGATATGCTGCCAGATCGCTGCCACTTCTGATTCACCTAAATAACCTAAATGCCATGTCAACTTGTATGTTTTGCGAAACAATAACATCATCCAATACGACAGATTTACAAAACGAGTGATATGTAACCTAAATTCGTAAAGTATCCCCTGGAAAATCGCACTTCTGAGACACCGCCCAAGCCTGATGATAGCACACACATCCACACACACACCCACACACACACACACTCCGCAGTCCGGCGTGGCGCTCACACCTGGATCTGATCCTCGTCATCCGACTGGGAACAGCTGTCGACGGAGCGGCCCGGCGGACTGCCCGGATTCAGCGTGGGACTGGGCGTCGATGGCGGCCTCTGTGGCGGCGAGGCGGATGCGGAATGGGCCGGAATCGGTTTCACCAGCCCACTGGGCGGAGATGCGCCGCCCAGCGAAGGTGGCGCCGCCACCGGATGCGGTGCGCCCGGATTCGCAGCGGAGGAGGCGGCTGCGGCGGCACTCTGATAGTAGCTGCTCAGCGAGGACAGCGAACTGGAGGCGGACAGGTGCGAGAATGGCGCCGGACCCACGCCCACTCCAACGCCCACGCCGACTGATGGGACGCCAGCGTACAGGTTGTAGGGCAGCGGCTTCTGCATGGCGGCCGCGGCGGCCGCTTGGCGGTAGTAGATGTCGATGTTGGTGTGGGGCGGGGCTCCGTGGGCGGCGCCGGCAGCGGCCGCGTATGGCCAGGCGCCCAGGTAGGGCGATCCGCCGTAGAGGCGCTGGAAGGCCGCAAAGTTGCCAGCCTCCGCGAGGAGTTCCAGGCCCACTGCTGTTTGCCGCTTCCATTTGGTTCTGCAAAACGATATTAGTTACCAAACTATTAGTGCGTTTCAAGCAGCTTACATATATTGTCTTATAATCACATCATTGTATGTTCTAATTACATATTTCAATTAGAAAAAAACCCACCTGCGGTTCTGGTACCAGGTCTTCACCTGGCAGTCGCTCAAGTCCAGCTTGTGGGCCAGCTCCTGGCGCTCCTGCACGCTGAGGTACTTCTGCCGCTCGAAGGACTTCTCCAGCGTCTGCAGCTGGTGGTCCGTGAAGGCGGTACGCGCCTTGCGCTGCTTCTTGCTCAGACCGCTCATGTCGCTGGTGGAACCGCTCTTGACACTGTTGCCATCGTCATCTTTGCCGCCTGCAAGGGAAGAGATGGGGATGAGAATTTTCAAAATATAATATAATATATAGAAAATAGCTAATACTACTTTGAGTAATCTAAGATGTGCGCCAAACTCAACCACTTTGTATTTAAACAAATAGGTTTGCTTATACTTATGATATATACTTTCCCCCTTTGAAATTAATGCCAAGTAATAATAGTTATATACAACTTGAAACTGATTTTAAAAGTCTAAAAACTAATTCTAACTGTAACAGTTGCAGTTACAGTTAGAGTTAGAGGCTCGTTTATGGCCACGCAATTGCCGCTTCCGCTCACAAAGCGATTCGTGTGTGTAAGTGTAATAAAAACGTGCTGCAAAATGTCTAAACTTGCCACAAAAAGCCGCAACAGAGATAGGCAAGCCGAGCGGGGCCAAAGCACCCCTTTTTGCGAAAAGTGTTCTTGGCCAGAAAAGGCCGCTTTTCCACCTTTGCTGGCCAGCCATTTAGTACATAAAATTTATGTAAATTCAACCGATTGTGGTTACCCGATAAGCGAGAGCGAGTTTTGGGCCCACGGTCAGGAGTGGCCAAGGGGTTAAGGGTTTGCAGGGGTTGAAGGGGGTTAAGTAAACTCTCATGCGTTAAATTATTTAAAGCGAAAACTTGCCAAGTGCCGCATTTAAATTTGGTCTACTTGCGCTAAGAAGAAGGGGAAATGTACAACCTTACTATTATTATTTGCTTAAATTGATCAGAAAGCAGACAAATAATAATAATTTAACCATCTACTAAACAATAGGAATTCAATCTTTTTCATTGCTAATCAAATGGCAAAAATCCAGCTTTTTAGAATCTGTGCCTACGATTGAACTTTGCAATATGAAACAAATAAAGATGCATGGCAATTATCTCGATTAATCATCGCTAATCAAGAGCTTATACTGCCGCCAGGGCGAAAGTTGTTTGCCATATAAAACGAAAACGATAAATGATTAATGGCAGCGATAAATGAGCGATAATGCCGCAATTGAATAAAATTAATTTTCAATTAAAGAAAATTACTCACGAACGCTGGCGCCGATTTGCGACTGATAATTTGTGGAACATTAAAAACAAAGACAAAACCAAAAATAAACAAATCAAAGAATGAGCTCTCTTAATTTAGATTTATGGTTTAAATAGAGTTTTTGGTCCTAAAAACTATACTTTTTCAAGTTAAGCTTTAGAAAGTAACTTTCCTATTATAAATAAGATTTTTTATTGAAACTCTAATGATCGATAATCATTTTCTTTTTTTACGTGCAACTGAAGCTGATCGCAATTGCGAAATTCCGATGAATTGACGGATTGCCGCCTTCCCTGCCCGCTGGCTGATATCGCAGAGAAGCTGGCCGACGCGACTACCGTTTATAAAAGTGCAATTGGCAACAGGAAATTGCGGCAATAAATGGCACAAAACAGGGCCCAGATGGAGTGGCGAGTATGAGTATGAAGAGCTGGCCAAAAGCGAGGTAAAACGAACCGAGTGGCGATGAGATGAGCAAACAGACTGCAACGTTTTTTCGTTTGCCGCTGCCCGACTGCCATTGCCATGGGGCGTCTATTAAAGCGGGTTAAATGCATTTTTATAACAATTTCCACAATTAAATGATTGCGAAGGGGGCAGGTGCGTGAGATAAGAGGTGGACCAAGGGCGCGGGGCGGGCGGCGAGGCGGGGGGCAGTGAGTGCGATGTGTGTAATTATTTGAGATTTTTTCTGCGGCTGCGACTGCGGCAGTTTTTAAACTGCATTTTGTTGCTGTTCACTTCAGGCAGCTCCTCTTCTTCTGCCAACCCCCCGCCCACAGCGGGCCACGCCTCCATTCTGCCATAATAGCTCACAGATACAGCTCACAGGTGCATGCCCCCAAGTTGGCGGCGGGGCGAAGGGGCAAGGGGACAAGCTTTAGAAGCTTCGCAATGACGCAAACAAAGCGTGAAAATGCATTTTTTTTTTTTTTTAACAACTAAAACCACAACAAATAGGAGCAACAAGAACGAGAATGTAAAATGGTCATGCAATAATTTTTACAGTTTGTTTTGCAAAGCGACATCGACGTGGGCCGCCACCTCACCCTACCTCACCCTCCCCCGCGCTCCACACTTGAGCCCCTGCTTGCCATTTGCAGGCGCACGCTTCGAAACAAAAGACTTAGGCAACGAACTTGACTGCTGCACAGCGGACTTACTTATTTTGTACCTAATTGAATTACTGAATTACTTTTACAATTTTTACAATTGGCCATGATGAAATGCGTTTCGCAACAGAACGATTAGCACGAATTAATGGGGAATTTGAGTAATTTTCATTTAAAGCTGCCCATAAAGTGTGGTGCGAGTCGGTTAAGTGCTAATACATTTAATATCACCCAGAGGCAAGATGTTATTAAACGAAAAGTTTGCCTAAATAATAATAAACTTGCGTTTAGCAGACCTGCAAGTTTTGAAACTATCTTTACAAAACAATTTGTAAACAAATGTTTTAAAAAACCAATTATTTTATTTTTGATTGTAAGTTCTATTAAGCTCAATATTGATCTGATTTCCTAGTTAAAGGTTATAGTTTGCTCAGCTATTTGTTTGAAATTGAAAACTCAGAGAGCTTGATTCGAATAAAGAAAATTCCAGCTGGAAAGGCATTTGCCAAATTTAACTACAGTGTTTTCCCGACCACCCCCACCCCCCGCATAGTACAGAGGCTCACCTCACCATTGCTACAAACGCTGTGATCGTCCATGTTGCCGCTGTCGCAGTCCTCGTTCTCCTCGTGGTAATCGCTGCTGTCGTCCAGATCGCCGCCCGCCGGTGGCGCCAGCCCCACCCCGCCATCCACCCCACCGTCGCCGGGTGCAGCACCAGCAGCAGCTGCAGCAGCAGCAGCAGCGGCGGCCGCTGCAGCAGCAGCAGCTGCATTGTTGCGCGCAGCAGCCGCGGCAGCAGCAGCGGCATAGTGCTGTTGCATGGCCGCCGCATATTGGGCCACGTTTAGCCCATTGCCGCCGGCGGCGGTGGGTGGAAAGTGGCCCAGCTTGCCGTGCGGATGCATCAGCGCATGCGGATGTGTGTGCGGATGCTGATGCGGATGCGTGGGCGGATGCGGCTGTGGCTGTGGGTGGTGCAGGGCGGGTGGCAGGACACCGGCGCCGGCCACATTGGCTGGCTCGCAGTTATCGCCATTGATGCTGTTGTTGTTGTTGTTGTTGTTGCTGTGAGCGGGACTGCTGCCGCCGCTGGAGCCCGAATGGTTGCTGTTGTTGTTGTTGTTGTGGTGGTGCAACTGCTGGTGGTGGTGGTGGTGGTGGTGCTGCTGTTGCTGCTTGTAGAAAGCGGCCGCCGCACTGCCCGCCAGAATGTCGTTGATCATGAAGCGGGAGCGGTTGGGCTTGCCGATGCCCGAGGCGGTGGTGGTGCTGCCGCCGGAGGACATGGTGGTGCTGGCGCTATGGATGCTGTGACCCACCGCCGCTGGCTGCACGCCGTAGTGGAGGTGGTGCTGGTGGTGGTGCTGCTGCTGCTGCAGCGTACTGAGGTGGTGGTGGTGGTGGTGCAGCTGGGGATGCGCTGCGTTTGGCTCGCTGGGCGTTTGGGTGAGTATGCTCATCGAGTCTTTCATAGGACTTTACAGGGGCTTTGCACGCGTTCGCCCTTAGCTTCTTCTCGATTTTAAGTATATTTGCTTTCGAAACACTTCACTAAAAAAATGCACATTCACTGCAGTTTGCTATAGCTGTCAAGTTTACTACTTTGTTTGCTTTTGTTTCTTTTTGGCCTTATCGCAACTTTTCACCCAGCGACGTCGTGAGCGGCTTGGCTGCCAAAACGAGACTGAGCGTTTATGAAACGCACCTGCCCGATCCGCCGCTGCCGCTGCCAACGCTGCCAGCGCTGCTGCCGACGCCGACTGCGACAGAGGCTCGAGCCTCGGCGGCTGTGGCAACAATTTTGCCACTTTGTCATAGGCGGTGGTTGGGCCGCTTGTGCCACCGCAGGCCGGAAGGGGATGGCCAGTCGCTCGCGCTCGCTGCCTCTCGCTTGCGCGGCTATCGCCGTCTCATCGGCCGTCCCGCTCTCGCGCAGCGCCATGTTGCCGCCACTGTGGTGAGTCCAGCACGGCGTGGTGAACTCGAGTCTCTCCCCGGTTGCTCGCTTTTTATAGCACCAAATGTCGGTCAAATGGCTGTGGCACTACGCTCTTGGGCTCTTTGGGCTCTTTGGGCTCTTGGGCTCTTCGGGGCCTTGAAAGTGGCTCAAAATGGCGCTACGAGGAAGTTGGTGGATCTGAGGCAAGGAGAGGGTGCCACTGGCTTTTGGGGGCCTGCAACACTCGCTGAAATATACTCCTTTTCGACCAACAACTTAGGGAAAAATATCCACTCTGCTTTATAATTGAATAGACTTTTATATTCCTCCAAGTGGCATTTAACATGTTTTTAATTAAAAGCATATCACATCACATAATTAACAACCTATTTTCTGATATAAAAAAATAAATTAAAAATAGAATATGTATGTATTTTAAAATAGAATTTGTAATTCAATTACTTTTGCTAGCCTTGGCTCAAAGAGCAATTTGACTAATCATGTTTCAACATTGACCTTTAAGAACAGCTCATCATAGTACGATTTTATTTGAACATGTTTTAAGCACTTTCCAAATGCGCTTGCTTTATATTATATACTATAACTTCAATTAACAGCAAACTGTTCGATATTTGTGTTGAAGATACAATGAAAACGCCCGACAAATGGGCGTCGCTTGGTTCGATTCCACGCTCGCAGACAACAAGATGGCAATTAAAATTTCACGCCAATAGCCCGGTGGTTAGGGTCACCTTTCGGCTGCCTCTTTCGGTGGCCACATGTTGGCCAAGGACTAATTGCAGGAAGGGAAGGGAGGGGAAGGGAAGGAAGGGGAAGGGAAATGCGGGAAAAGCGGAGCGGAGCGGGATGAACAAATGCAATTTGTCGAGAGCGGCGGTTTCCGTTTGATTGATATTGATTCCGGTCGAGGAGCAGAACCAAACTGACTGACTGACTGGGAAACGGGAGCGGAAGGGGGAAAAGGTCAGGTGACCTGCGAAGGTCATTAGTGGCGGGCAAATTAGGGCGTCGGTGGCGGAGGGGGGCGGGGGTGAAGCGGACTGAAGCGCGCGCTTCAATTGCGGAGCGCATTAAAATAATTAGCGTCTGCCGGAGCATCAAAAGTGCGCAGCGAGGAAAAGTCAACCGAGTCCTTCGTCCTTCGTCCTACGTCCTGATGACGGTTATTGCACTTAAATGCATATAATTGCCAGCCCAGTCGCATATCCTGCGGTCTGCGGTCGATTCCAGTTCGAGTTCGAACTGCCAATGCCAATTGAATGCTTAAAATAATTGCACTCGCCCAGCAATGCCAGCACTGAGAGAAATGTATGCAGATTCCTCTTTATTTAATAATATAATAAATAATATACAATTAATTAGTTATAACGTATAATATTTAAACGAAGCTGGCATAGAATTCATTGCAATGACAGAGTCATAAAATTGTTTAAATTTGGTAATTATATTAAGTGCACTTTCATACCTTTTAAATGTAGACATACGAGCAAACTTAGGCAGATACCCCACATTTTTTGTCAGTGCATCTGCGAGAAATTATGAAAAAGAAATGTACGAATGCAGAAACCGCAATGCGCAGTTGTCCCAATGCCACACCCCCTTCGCCCCTCGACTGCTGGCCAGTTGCCAGCGAACTTGGACAGTTGGCAGCGTTTTTCCGGTCTCTTCTGCGAACTGGCCAACAGTTGTCCCTGTGCAACCTTCTATCTCTCGGACACCCATCCACCCATCTATCTATCTATCTTTCGATCTACCTATCTACGTATCTACGTATCTACGTATCTACGTATCTGCGTATCTACGTATCTGCGTATCTGCGCATCTCGCCATCTGAAAGTCGCCTTAATTGGCCACTCATTGAGTAGCACTATTTGCCCTGCAAATGACTGGTTAGAAAAAGATACCAAAACATTCAGAAAACTATTCCTTCCCGTTACATTCCTTCATTTTGATAATGTGCCAAAATAAAATGTAATATATACACTTCCTCATATGTGCGTCCAGTTTAAGGCACAGCAACCCACATGCAGCACCAGCGATACTCAACTCCTGTCCAAGCTGATCCCAAAGTACGTCCATTTCCATTTCTGATCTGTTTCCGTGGAGTGAAGTGGAAAGTGGAGTGGAAGGTGGAGTGGAGTGAAGTGGAGAGCCTGCGGGGCCTGTGGAATCTTAATCGGCATCTTTGATATTATAATGTTCGTGTTACTGCGTGGACAAACGTAATAAAATAACTGATCGTTGTCGCTGATAAGTTAATTTACTTTTAATGTGCTGCCCTCGCCGAGCCCTCGACATCCAGATCCAGATCCAGATCCACAGCCACATCCACTGCCACATCCACTGCCACATCCACTGCCACATCCAGCGATCTTGCAACGTGGGGGTAAATGGGTCCGTCCGGAGGTGACAAAGGTTCTCGCTGAACCCCGAAGCAGGGTCTCTGCCGCAAGATCGACCGACTTGCCAGGGCTTTTATCTTTTTATTAGCATCCCATACCCTCTGGCTGCGGGGTTACCTTGCCTCTACCTAAGAAATATCCTCAAGATTAGAATATACTTGCAGTCATCAGTCAGTAATAACGCATAAGTCAGCACTGAAGTTGAATATAGATGGAAAATTCAGTTGTAGCTAATATTTTACTTTAAATTGCTGACTACTATTTTTGTTTTTATTCATCAAGCCATGTAGCACAGTTAGAGGGTATTCACGGCTTCGTTACCCAACTCGGCGACTTGTTTTGAGTTTGTTTGCCTTGTTTTATTTGGCTCTTGTTGTTGTTGGTCGCGTGTGCCGTCGATGGCCAACGTTGTTGCCAACTGATTTGTCAACAACGTGGCCAACAAAGGTGTTCTCCTGCCCCCGTAACCCCGCAGCCCCCTTAACCCCCTTAACCCTCGTCAGCTTCTTAACCCCATGCCGCCCGGCGATTTATCGCTGCTCCAGATCAGTCAGCATGCCAGCTACAACAGCAACAATAGCCACACAACTGCAGGATAAACATAAGCCCTGATTCCAATTTCGATGGCCCCTCTTCTTCCCTTTTCCCCTATTTCCCCCGACCCCCTTTTCATTTTCCGAGACGGCGCTCGTTTTGAAAATTGATGTCGCCCCACTAAATGGATGCTATTTAAAGTTTTACTGCCTGCCAGCACCTATAAATCCAATGGAGGCTTTCGATCTGGATGCCCAAGGACCTCAAAGGGGCTGCGATTGCACCTCCTCCTTTTGGCACCTGTCCGGATTTGTGCTCCACTCGGATTTTATGGCCCAGCTCAGGCTGGTCGACTAATCAACACCTCGCTGCGATCGCATTCTGATTTCATTTCTGTGGACTTGATTTGATATCTCAATCTTGATGGAATGAGTAATCCTTTCGTGGAAAGGTGACTATAAAAGAATAACCGTTTTCTTGAGGTTGACGACGACTCTTTTCCAGACTCCAAGTCACTTCTTTTAAGCACATTTATAGCATAAATTAACTTTATTTATATAACCACTTATCTTAGTTCTTGATATAATAATATTTACACTCATTTTTTGGACTCGTGCCAACTGCTTTACTGTATCTTTGAAATTTTCGTGTGCCATTCGTAGATAAACTAATGATCTCCTCGCATACTTCGCTTATCTGCGGATGGGTCTCTCAATTAGGAGCGCAAGTTGGCTAAACGACGGACCAGGCGACATTTGCCACATTTGCATGGGCCATAAAAATATGCTTAAAGCATTTCCAAATGCAACCACTTAAATATCGAATGGCTCGAAACCGACGACGAAGTGAAAATGTATTTTATGACTCAATTTGGTGCACATAAAACGAGCCACGGAATAAAACTGCCGGCGGAAGGGGTATTTTTGTGGCCTAAGCCATACAAAGTGCAACATTGTCTGGGGCAGCGATAACGACAACCGAGGTGTGATCACCAGCGATGGCCACGTGATCGAAGAGGCCCTAAAATGAATCAATTCTGAAGGAATAGATATTATACTACTCATAAAAAGTGCTTTAGCAAGGTATTTATATGACAGAAAGCAGTTTCAATATTCATTTACTAATCACTCATGAAATAAATAATGTTTTGAATATGTTTCAATAGCAACTCACGCTGCCATCTCCAGCTGCCACAATTTCTGTGGCAACTGCAGTTCGATAGTTATTGTTGCCGCTCGGCTGATTGTTGTTAATTTTTATGTGCAATTAATCGGCCACGCCATTGAGCATTTATAAGCATTTCTGGCACCAACAGAGACTGCAGAACTGGAGAACTGGCTAACTGGAGAACTGGATAACTGGTCAGGATGTGGGGGAAGCTCAGCTTTTCGGTTCCCACTCGTCGAGTCGAATGAGGAGAAATTAAGTCGTTCTGAATTAAGGTGAAATGCAAAATGCATCTTCGCCGGCAGGCCATAAAAAAACGGCAGCCAGACAACAATGTGGGGAGAATACTTGTATACTGAATCGGCTGACTGCTGAATACGGAATACTGAATACGGCAGAGAAGTTGGCCCAGAGTGTTCCGTTGATGGGCCATAAAAGTGGGCAAGGTGTTGAAGTCGGGACCAGCTGCTGATCGCTCATTGTCAGCGATCCAAAGGGATATAGCTATAGCCCCAACCCCAACCCAACCAAAGTGACCCATCCCCAGATATGCGGATGCAGATGGATCCGATATCCCGCTGTTTAGCCGCTTAGGATGATAAACTGACGAAAGCGGTCAATGTTGGCTTATTCTGCCACATTCAACCAGCTGAAGATGAGCGACATAACTGGCAAGCCACAAATATTTATGGCCACTTGGTATTTGGTGGCAGGCATAACGAGCGACTTCATTAAATTGTTTTTCTAAAATAAACAAAATATATATATGTATATGTACTATATCTAATACAATATCGTTGTTAAGCTGGTTAAATATTTTGACAGCCTTCTGCGTCGTTTTGTGGCCCATGGAAAGCAGTTGCCACCCATTCGTCCTTGGCCTGGGTGGCAGTTCCAACCCATGCCCACCATGAACTCGCAGCTTAATTGCATAATTTCATATTCGGTTTCTTGGGTTTTCCTTTTTTCCACCATTTTTTCAGCCTTTCATTTCGGCCTTTGTTCATTTGCCGAACAGCGAACACCTTAGCCCCACACAAGAGAGCGAACCAAAGAACGCAGAGTTGTGGCTTAATTGCCATGGCCGAAAGTGGCAAAGAAATGCAGTGCGCTAATTACAACAACCACAACAAACGGGAATTAGTGGCAGTCAGGCATGTCCTTGCTGCTTGCCGCCTTTTCTTCGAGTGTAGAATGAATGGGCAAGGGGGCGGGGGGGTGGTGTGTCCTTCGAAGAGGCCAATTGAAGTGCGGCAACGTTGCATGTGTGTGCGGGGCATGTGAAATATATGTAGAATTTTAAAAGTCATAAAATTGCGGAATGTCGCCAATTAAAATTGTTGCACACACACACATGCACACACACACGCGGATGGAATGTGGTGTTGGTATGGGTGTTCGTGTTGCACATGTGACGTGACATAAATGCATGTCATGTTCGTTGCCTGTTTTCTGTTTCGTGCATTCGGAAGGATTTTCCCAAGGAAAATGGGAAAATACATACGAAACTGGCAGGGGGGCAAGTTCGCGCGCCAAAAACTATGCAACACAATGCGCGCAAATTGCGCAATCAAATTACCAGGCACCCTCGGCCGTCAAGTCCCCTCCCCGCATACCCCGCATACCCTGCATACCCCGCATGCCCCGCATTCCCCCATCCCCGCCAGCTTAGGCAATCAATTATAATGTTAGCATGCAAGCTTCATAATTGTTCAAAGGGGTCCACGGGGAGGGGGGCACTTCTCCAAGGGGAAGGGGCAGGACTGCGACTGCGAGAAATCTGAAGACTTGTGTGCCACAGAAAGTAAATATAAGGAAAAGGATAATAAGAAAAACATGAAATTAGGCCTTAACAAATA
The DNA here is from genome assembly GCF_016746235.2 of Drosophila teissieri. NCBI lineage: Eukaryota > Metazoa > Arthropoda > Insecta > Diptera > Drosophilidae > Drosophila > Drosophila teissieri. The sequence goes on from NC_053034.1 coordinate 11,054,790, forward strand.
CATATGATTATTATACAAGTACATTTAGGTGCTCTATCTTAATGTTAAATACCATGTATCTAAAGACAATTTTCGACATTATTCAAGATGTTATTCAAGATATTCTTTAAGATATTATTCAATATATTATTCAATATATTATTCAATATATTATTCAAGATATTATTTAAGATGTTATTCAAGATATTATTCAAGATGTTATTCAAGGTATTATTCAAGATATTATTCAAGATATTATTAAAGATATTATTAAAGATATTATTTAAGATATTATTAAAGATATTATTAAAGATATTATTCAAGATATTATTCAAGATATTATTTAAGATATTATTCAAGATATTATTAAAGATATTATTCAAGGTATAATTCAAGATGTTATTCAAGGTATTATTCAAGATATTATTCAAGATATTAGTAAAGATATTAGTAAAGATATTAGTAAAGATATTAGTAAAGATATTAGTAAAGATATTAGTAAATATATTAGTAAAGATATTAGTAAATATATTAGTAAAGATATTATTAAAGATATTATTAAAGATATTATTAAAGATATTATTCAAGATATTTGATTTCAGTTGTCACTCCTTATAATTAGTAAAATGAGGTATTACTGCTTTTTTCCAATGGTTGCCCAGCAAGGGGAAGCACTCAAGGACACACTCCCAGCTCTCAGATTTTCTCTCAGTGCAGCCACGTACCCCTGCCGCCTTCCGCTTTTCGCGCTGTTGTTGCACTACAAAATAGGCATTTTAGGCCGCGTCGTGCAGTTGGCTCCGCTGATTGTCGCTGCGTTGTTAGCCTAAGTACGGTTCGGCCTTTTGGTGTCACGTCAGTGGATTGTTACGGCCACCGGGCCAGCGGGGGGAGGGGGCTGAGGGTAATTGAGGGGGGTGGGAGGTCAGTTAAGCTACGCTTTGGGTGTTTTTTTCCCCATTTGCCCATTTTCCCGTTTTAATTTTGAGCGTTTAACGTGACCGCGTGCAAATTTCCACACACATACAAGCGCGCATTCGCAGGCACTCAACTTTGTACTCTTTAGCGCTGTTTAGTTGTGCTTTGCATTTCCCATTTCCCATTTTCCATTCTCCATTTCCACGGTGGGTTGACAGTGGGTTAAGGGGATGTCCTGGGCGGTCATGGGCTAAGGGCGGATTGCAGCCGATAGGAATTCCCATATTGGACCCCGGTGATTAATGACGGAATCGCATTAGGCGACCCGCGGCCAAGTGCAATGAGTCAATCAATCAGCGGCAGCGGGAAGGTGGCCAATGGAATTTCCATTTCCATTCCCAATTCCATTGCCATTTCCCTTTCGCTGACCTCTTGACCCCTCGGCGGGATGATTAATGTGCGACTAAGTGGCAGACTCCGGCGTGCGAAAATTGAGCGCCTCGATATTTGGTTTTCGTCAGCCTTTATTCTGCCATTTTCATTGATCATGTCACACCAATAACAAGTTGAGTTTAGCCTAAAACCTGTTCGAAATTACTTAAAGATGAATCTAAACAATGTAATTGAATAAAGCTTTTTCTAAATAAATCGCAAGCCCAACAGTTCCTACTCTAAATCAGCTGAATATGAATATGCTGAGATGAAATTATATGAAATTAAGGTGAAATCAGATAGATTAGCTTTCGTAGGATTAGCTTAAAGCTGAGCAAAGTAGACGGATGTGGAGGGGAAAACTACTAAGACTAAGTTCATCGTGTTCGCATTGCAAATTGTGTGAAAATCGCTGCGGTTTTTCACAGCCGAAAGGTTTTCCCTCCTAAAATATTGCCACACATTGTTTGTCTGTTTGTTTGTTTGTCTGTGGCGGGAAAAGCTCAGTCCATAACTTGCCATTACTGCCGCCCACTTCCGCGCTCCCCTCCCCCCTCACACCCCCTCTCCACTCTGCACTCTCGCGATTTTCGGATTTTAATTAGTTAATTATTATTTGCGATCATTGCTTGTGTTATTTTTCCGAGCGCTAACTAAGCCAATTTGAAGCAGTTTTGCCGGGGAGGCAGCCGCTGCAAACAAGCGGAAAATGCAGGAAATTTGTAAATTTGCTAAACAACGAGTGGAATCAGGAAGAGCCCCATCCGAGTTATATGTACCTATGGATAAACCTCTTTAAGTAATGGATTTACATACTAAAGTGGTTCTATTTTGATTTAACAATGCTGCCATGCCTATCAATTGATAAGCTACGCATCTTAAAGTGAATCCTTTGAGATAACATTGAGTATACCTTCCACCCACTTAGTTGCTTCCCCAACTTACCTAATAAACTTGTTGAAAGCGCTTCGCGTGCCTGTCCAAAAGCTGTTCAAGTGCGGACATAGTACACACCATGCCACACGATATCGGAATGCAGCGCAGATATTTTCCTATCATCGCCGGGGGGAAAACACACATTTCTTTAAGTACGCATTTCACGCACTTTGCATTTTTGCCTCGGCCCGCTGAATTTGCCACTTCTGGCAAGGCAATTAAGCTAACAAATATCGCAGACGACGCTAATCGCAACTTGAATAAATTGCATAAAAACGTTTTCCGAACGCTGCCGGGAAATGGGGAAAATGGGGAAGTGGGAAAATGGGGAAGCGGGGAAATGGGGAAATTCTTTGCAGCGAAGCCAAGAAAAGTGCAAAAGCAGAAAAGGAAAATGAAAACGAGCACGAAAATTAACTGTACTATAAAAGGTGGAAAATTGTGCAAACAAACCAACGGCCAGCCCGCCTAGCCGCAAATTTGCATAATTATGATTAATACAGACTGGAAAAAACAAGGAAAAAAGGCTGAAGTAGAAAAAAATAGGGAACTGCATTCGGAAGCACAAGTTCGTGTTAGTGGCTGCCAAAAAGTAAAACATAAAGGCCAAATAAATGAAGCCAGGAAAGAAACGCTTCTGTTGCCTGTATTTTCACTTCGGTTTCAGTTGCCTTCAGTTGGTTTTGCGCTCCTCTGGCGTTTTCCGCCATAAACGTTCGCAATCAAATGTACATAAAATAATTCACACACCAGGGCAGAAACAGCAGCGGCCAAACAAACGGTTTGCTGGTCATGCGAAAGCCGAGCTCAACCCCTCACCTGTGCACTGCGAGAAATACTGTGAATATTCTGGATAAGGTATTAAAAATCAAGGTGTGTCAAGTATGGTGACAAGTAGACCAGGCTTACAAATGAAAGCAGCACTTATTATTTACTAAATTTATTAATAGTTTACTAGGTGTAATATTATAATAAATTATTAACTTAATTATTTTTTTCCTGAGTTTTTAAAAGATATATACACCTTTAATATGAAACTTTCATCGCTTGCAATCTAGTTGGCACTCTTCAGTTAGCTAAGGAAGTCTCTCCCTTTTCGCCGAGTGTAATCTTTATCGTAGTTTTGCATTACTTAGCCTTGTACGCCAGAAAGAGTGCGGAGAGAGGGAGAGGGGGAGAGAGCGAGCAGGATGGGGCGAGTGCGAGGTGCACAACAACAAACCGGCGTTTAGTGGACCCCGAGAGGGAAGTAGGGAGTCGCGTCTGCGTGGCATTTAATTTGTCTGATTAGCATTTTCAGCGGCACGCATAAAACGCATTAAATACGTTTCATTGTGAACCATCCACTTTTCCATTTCCCATTTTCCACTTCCAGCGCAGAAGCAAATGCAGCCGGAAAAGCACAGACGGATGGATATCAATAGAACGAAACACGAACCACGAACCACGGCGATAGCAGCGGATCTGAGGAGTGTAACTCGGGTGCAGCGAAAAGTGGCACCTGTTATCTGAGGAACGTGTATGAGCTGCATAAATTATAATAATATTTCGTTTTAATATACTGCACAGAACTCGCTGCATTACAGCGCCACCTGTCGGACTGGAAAAGTGACCCTAGGAGTGTGTGTCACATAACTTCCTCTCAAAATCCATTGAAAGTATATGAAAACAAGTAATGGAGATTACACCGCAATTATGAAAATATTTAAGGGCAGCAGCGCAACAATTATGAAATGACTCTGTGCAACATTTGTGCCCCGCAATTGCGACAAATCATCGCCGGATCATCAGTCAAAAGTTGCCGCCGCTGATGGAGGTCCTCGACGCCGTGTCCTGTGACAGCTGATGAAGCTGTGGTCGGTCCAGGCTTCGGATTCACTGCTCCTCGGGCTTCGGGGCTTCAAGTCCCTGGGTTTTTTTTGTCGCTGTGTTGTGCCCGAGTGAGTTGTGGCCATGGCTGTTGTTTGACGTTTGTTGACACATCTCGCTGTCATGATTGACGATGCCGCCCTTTCTGTGACGAGCACGCGAGGCTGTTGATTTATTTATGCCCTTCCACAAGCCGAAAAACGAGCCACACAAAAACCCACAGCGAAAAAACTAAAAACCATACTATGCTGTACTGAAAAAGGAAGCAATTCAAGGGCCACATCACATCACATCACATCACGCCCTTCTCAGGGGCCAACTAATGAATTTCAAATGATGCGGCAATTTTTTCACTGCTCTTTTCATTTTCGCCATGGCCATTAAGGCCTCTCATCTTCCTGCTTCTTCGCCGGCGGTTTTTTAATTGCCCCTCTCTTTCACCTTTCGACTGCCCATCTCTTTCATCTCGGTCGCTTTTCCAACTCAAACTCAAACTGAAACTCCGTGTGTGGTTTTCCTTGCGCTCCATCGCCGAATCTCCGAATCTCCGAATCTCTGAATCTCTGAATCTCCGAGTTTCCGAATCTCCGTGGGTGCCATTGTCTTGGGGCGCGGAAATTGGCTGCCATCTTTGGGATAAGAGCAGAGATACGAGTACTTATGCAGATATCTGGCCATATAGGCTCCACGTTGATTGGTGGGCGTGGCCAGGTGTGTGGGAAGCTTTTCCAACTGGCACGCAATGCGGCACAAAAGGCCCCATTAACGCGGAAAAACCTACAAGAAAATGATGCTTTTACTCCAATGGCAATGTATAAAGTATAAACTAATAATGTGTGTAGCATTTCAATGTAAATAAAGTGATAAGAATCAAATTCTGCAGCCATGCTTTGTATGGTATTCAAGTGAGTAATGAAGCATATCCTTAACCCTAAGCAACCAGACATCGATCTGCCCACTCCCTGGGTATCAGTTAGCATATAGTAGTTAACTATAACATATATGCCCCGAAACTTGGAGCGAAGTTGCTACAAATCCTTCGCCTAAGTACTTCATAAATATCTTAAATGAGTTTCCTTTTTCCCTAAGCACAGGCATAGTTATGATTATTGTTTTTCTTTTTAGCCGCCCAATTTTTTTTGTTTTGGTTTTTTTGGTATGTCCTGGCGGCGCACATTGTGTGGCCGTGTTGAAGGCATTCGCTTAAATCATTCCGTGGCACTATCGGCACCAGAATCAAATGCCTTCGTTTAAACGAGCGATAAGGAAAATGCCGTCGAGAAAAAAGGACCAGGGAGCAGGGAGCAGCTCTGCCGGGAAAATTCACGCAATTAGTTTGTTATTGTTGTGGACGTCGAAAAGGCGTCCGAAGTCAACTTCAGTCGCGACTGCACCTCATTAACAATAATTTCGCTTTAATAAATAACGCTAAAACATGCGCTAAATAACATTTTTAGGCTGGTGCCCCAAACAGGAAACTGCGGGGGCGTACGAGGTGCACTGTGAGAAATTACCACTTGTTTTTATAGGGCAGACACCAAGGATGTGCACTAGATTAAACAATAACTGAACTTAAGAAAGCTGCTCAGAAACGCGTAATGTAAGTGCCCTCTAGAATCGTTTCTCTTCTGTATACGCTCCCCCTTTTCGCTCAGTGTACTCCTGCTCGCCGGGCGTCGAAATTAATGTGCCGCCAGCCAGGGCGACACTAATTTGCCTGTGAACATGTCAAATCAGCCTCAAAGTAAATTTTACGCCAGCGTTCGCCGTTCGCCGTTTGCCGTTCGCCGTTCATGTCCGAAGTTTCCCAAGTTTTCCCGCTCGCACACGGCGGGCACTTAATGAAAAGGTCCTTAAGTGCTTTCCAACGGTATTTTGTTTCCGTTTGTACTTTTTCTCTGACGTCGCCGTTGCCGTCGCCGTCGCTTGTCGTTGATTTGTTATTGTTGCCACAGCCGAGCATAAATCATCTGGCGAGCGGTACGGCCATATAGCCATATAGTTCACATACATATGTATATATATAGTAGTGTAGTAAGGACTCCGCACCACTTGACTTTCGATGATGATGGTGGTGTTGTTGGTGGTGAAGGTGGTGGTGGTTTGGGCTGTGGTTTGCGTTTGGTTCTGCTGGATTTTCGGCTGCTCAAGTGGCTCGTGTGGTGCGAGTGGTGCGAGTGGGGCTGCCATGGGAAGTGATTAAAGTCATTTAACCCACTCTGCGCGCACGAGGCGGTCTGAAATGAATTTCTAATTGCGCACAAATGTAGGCAATGTGAGTCATATTTCGTGGCCGGCAAGGGGTTAAGTTCACATTATTGGTCCTAATGAGTTCGCAAGTGATTCCTGAAATAAATCGAAGTTGAAACAAGGAGAAACACTTGTTTCATAAGTGGTATTTCATTTGTAATGGCGGGTAACTTAAATGCAAATAAATACAGGCACAAACAAGTGTTTCAAACATCATATTTGTAAAATCTAATTGATTCGTGCCTTTAAAAAGTTAATAATTATAGTCTTGATATACATTTTCGGTACAAACATTCGGTTTATTTATGAAAGAAACCATTCTGACTCATACTTTGTAATAGCCGTTACTAAATTGCCAGTGGAAAAGCGAAACAAGATATTTCTTTGATTAATTGAGCGCCCGAATTTTCGTGCGTGGCTCTGGCCAAAGGGTTAAGGGTTAGAGAGGCTTCTCGTAAAAGCCAAAAAACAGCGCCCTTTAACCCCCTACAGCCGTTGCGTATGCTAATTGAGCTATAAAAATACTTTGTGAGCGAAGAGGGCAGAAAAAGAAGCTAATAACACACAAACATGGTCGTAAAGTGTGGGGCGGCCACTCCCACTGCCACTCCCACTTGAACCTTAACCCATAGCCACCCCCACACACAAGCCAGTGAAGCCAGAAAATCCCGACGCTCTTGTGCAGATTTCCTTGGCCCCAAACAATGGGGCAACTAAGTCTGATAAAGCTGGCGGGGGGAGGGAGGGGGGAGAAACTGAGGTTGCAGGACCCATGCGTGATGCTTTCACATAAAAATTATGGCATTCAAGCCAAATGGGGCTTAGGAAAAGCAGAGAAGAAGAGCCCCGACCTCTGACCTCCGGCCCACATGGGTTAAGGCGTCCTGGAGCCTGGCGTTAGAAACATGATTTTTATTTTACGCAACTTAAGTGCGAACAATAAAAACGATTTGAGGCAGATTATGTGCTGCCTCTCATAATGCAAATTAGTCATGGCCACCGCATATGCAAACGCACCCCCCCGCAGCAACCCCCTCCTTTCGTCTTAACCCCCCAATGCCGGCGTTTGTTTGCCCTGGCATTTGTTTAGATTTATGAGTGTCAGCCGCATTATGACCAACCACTTGACTTCCTGCCACGTGTGTGTGTCAGTGTGTGTGTGTGCGACATTTTATGCGCCGCACGTTCTCAACGTTCCCCCTCCCCCCACCCCTAGCCTTAACCCCCTACAGCCCCCAGTCTCCAGTGTGTCTCCAGAGCCGCAGTCTCGTCATCAGTATTTATAGTACATAGCATAGTTGGCCATTCCAATGGTTTATTCTCCTAGTGCCTGCTACTGGTCCCACACGGCGCATACGCAATTTCCCGCCATTTTCCCGACTGCTTATTTAGTACCTTTGTTTGTATTTAATACCTTTGTGTGGCTAGTACGCAATTAGCCGCGCTTTATGACATTCGAAATACCAATATGATAAATAGTTGTGCTTCTTTAAAGTAATGTCTGCTTCATTTACTGTACTTTCGAATCCAAATTCGAAGAATAATCATATTATAATTTATGAGAGCTCATTCAATAAACATATACAGCCATTCCTTTCATCCGAATCTGAATCTGAATCCGAATCCACACTTGAATGTATTATATCCCTTTGCTTAGATGTTTTTAGCTGTGATGCTGGGATGCTTTTTAATTGAATTTGGCAGCTAACTGAATTTTCGGTGTCGCAACTTTGTCGCATCGCAATCTTCTAGCTCATCAACTCTGCCATATCCATGTCCTTGCCATGCACAAATGTACATCCCCATATCCTTGTACATACATAAATAGTAGCTACATGTACATATATGCCAATTACGAGTGAAAATTCGACAACAAAGCCAAATGATATTAACATATAAATTGCACAAAGTGCCGCTGATTTAGTTTCGCTCCACGGGTGTGAGGGAGACGGAGTAAAAGAGAGAGAGAGAGGGGGAGATTGCGCAGAGAAAGAGACGAGTTTGTTTTTACGTCTTTGTCGTCATTTACGTTTATTATGCCGATTTTCTAGCGCAGAAAAATAACACTTATGTGCCAGAAATATGTAAATGCGGTCGGGAAAAGTTTATCGTGGCTCTGCGGCGTTTCACGCACGCAGCAACCACCACCCACCAGCAACCACCCGCCCTGAAGGACACCAATCCCCACCCCCCCCCCCCTCACCCCTCCCCCCTATCCCCCCTTATACCCCCTTTTTTTGCCACCGCCAACAATGAGAGCGCCATCTCGCTTTAGCGCACATTTCCGGCATTTGGCCAAAGTCAGCTTCTTCTTCTTTAGGCCAACAGCCCCCTCCCCCCACACTTTCTTGGCCATCGTCTAATGCCTGAGCCCGTCTCTTTCGCACCCGCTGCAGCCGTCTCTTTCTGCGGGCTTTTAGCCTCCTTTCACATACAATTTACTGCCATTTCGAAGCTAAACATTTACGCTATCCTTCGCCCTTCGTCCTTCGTCCTGCGTCCTTCGCCCCTTCCCGCCTCCTTTTCTATCTCTTTTTATGGCACACAAAATGTCGTCGACGGGAAATTGATATTTTTGGCGTTTTTTGCCGTTTTTGCCGTTTTTTGGCACACATATATATCACACATATCTATCATGGCGTATATGAAATCGGGCTGCACAGTAAAGAGTTTCTAAGGATCCCTATGCTATAAAAGTATTAAATTTTATAGATGATGTATTAGCATCTGCTTGAAGTTAATATAGCAAATATTTGTATATAATAAAGTACTAATAAATTAAATTGTTTCCAGTTCCATCTTGAAGTTGTCTCTTTTGCAAGCTTCACTGTGTGCCAAAACTCGCATAAAATGCGCTTTAAAAACGAATTGATTTGCCAGCCCTTTCCATGTTTCCATGTTTTCTGCGTGAAAGGGTTACGATGTCGCCATGAGCGGTTCTTTGTATGCTCCCCACATCCCTTTTCACATAATATGATTTTGCCTTTTCTTTTTTTTTGTAAATGCGCGGAAATTGTTAATTTTATGGCCAGCCATATCCGCAGCTCCCCGCATCCTGCAGCCCCATTTCCACTTCCATTTCCACTTCCATTTCCACTTCCATCTCCACTTCCCCTTCCAATTCCACTTCCAATTCCATGGCCATTTCCATCGCCATCTCCTCTGCGAGCTGCTGGAGCCACTGGCGTTTCCAAAATGGCCGCCTCGCGGACAAAGCGTGACCCGCTGATGGATGTCGATGGACATCGCTGGGTATCGGTGGACCCAAGTGGCCAAGTGGCCAAGTGGGCAAGACCCACAAGGAGTAAGTGCGCCAATCGCATTATGGTCCTGCAACGTTTTGGCCCCAAATTGCCAACTGCCAATTGCCAATTGCCGATTGCTGTTGGCCCGCATGGCTGTTGGATCGCATATTGTATATAGTATATTGCATATCCCCCCACTCCCCGAACTGAGATCGGATAATGGCCGTTCGATCGGCGACTGGATGGCCCCGTCTGCGAAGTTTCGACCCCGGGCAGTTTGGCCCACGTTTTGCAGACATTTTCCTTTTGGCCCGTCTATAATTTGCAGCGACGGGCCAATTGTTTTTCGAGGAGTTGGCCAAATAAAATGCATTGCTGCAGCACGTCCGAGCCCCAAACCCCCGCCCCCAAAATTTGTGGCCTTTTGCCTGCCATATAATTTGCACAAATTGCAATTTAGAGAAATAAAAGGAATCGGAGAAGTAAAATGGATATATATGTACATCTGTATGGAAACGAGAAACAAGAAAATAATATGTACCACCAATTTTCGATTTATTTTTCGACTTTTAAAAACTAAATGGAATTATACATATATTAAATATTTATAAATGCTAAATAAAATAAATAGGATAAGTTGCATGCAAGTACTAGATTATAAAAAAGTAAGTAAACTCGTATCCATATATATTAATCTATAACTGATTTTGTAGTTTTTCTCGAAACCTATCTATCCATACCAAACTGGCAAATGCAACTGCTGATCAATAGTATGAATATACAATATATTTAAGGCCCATTTCCAGTGCGTTGTGAGCCATAACTGCCATAAGGAGCCAAACCTGCTTAAGTCTGGGATGGATACGGATGGTGGATATGGATCGTGGACGTCGATGTCGATCTCGATGTCGATGTGGATGTGGATGTGGATGTGGATGTGGATGTCGATGGCACTGCTAACCGCTCGTCAGCGCGAGTGGGAAACATAGAAATCACGTTTCGGCCATCAACGCTGCAAATGCAACAATTTTGAAATGCAGCCAACGGAGGATGGAGTTTGGAGTTGGTAGTTGTGAGTTGTGAGTTGGGGGGATAGAGGGGGAGTGGGGGGATGGGGTCCACTGCAATATTTCTTCATTGTATTGATTATCGGTTGTAATGCCGCAAATTAAATGCCCCTGCCATCAAACAGACAATCGGACAATCAAACCATCAAACCATCAAAGCATCAAAGCATCGGTTCCCAACTCGAATTGAATCGAATGGAATGAAATGAAATGGTTGGATGGATATAAGAGGCCAGACAGACAGACCATAGTTTGGCGTTAGCAGCCCTGTAATTTTCCATATTTTTCGAGCATTTTTATATGAGAAAACTTAGCGAAACATAAATTGGCCGGACATGTTTGGGGTCCCTGGGCAACGATTACCCGACTACGATAAGGAATTTATGCGAAAATTAAATGGCCCAAATTGCAGGGGGGGAATCGCCAATTGCCAATTGCCAATTGGCAATCGAGCCTCAATTTGCCCCCCTTTTCCAGCATATTTATGCACATATATACGAGTATATGTATATATATATTTTCCATCTGCTCTGACATCGTTTCCCATTGCCATGGAGTCTAGGTCTAATCGCGGCCAGATCTCAGGCCGATAAAAATTAATTATGAATGGGAGATCTGCACGAGGAGGTTGCTGCCATGGATGCTCGCCACTCTAATTGAAAATGCAAACAGCCAAAACAACAATTATGCTGGCTAGCCCGGAGTGCTGGCCTAACAGATACCCAGTTTTTCTATCTTTACATACCTATTGATACTAACTTGTAAATAAATCTTTATTAGTAACTCAATCCGCAATGGATTATAAACTGTATTGCCACATGTGACTAAGTTACAAAATGGAACTGTGAAAGAAGTTTGGATTAATTCCGGTTTCAGAAATCAGACACACATATATGCCCCAACTAGAACTGCAGGGTAGCACGAACCGCAAAGACTGGAATATCGGCCAAGATGATGACGCTGCTGCAGAAGATGAGACTGAGTCGAGGATTGTTTGGTGAAACTTTGTGCAACAATTAGCAGCAACCCGCGTTGCAAGTTGCAGGTTGCAGGTTGCTGTTTGCTGGTTGATGTTGCCAGTTGCTAGTTGCTAGTTGGTAGTTGCTAGTTGCCGGTTGCAAACGAGATTTACTTAGTGGAGCAGCAGCAGGTGGAGATGATCGTAATGAAGCACTTAAATGAATTTAATTGTGTGAAAACCTCGGAGACAATGCCAGCAAATGAATAAGGGAATGAGTGCCAGCGCAATCACTCACTGATTCGCACAGGTTTACTCATTCACAACATGTGTATTCGAAACTTGAGTGCAAGAAGTATTTCAAAAATGCACAACTGCGGTACATTTAATATCGATCATGTTTAGCGTTATGCATGTCAATCAATTGCTGTGTTAATCGGTAACCCCTAATAAATATTGCCCATGTGCCCACTTCAAACTCCCACTGCCACTGCCACTTGAGTAATCACTCGTTTATTTAACCATTCAAGTACTCACTCATGCACTCATTTGCTGCCTCAATCACTCACTCACTCGCTCATTCACTGATTCACTGATTCACCCTTTCAATCACCCAAATAACCCGCTCCCAAGCGACGAACCGTTAAAGAAGCGCCGCAACAAATCCGCCGAACTTCAATTGAAACAATCGGGGTGGCTCGGTGCACTGAGAAAATATTCGCACCACAGTCGATTTACTATAAATATATTATATTTATTGTTGCAACAACTGTGTAAACAGTGGCCTCGCTTCTTATGCCATTCCAACTGGCGCTCCATATATTGGAAAACAGTTTACCTACTTACATATATTACATTATATTTTTTTTTTGAGTGCACCCAAAACAGGCGACAACCCCTTGCTATTACCACCCCATCGATGGGTCGACCCTGACCTGAATGTTTTTTTCGCCGCTTGTTTTTCGAGATACAATCGCAGCGATAAGATCGCCAAACGAAATGTAAATTACCACAAAAAGTGCAACTGCAACCAGGGGATTTCCGTTCAACCGATTCGCATTTCGAAGGGGTGAGGATAGCAGATACCAGATACCAGATACCAGATACTAGATACCACACACACACTCCATTTGAAGTGTACTGCATATGTATAGCATACTCGTACACCAGATGCCAGATGTCTATCAAAGAGCGGATTTGTTCTAACAGCCGCTCAAATCAACTGGAAAACCAAGGAACTGCGCGAAGAGCCGGGTAACTTGAGGCACTGGAGGCACTGGAGTCACTGGAGTCACTGGAGCCACTCGGTTGGTGGCCAAGAAAAGGTGTGATCCCGCCCAGCGGGCGATCCTCGTCGGAGGCAGAAGGGAACGCGTGCCCCGCCTGATTAGCGCAAAATGTTAATTTCACACTTTGATCGCATTTCCACGACTGCGCGGCCGAGATGCGTTAATTTAATTTCGATTTAATTTGCGCTTCCATTTCATTCCGCTCTTCAGTTGTCAGTTGTGCCAGTTGCCAGTTGCCCGTTGCCCGTTGCCAGTTGCCCGTTGCCAGTCCATCAATCATTTAGCTCCAACTCCATCTCCTGCAAACTCCATAACTGCCACGGATATATACAGATCCACAGATCCACAGAGATGCACAGATCCAAGAAGCGGTTTCATTAACAGCCGCTCGTCAAGTGCTTTTTCGGGCTCATTGTTGCATTTTGTCCTACGATCGCCGACGGCGCAGCCTTCAAAGGCATTCCACTGGCCGGTCGCTTTATCTGCATTCATCAGTCGCCAAACAAAACAAGTCAACTGGCTGGCTTCATTTGTAATGGATCTCCGTCCCAATGGAGCAGATGGAGCTGGCACCGAAGCTGGAGCTGGAGTTGAAGCTGAAGATGGAGCTGGACTCCTGGCCAAGTTGGAGGCGGCTGCGCGGTAGTCAGGCCACTGATTGCCTGGCATTAATCATCGAGGGTCGGCACTTGGAGCTGGGAGTGGATCCCAAAGCCATACACTCGTCGAACGAAAGTGCGGCGTTTCGGAAATGAATCGCACGAGCTGCGTAGGTGAGCGAAAACTGCATTATAGGAATGGTTTGTTTTTTGGCGCAGTGCAGCCTTAACAGTTTAGGCCGCAAAACTGTTTCCAGCTACTTACAACACGAACAAATGCCATTGTTGTAATTGTTGCTGCGGCTTCCAGATCGCCTGGGTTATCGGCGGTTCGGTTTTCATAATGATCTCGAGATCATGTGTAAATCGATCGCAGCTCATTAGACACTTGGCAATCGAACGGAGGAGGGAGGGAGTGCTCTGCGGTCTGGCGGGAAATGCGAATTTTTATGTAATCAAGCGCTTAAACATTTACTATTAACAAATTTACAATTATTTATAACATTATCACATTTTGCGGCCGCCAATGAGGGAAATTCGATCGCCGATGATCCAGTGAGGGCGGCTTTGATATGGTTTTCATGATGGGATTTGGTTTGCCAACTGCGGCAACTGCAACTGCAACTTTTAGCTGCGGCTAGGCAATCGAGCTAAATGCCTTGGTTGGGCAAGTTGGATGAATGTCTCTATATCGATTGCAGTTTTGAGCGCAACTGTACTTGGCTTTGTAGTTGTAATAATAGTGGGTATTTCCATAGCTTAAACCACTTACTTATGTTGGCACAAAGCTGAGCTCCTGCAGCCGAAGGTTTCTTGGCTAGTCCAAAGATGAAATCCATTTATCCGCTATATTAATTGTCTTGCACCTCCTGCACTCACCTCACACTTGGCGGCTGCCTTTCCTTTGACTTTTGCCGGCCAACCATGGCAACCATGGGATCCCATGCCATCCATGCCACCCAACGCCCAACTAATTGCATTTTGATTCGGATTGATCATAGATCTGTGGCAGCTTCAGGGTGGCTCGCCTCCGAGTGGCAGTGGCCCAAATGCATATATGCCAACATTATTCATGGCCGGGCTGCTGCGTTGGCGGCCAGGCCCAGAGTGAGAGATGCTATCGCCAGAGGAACTGCAGTAACTCCCAGAACTCACAGAACTCCAAGACTGCCAGAACTCCAAGAACTCCCAGAACTCCAAGAACTCCAAGAACTCCAAGAACTGCCAGAACTTCAGGAACTCGAAGAGCTGCAAGAAGTGCGGCAACAAAGAGCCACGAGTGCACAGTAGCCACATTCGGCTAAAAGATTCCGATAAAAAACAAACGCAGGCCGGTGAGGCAGCCAGCTGCCGAAGTCGATTCCAGATGCCCGGCGAACAGAGATGAGATGCCCGTCTTCATTAATAACTCCTGCATTGATCATTAATTTCCCCGCGTTTCATTAATCGTCGCCCTTCAGTCGCACCACTGTGCCATGTTCTGCTGCCCAAGAAGTCGAGTTGCGGCCAAGAGTTTGGGCCAAGAGTTAGGGCCAAGAGTTAGGGCCAAGAGTTAGGGCCAAGTAAGTAAGTAAGGCCAGTAGCAGGCGATGCTACAAAATGTGTGCAATTGCATTTCGGTGGAGGCGGAGGGCACGTGCTGATCCCGCCCACAGATTGCGCTCAATTAGTGAGCGGAAAATTAGGAAGACTTCTCTAGCAAGGATTTAAGAAACTGATACAGTTTTTTCCTTTTCTGAACAATGAATTATATAACTTATTAGCTATATGGCTATTTCACACAAGTTGTCTCAACACAAATGGTTTTTCAAAAACAGTTCGTTAGAACACACGCATAATCCCTTTAATCCGCCACTGACCTTACCTTAACCCACGACGGCAGTGGCAAATTCAGGACACCCCCGGATTCCGGATTTGCATTCGCAACCTATCAAAACCCAATTAGCGGTCGACATGGCCGATTCTGATTGTATTTTGCAGCCGCATAATTGCATGAGGCCCCACTCAAAGGTGATCTGTGTGGAGGGGGGAAAAGGGGTAGCTGGGGTAGCTGGGGCATTGGAGCCATGGCCAGCCAAGTCCGGAGGAGAGGCCGCATATTCCGTGGATATTCCTTTATGCAAATGGGCAGCGCCATCGTCTCCGGTGCCGACAGTAACGGTGCTGAACATGCAAACTACCAGCCGTGAAAAATCTCGTTTTCAAATATTTTACACAGCATTTTTTGTGCCTGCCTAACTCCACCCCATCCTCATCCTCATCCTCATCCTTGATGTCCTGCTCCCAAAAGCGGGCCTATGCAGCCAGCAGCACGTGTGTGTTATGCGATGGAAGGGCGGAAAAGTGGGGGGTGTGGGTATCCAGTCCACTGTATCCAGTCGGTCACAAGCCACTAAACAGCGCCCATCCAATGCCAATTGCCGATTCCCAATTGCCAATTGGCAATTCCCCATGGGCAAAACCATTTGAAAATTTCGTTTAGCGTCGCCAGGGCAAACAAGGAAAATAACAAAAAGGCAAACAAAC
Source organism: Drosophila teissieri (assembly GCF_016746235.2). NCBI lineage: Eukaryota > Metazoa > Arthropoda > Insecta > Diptera > Drosophilidae > Drosophila > Drosophila teissieri. Next base: position 11,070,858 of record NC_053034.1, read on the forward strand.
ACAAAATACAAAATACAACAAAAAAAAGCGCAAATAAATATAAAACGAAATCAAAGCGAAATCGAAACAGGATAAATAAATGTGCACATTTCCGCTTGGCGCGCATATCCTGTCCACGCTTCCTCAACTCATCCCATCTCAACTCATCCCATCTGAACTCATCCCATCTCAACTCAACTCATCCCATGGCATCTCATCCTCCCCCGATGCGCTATCTTTTATATATATTATTGATCTGCCGCGCATAAAAAGCCCATTTAAAAGCGGCAAAAAGAGGGAAACACCCAAAAATACAGAAATACAAAAATACAAAAAAATAAAAAGCCAACACGAAAATGAAACGGAATCGCCCAACCCCCGAAATGTCCTCGCAAAATGGAGCAGGAGCAGGATTGTGTAGAAAAATTGTCATCGGCGAGACTTGAAATTGTAAAATTGGCCATTTTAGCTTTTTGGTTACGCTGGGCAATGGCTGATGCTGGGCAAAGGGGGGAAGGGGGGATGTCCTGGCATATCCTGCCGATTGGCTAGACAATTTTTGGGGGGACACAAGGATAAGGGAAAGGATAAGGGAAGGGAAGGGAAGGGAAGGGAAAGGGGACTCGCTCTCTCCGTAACAGAATTTGACTGCATTGAAGCAGAACGTAGCCGCTGAGCGGCTGGAAAAAATCGTTGGCAAATGAACGAATCGAACGAGACGCTTTTTGGTGATACCCTGTAAGTGGAAACAGCAGTGGGAAGATACATACTTGGGTGAGGTATAACATAAATTGAAAGGAATGCGATATATAAAAGAGTTATATGGTGTATTTCAAATGGAGAGAGTTGCAAATAAGCCATACTATTAATAGTTGAGTAATATGAACTAAACTATATTTATTTGAAGTGCATACTTAATTGCATGTGATATGATTAATGTAGCTTGATTAATTTCACCCAAAGAAAATACCCTTTCTATTTACAAGTATCTGCAATTCGCCTTTGCCTCATTGACCCCCAGTAAAGCAGCAATTTAGACAAATTCACGAGCCGTTGCACTTTTAAAAACCGTTTGCTCATTGCCATTTTCGTTTTAATTTCACGTACGATTTTCCCTTTTTTCCAACAGTTTTCCCCCACCCCCCCATTTTGCCACAGCATCTTTAATGCTCTTTTTTTTGTGCTGGATTTTCTTTTTACAGCATTTTAGTCTCTTTTATTCCTCGTCGATTTCCATTAAAATTCAATTGATGTGCCGCACAGATATAGGTTGTGGAAAATTGGGAAAATTCGAAAAATTCGGGGGAAGTTGGATCGGAAGTGCCCAGTCAACTATTCCTGTGTGTGTGTGTTTGCTTTGGTTGTGATTTATCGAACATTAGAGTAACATTCAAAATACAATTTCTGGTTAAGTGCTTGGCAAAGCAGAGAGAGTCGCGCATTTTAGCAGCAATTCGTGTGGGATTTGGCCAATTCCCAAAAAAGGGGGTGGCGAAAGCACAGCGAAACTTTGTCACAGTAACCAACAGAGAGAGAAATAATGTATTCAACTGCAATATGAAAAATGTGGAAAGAGTTGAACAAAGAAGTCTGTAAGCTATTTCGTTTTTCCATGTCTTGTCCTTTGTCTGTATTAAAACAAGGATGTTGATACAAAATATAAAAGATAACGATGGCAACTCTTCTAAAATATTAAAAAATATGTATGCAAGTGTTGTTTAGTTAAGTACATATTTTCTTAACATAAGACTGCCTCTTTCTCTCTTTATTTTTCTATATTATAGGGTTTTCCTTGTGTACTAGAAATACAGTCCCAATTTTGATTCCCGACCAACAAAGTCGCCCAGAAAACGGAACTCTAGTTGAGCGCGACTTTATAAAGCCATCAAAATGCGATTAACCCTTGCCCCGCATCTCTGTGAAGCTCAAAAGCCTGTGATATTTCCGATCCGCGGGTGATTACAAGATTTCCGCTTTCGGGAATTTCGACCGTCGCCCCGAAATTAAAACAAAAGTCGAACCTAAACGGAAGTCATTTGCGGGCCGTGTATAATGAAATCATTTTTTCCGTAAGTAGTGTAACACGATAATTTCCAAACTAATTTGCTTTCGAAATAGAAAAAATAGAAAAAAACACGAAAAAATAATACAAAAATACAAAAATGAGATGATTCGGGAAGGGGAAGCGTTTTCGTTTGCGTTTGAGTTGCCAGCATCTGCATCACAATGGGAATTAAGGTAGCGCGCAAACTAATTAAAGCAGATAAAGAGTCGCATTAAAACAATAGATAAAATAAGACTGGGGGTGCATGCATAATTGAGTCTGGGTTTCAGTTCGAGTCGAGTTGACTGCAGCGGAGTGGAGTGGAGTGGAGTGTCGGTTTGGAATCGTCCAACTCAATTAGATTCATGCACCACCCCCAGCCGCCGACCCCTTTTTATATTCCTCCTTTGTATCTCTCTCTCTCTCGAACACCCGACGCTTTTCACAAATTAATTGGCAAACTCTACAGATACAGATACAGCTACGGATACAGATACAGCTACTGCTACAGATACAGCCACAGCTACGGATACAGCTACAGCTACAGCCACAGCCACAGCTACGGATAGAGCTAGAGATACAGATACTTTTTGTATCTGTATCTGCCGCTTATAATTACAGCTCGGCGAGCAACAAATACAACAATGGGCATTTGTGAAATTGTCACTGTTTAGCATATTTGGTCACGAAACGCTTTTGGCTTTCGGCTTTTGGCTTCTGGCTCCGCTTTTTGTATTCTTTATGAGGCATAACAATTTATGCGTTGGACCGATTTTTAGTTGCCACTTTTCGGGGTTGATTCCTACTGTGTGTGCTATGTGTGGCCGATCTGCAGATACCACTTGTTTCATTTGGTATCTCATAGTGCGACGCTAACAGAAATTAAATGGAAATTTCAACATGGATTTCCGCTTCTGATCATGACATTAAAATCGCCAATCTTTTGTGCGTGTTCAGTCTCATGGGCCAATTTTCGAGCAAATAACAAAATAACCACCGGCCAAAAGCGACGTAATCACTTCGGGCGTAATTATGCGCGGCTCACATGTCGTATGCGTAATAATATATGGTCTGCCCAATGGTCTACAGCAATGGCTGCCAACTACTGCTTCAAATAGTCGTTTTCTTTTTTTTTCAAGTAATTACAACTGCGCCAATAGCTGAAGTTTTCTCAAGAATTTAGAAATGAGTTGAGTTGCTATATGGCTTGTATCTCTTGCCTGCATTCACAATTAAAACAGGATCGCTAATAACTTGATCACTTGAGAATCTGGACCAGTTCGAAAAGGGAAGCTTTGGAAGTGTTTGAGATGTACTTGCACCACAACTTTCTATCCCACAAGTACTGACCTAATGAATGCCAGCCATTATTTATTTGGAAGACTCACTCACTTGCCAATTAGCATAGGAATTTACTATCTGCTCGTTTCTTTTTGCTGTTCTGTGACTGAAGTAATTAGGCAGGAGAATTTGCGCTGAGATTTGTGCCAGTTTCTGACCCTAATCTTGGCCAGCAAACTGGCTGGGGATGGGTGCAATTTCCACTCTTTTCATTTTAGCATTTTTCTATTTTCCCATTTTCCATTGCAATTAAGTGTCGCATGCGAGAAGCGTTGGAGGCGTCGGCATCGTGGCCATAACTATGCACATAATAACCCAATTTGGCGGGGCCCCTTCGGGCCCTGACTTTCGCTGGGATCTGGGATCGGTTGGGAAATGGGATGCCATGGGAAAGTCTGTTGCAATTAGCTGCTCGCTTTACAAACAAGAAGTTGGCCAGCTGAATAGCTGACTGCTCACTGCTGACTGCAAAACACGCAGCGAAAACAATTTCTAAACGCGCTCAAAACGACTTAATTATGAGTGAGAAATATGCGCGGCGAGCAACTGTATCTGCCACATGCACAGTACGTGTATCTGTATCTGTATCTGTATCTGTCGCAAATGCATCCACATCCCCATACCCATGCCCATGCCCATACCCATAGCTGTCTTAATTGCACCCACTCAATCAAAGCGGGCCAACTTCATTAGACATTTGCGGTAAAAAGCTTCGGAAAAAATGGAAAAACTGGAAAAATACATTATAAAAACGAACAACTTATAACAAAAACCTACAAACCGAGTTCACACGACGTGATGAACCCGATGAATAATTAGCAGGGCCCAGGCAGCTGTACGTGTATATGATTTTATGCACTGATATCGGGGCATAGTTATAGCGCCAACAGTGACTCGCCATTAATCATTGCGATCACGGGAGCAGGCTGTGAAAACTGTGACTGGGAAAGTTCTGCACAGAGCTTAATAACATCGTATCCTTGAGATATTTTGGGATGCCTGCTCAAGAAATCATATTAAATTATAAGTACACTACTCTCTCCCCCTGAAATTTGTAAGTTCTTCACGCTGCTCTGCGCTTTTTTGGCCGCCCTATTGGGTTTCATATTCGGAATTTCGTTCTCCACTTTTTGTGCACTCGCGAAACCATAGAAATATGTGTATTTCGCCTGGGAAATTAGTAAGCAATGTAAATAACTGTTAGTAGATACTTAAGTGAAGAAAGCCACGTAGCGATGGACAAAAGTCTCGACTCGCGAATACCGTATTGATAAGTATCCATTTAGTATATTAGTTTATTTATCAATTGAACCATTTATGTGTTTTATTTATTATATCTGAAATTAATTATGCGAAAACTTTATGCATTTTTTGAGTTCTCTGATCTTTAGCTGCATATTCTGCAGTTTTGATTTATGCATTTTCGCACCTTTCGCAAGAAAGTAATATCTTTTCGTAACAGGCACATCCCTAAGTCGGCAAAAGAGGGCTCGAAGTTTGACCGCAGGCATTCGTATTGGTGTTGGTGTTGCTGGGGCTAGCTCACACAGATACGCACACACACTGCCGCAGCACTTCGCTTGCGGTCAACCGCCACACTTCACCTCTAACCCCTCCCCCTCCCCCACCATCGTCCGCCTGGCAGCGACCACTTCTCTTGGACTTTGTTAAACCTTAAAATTAGTTTAAGTATTTAGTTACCAATTTAGTGAGGATCAGGGTCGAAATGGGAAGAGTGGACAGGGGACAGGGGACGGGGGGTAACTGGCCACTGTCCGAGCGTTGATGTCGATGATGTGTGCGGTTTCTGTGGTGATGACAACACCGAGCTTTGCAAACGAGGTTTTCCAGGGAGGCGTCTGTACTTACAGTGAAAAGTACTTATGGTGAAAAGTATGAAACCCTTGAGAGGGGACCATTTGTCGGCTTATCATCATAACTTAAGCGAGACTTTCATTTATGGCAAAAGTATACTTAAATAGATGCATTACTTTAGTTTTAGATCTGTTTGTTTGGTTTTGGTGGAAAATCATGCAAATTAAGTTGCTATTACTGTTGAAATAGTTAGAAATACTCTTAGCCATTGAGTAAACATCATATTTCAATTAGAAATCAGATTCAGATAGAGATCATCGACTTTAAACTGAGTAGCTTGTTATATCGAACATATGCGCCATTGAGCAGCGTTGATGGCAGCCACTTGGCAGCAATCTAGATACGTTCACCCCTTGGCTGCATATTGCTCAATTGGCGCATTGATTGACGGACAATACCTTGGGTGATCGGGTTTCCAGCCTGAATATCCATGGCGAATGGCAAATGGCGAATGCGAATGCGAATCCGAATCCGAATCGGAATCCGAGTACGAGCCACCACCACCCGCAACCTGTTCCCTTAGCCACCCGCAGACGTGTCAGCAGATAGTCATCGGGTGTCGCTCAAAATGTATCTGCCAGATACAATAACTCGCAGTTAGTTACAAATTTTCGTTTCACATTTTTTGCACCCCAGTCATGCACTGTAAAAAACCAATTTGTAAGCAACTTTTATAATCAAATTTATATGTTTAAATAAAGACAAAATAACTAATTTGTTTGATACTTAAATGCAAAAGATATATTAGTAATGTTTCTAATAAATATAGATATAAATATGCATTTTTTGCATGTTATTTTTTTCTGCCTGTCCACTTTTTTTCTTGAATTTTGTTAATTTCTCGTTTGGTATTAAATTGTGCGGTTTTTGCGGTGGTGCCGGACTTAAGTACCACGCATTTCTACAACATTTTCCACTTGACAAAGCCAACGAAGGAGAGCAAAAGGAGCTGGCCAAGAACCTGGCCAAGAAGATGAAGCCACAAAAGCGAAGACGCTGGGCCATAAAACGGCAACAACTTCAACTATTATGGCCAGTGGTCAAGCATTTAGACGTGGCCAAAAAGGAGACGTCGCCAGTTGAAATTTCAAACCGCTGGAGCGCGGCTAAATGTGTTGAAAGCCGAAAGCCGAGCGACTCTTTGATTGATGATTGCAGCTCGGGGATGCCAAAAAGGAAAAAAAACGGGGAAAATAAAAATAAAAATACGAGTAAATATACACAAATGAAATGCGGTGAAAAAATGAAACGAAATGAAATGAAATTGGCGGGCAGGTGAGAGATGAGCTCAGAGGATGGCCTCGTGATTAAGCGCCAAACGTATTCAAAAGATTGTAATTAAGGCCACAAAAGCTGGAGATCTGCAGGCCCAGATAGCCGCTTGTTAACAATCGAGTGCTGAATCGGGGATATATATGTACATATATCCAGCCATATCCATACACATCCATCTGCCGAGCTGACTCACGATGACTCGCTGACGCACAATTGAATAATAATTTCTCAATGGTTTTGTCGCATGCAAAAATGCGAATTAGCAACGCACCGCCATAGAAGCCCATCCGTATCTACATCTCTATCGGTTTGTATCTGTATCTCGGCACTACATTGTATCTCCACACACACATACATATAGTTGAAAGCGCCGCCTGGGTGGCATCCACCAAAATTATAAACTGTTTTTTATGACTTTCCCGACCGAAAGAGCTTAACAACTTCATCAGTCCGCTGGAAACGAAACGAATCGAACTGGATCGAATCGAGTGATTCGAATAAAAAGCGCTCCATGGAGATTGATTCACAAAAATGTCGAGTTCCTAAAAAGCGTAAGGCGATTTTTCTATACTTAGTGAGGCGGTGCAATAAAGTCCGTATTAACATTTACCTATTAGCTATTTTATTAGTGCATTTTGAGGGCAGATGGCACACAATGAAGTGCATTTCAAATTCGGCCATTTGATATCTTTCAGTCCTGAGTATTTATACTTTATTCCTTACAGTTTCATATTCATTTACTTGGGTTCATTTCGCTTTTGTTGTAGTCCAGCGAAGTTAACGTTTTCAGTTTTATGCAAAATCATTGCTCGATCAATAGCCGCCGCTTGCGGTGCCAAAAAAAAGAAGTAATATATATATAATATACACAAATAAAAAGCAACGAAAAGACGAAAAACAAAGCCGAAAATCCACAGAGAAAATTAAAACCGAAGGCCGCACAGGTGCGAGCAGGAAGCGAATTTGGGATGTGTTTTTTTGTTTTTTTTTGTATTGAGGGAGTGGGTCTAGTGCCGTGCATTTAATTGGATTATAAGCCAAATCCTGTCACCGTCGTAGGCACCCCCCGCCCCCGCCCCCTCCTGCCAACGAAACTAATTGCAATCGAATTAGTCAAGGAGCTCAGCGACTTTTCCCCTGCCGTTTTTCCCGTACTCGTATTATTATTTTTCTCGGCTTTTACACATTTTCCAACGCGCAATCGCTCACTCGCTCGCTCCTCGGTCCGTCTCTTTCCATTTTCCTCGCGCCCTCTCTTTCTATTTCCGGACCCGGACGGCGTCAGGGTGGCGCCTGCGCAAAGTCAGTTGCGGCCTTTGAAGAAGTGGGCGTGCCTGATGACTTAAAAGGTTTTTAAATGGGCGCCCCGGCATCGCCGGACTACTGAAAAACACAAACCTCAGACTTCAGAGCTCGAACTCCCTGCTCCTCAGCATTTACCTTTTACTTTGCCGACAGCAACGCCTTGAGTCGCTCAGGTTCATTGATCCGCTTCCCTGGACTCCTGCGGCACCTAGTGGCCTCCACCTCCGTTTCCCCTGGGATGCGGGATGCGGATTTCGGACGTGTTAAATGATTTGGCAATCTGTAGCTGTAAGCAGATCATAGCCAGCAAACCTCCCACGAAATATACTGCTAGATTTATCTCCATTTATTATATTTATCATATGCAGAACAGGTGCCTTTTCGCGCAGTGTAGCCAAAGTCGATGACTTTACGAAAAAGGCAGCGAGCATTTATAAGCTGATTAATTATGCAAAGAGGCTTCCTGTCTTGAGCAAAATATCTCCAAGTTTTCTCTATTGTCTCGTTTTCCATAAATGTATATGTATATATGCTCGATTTCGGCCTACTGGCGTTTTCAAAGTCAAACGTCAAGTTGCCCGAAGTCACGTCACGTTTTTCAAATACTCCTATACTATACATATTTGATATACAGAATAGAGTAGTTTGTGTATATTGGAGGACAATGGTGGCCATTGGAGCGGTCGATCGGCGGCTATTATAAAATCGTTAATAAACGCTTGTCAATTTCCAGCAAAGTGTACAAAAAAACAAAAAACGTTTATAATCATTAATAATAGCAATTTCATAATTTCGTATAGAAATCCATGTCCAATATCCCTCCGTTTTGGAAGGGCCCTTCGGGCGATAGAGACAGATCTCGACTCATTTTGGGTCTTTTCGATCGTTTCGATCGCTTCGGTCGCTTCGGTCGTTTCGGGTTTCTTTTTGGAGTGCGTCAAACAGTAGCTAACCATTTTTAAAAGCTCATTTAAATATCTCAGAAATGTGCATAGGAAGGGGAGCTGTATAAATAACCAGGCGGCAGATAATCACAGACTGTCTACACTAATGTTTGAAGAGAAATTCACATGGCTTGCGGATCGTCTTTAAAGTTCAATCAATATTTTCTCATTTTTATGTAGTTTTGAATTTATACACATTTTTCCCAAGTGTTCTCCTATTCTAATGTGCCAAAGTAAAGAGAATGATGATCGATTCTATGAGCAAATTTTAATGATTTCATGAGAACTGTTTTAGTTCTTTATTGCAAGTATATACGATATATGTATATTCCATGTTCTGCCCTGAAATACAACATTTTCTGGATACAAAAATGAAAAAAATGTGTAATAAATAAGCAAAAGAAGAGACACTTAAATGAGAACGCAGTGACGCATTGCGAAAACAATGAAAACGAGGGCCTAAGCTGCTTATTTAGCAAATTGCTTGGGATTGTCTCCGCTCAAAATGTCTACATTAGAGAGAAACTCGCATTCCGCAGAAAACGGGTGAAAAAAGGGGGAAAATCGGAGATGGAAATGGAGATGGAGTCTAAATTGTCCAGTTTAGGCATCAAAATTGCGCATTGCGTGCAATAAATGCTGGCAGAATGCGTGTGCGTAACTAAACGCATAATGTCAATGCACCGATTTCTACCCCTCCATTATGCACCACATCACATCAAGTGGCTTGCTATCATATCATATCATATATCATATCGCCCAGTATAGCCCCCCCTTTAGAAGGCCGGGAAATGTACGGTTTTTAGCAAATTGCCAGTTTCCGTTTCGCTTTCGCAGGGCATAGAAAATAGTAGAAAATAGTGGAAAAAAGAACGAGAGCAATAGATCGGACTGCAGAAATTCAGTGGAAAAATGCCTAAACATTTTCCAAAGTGCTGCAATTTCTGGGCACAGTGAAGCGTGGCAATGCACCCACCCACGGCATTGTGGTCGCTGGAACACTGTGCGTAGCAAATTATATGGTGATCGGAATGGGACAACTGACATACATTCTCAGTCGGAGTCACAGTCAGAGTCGAAAGCCAGGGAATTCTGCGGTTTCCATCAGCGCAGGTGTCTATGGGAAGTCCAAGGAGAGTCACTGACACAGAGAAAAAAAAACAGCACAATAACTTCATTAGTCTTGTTCCATCCTATTTGCCAATTATTATTAAATAGGTATTTTTATTTACACTATTAATCCATTGATGTGCGGAAACATAACAATGGCTTAGCAGGAAAAAACCCACCCAGGACCAAAACAGATGGTGCAACCTCATTATCTAAGATCTTTGTTATCCAAAAGCACCAATCATTCAGGGGTCATTTGTGTAACTGCTGTGCTGTTTGATCTCTAAATGATCGATTATCGCCAAACTAGATTTCACACATTCCAGCTCACCATTTAGGCTAATGAACCGTTCCGCCACCAGAACCACAATCCCCACCAGAACACCAGAACCACCAGAGCACCAGAACCACCAGAACCACTCATCATCATCTGATCTTTCGCTGATCTCTGCCCACTTTTGGCGATTGGCCATTGTGCCGGACATATGCGCATGTCGGCTGCTGTCTTCCTGCTGCCCGCCACAAACGACTGCGTCATCGTCGTCATCATCGTCGTCGTGGCCAAAATCCAGTGCGTCATTGTCGGTAGCAACTACCGATCTTGCCTCCGAATTCGATTTCCAGATCCCCCATCACCATCGCCATCACCATCGCCATCCCATCCATCTCACGAAAGAAACCTCCGGTAGGCGCACAATTTTCGCGCCTGATCAAAAGACAGCCGATCCCCGAGAGAAAGATCATCTATATAGTCTATACATATATGTGTATGTATGTATATAAGTATGTATATGTATGTGGGTGGGGGCGCGGGTCGATTATGAACAAAAATAAACAAAATCGCACGGCGCAGATCAAAGTGATCTCTCCACTCTGGTCAGGCTTCAATCTGTTCGGGGGCCGATTGGGGGCGTGGCATGACGGGATAAATGCACAGTTTGCCGCATTTTAATTTCCTCGATCTACACTGAGCGAAATCGAAGGCCATATTTATATATAATATAATATAACATTAAATATTAGCGAGAAAGTACATATATTCTTGTAGTTTAGTTGTACTTAAACGTACTCTTCTAGTTGTGGTTTACTCTCTCTTTCTGTAGCACCTTCTTGATCTACAGGCTTGGGTGTTCCAATAAAAGTGTGTATCTACATGATACCCAACCTTTTCTTTCAGTGCAACTTACTCACCTCCGGTTGTGGTTCGTTTTCTAACCATACAGAAAATTAAACGCGGAGCAGCAAAGTCCATGCGGAAGCGGAGGCAGTAGTCCCCGAATCTGAACTAAATCTGAAGCTGAATCTGAATCCGAGTCTGAATCGAAATCCGAGTGCGAGCTTGAAGATGGGGCTGGAAGAGGAGCAGCTTCGGATCTGAAGTGGGTCGAAACCACTTAACACAAATTACGCAGCAAAATGTCGAGACGAATTGAAACGTTTCTTCATTTCTTCGTGTCTTCGATCGGCGTTGCTATCAATGAAAACTCTCGGTTCATTCATGAAAAAGGCGATCAATGAAATGGCAAAATACCCAAACGCGACTATTAGACACATCCACAAAGTCAACAGATCGCCGGCGAACAATATATTCTAATGACAAGCGCCCGAACCCTTGTATATACATGTATATAGATATAAATAAGTATCGGCGATAATTATAACACCTCGTTAGTTTCTTCTTTGTTGGAACATTTACCCCCATTGATGGATCGCTTCTGGGGAACTTCAAAAGCCTCGCCGTAATGATGCGGATTGTTAATTGCGCAGAGCTTTTATCCGGCTGCCTATTATATTATACGTTAAAGGTGCGAAAAGCATACGATCGCCGATTCAATGGGAAGATGGATGGGCTGCTTCGGGGTGATGGAATGTCGGAAGGATCACCAAATCGAGGCCACCAAATCGAAGAGCAAAGCGATCAGCTGGCCAATCAATTGGCTGATTAACTTTCTTGTAAGGCAAAACTTTGCGATCCGATGACTCAACTTGTGGGTCTTAAAAATGCAGTTTTGGTTCACCTTTTGGAAAGAAGGTAATAAGCTTATAATGCTGATTTTTAGATTATTAGATGTATAAATGCCAAACTGGTTAGCATCAGCAAGTGGCAATTATGTAAATTAGTTTTCCCTTTCTAAAGTAATTATAAAGTTTCTAAAGTTAAACGCATGTGACAAGACCTTCAGCTACTGGACACTGATCGATCTATCAGCTCTTCCAAGCTATTTCCCCGCATTTAAATCATTTGTGATCATTGAACTCCCCTGAAAACTGCATAATTATGGGGATACCAGCACGCACAAAAAAAAATAGGAGAAAATACCAGTAGCCAACACATTTAGCCATCGAGAAAATAAAAGTAAGCGAAGAGAAAATGAGCCAGTGGCCAAAAGGGGTAACCATTTTTCGCCAGATTTTGCATAAACTTTCAGCCAGAGAAATCACAGAGTCCGCAAGAGGAAGACGTTTTCACAAACCAATAATCAGCGTGCTGCAGAATTGTCTACGAACTAAAAAAACAAGAAAAAAAAAATGGAAAGCCCCAAAGATTTAATGAAGTTTAGCACGATCACTTCCCCCAAAGAGATCTTGGGCTGATCTTCGCCCTAATTGGATGCATTTGCCCCGATCCCCGATCGCCGATCGCCGATCGGATTCGTTGCGATCCGCCAGATAAATGCTCAAAAACTGTGGAATAATGAGATAAACGCGAAAAATTAGCGATCGCAATGACGAAGATCCAAGATCGAGGCATCGAGGCATCGAGGAATCGAATGTGGGATTGAAATCGGCTCGGTTTTTCAGCTTCGTTTTCAGCTTTTAATCCAATCACAATCACGCAGCTGCATTTACTCACCAAAAGTCGTTAGCCTAATTATATAGTGTTTCGATCGCCTCAACTCGACTCGACTCGTTTCGTTTCGATTCGTTTGCATACCATATCTGGCAATTGTTATTGTAATTGGCCATGATGGCTGCCACAGCTTGCCGTCTCTTTCGCCAGTGGCCACTCCAAATACACGGCGCACATTCCCGTCTCTTTCTGTAATGGAGGCCTTGTGTTGGAGCCACACATCATTTGGCCAACTCCTCTCGTAAACGAAAACGTTTTAAGGCTTTTCATAAGCAATCTTTGCGCCGCTTTTTAATGACGATTTTTTTTCTTTTTGTCTCGTTTTTTTCGCCTTTCCTAACTCTTTGTTCTTCATTTTGTTTGTTCACCCCCCAGAAAAATGGGTGGACTTCGAGGTGGGGACCTAAAGGGGCCATAAGAGCATAAGAGCAGCTATCACTTAAGTGGCCAACGTTTCCGGCTTACCAAAATGCCATTCCAAATGCCATGGGAATCAGCGAGGCGAACCGATGTCGCAGTTTCCCGTCTCCATATGTTCCACCTAGACTAAAAGCAGCTAACAAAAGTGCTATAAAAAATATAGAATATTGCACACTTTAGTTGCAAAACTAACCAAATAATAGCTAGCTATTCATTCCTTTTAGTGACCAACGATCACTAAAAACCACACAATGCTCCCATTCTACAGGTTTTCCAGCTATTTCCCTCTTCAAATTACATCTCCCCGTACCTCCGCCCATTCATCATCGATTAACAGCTCTTATGAATGAAAAAGAAAGGCGTTTGTGGAGTTGGAGTGGCGATTGTACTGGGGAGCCATTACATCTATTTTCAGTTAATTTGGTTCTCTCCCTCGCAGCTCCCCAATAAACTAGCCCATAAATAATTGAACTCGAACGGAAAAGAGTTGGCGTAATTACGCTACAGGCTCTTCGTCTTTTGTCTTTTGCCTCTTGCCTCTTGCCTTTTCCTCCAGCTAGACACTGAAAAGTATTAATTACTGAATACAAGTTTAGAGTTGGCTGGGTAATGGGGTTTTTTCAGAACGAAACACATTTTCTTTGCAGTGTGGGATATACATTTCCCGCTCAGCGCTTTGTGGTTGGCCATTGTCTTGGCCCAAAGTGGAGCCGGCCTTTGTGGCGCGTTTAATGCGTTTTAAATGGTTTCAAAATTTGATATAATTATAATTACGCTACTACCGCGAACCGTCGAAAACAACAAAAAATAGAGAAGTAGAGAAATAGAGAAATAAATGGGTAAAAAACGAGAAGCGTTGTACCACAGACCGCAAAACGCGTCTAACAAGCTCCGGTGGCAATTACGGAGCGAATCAAAGCGCCGGACCCTGAGATCTCTGAAAAAACAGCTCTAATGCAGCTAATGCAACAATTGTAACCCCTTTGCTCTTTGTTGCTCTTAATTAATTGCCCACAAATGAGGAGGGAAGATGCCGTTCTCCACTCTGCCACTCTTCCACTCTGCCACTCTTCCACTCGAGTGCCCTGCGATTGGTTTTATGCGTTTTTTATGCAAATGCAGGTCCTGCCAGGATCATTAGCATGCTCTTTCGGTGCTAATTCGATTCTGCGACTCAAAAGTCAGAGCTCGAAAAAGTGCATAAAAGTGAAATGAGAAATGATAAATGATAAATGACGAATGATATGTATATCCACTCCCCCAGTCACTCAGCCAGCCGGCCAATGTCAAATGTAAATGATTGTTATAATTGCAATTGTATCTCCGCATCTGAACCTGAATCTGAGTCCGTATCTGCATCTGTATCTGTATCTGTCGGACTTAACCATGCGTGAAATTTATTTAAATTCACTTTTAAGTGTGCACAAGTTGGAAATGTGTATAAATATTAAAATAGATTTATCACACGACCACCATGTATCTTAACAAAGAATAAAAAACGGCAATCATTTCACAGCGAAAGCAATTTTATTTGGAATTACTAATGCTAGTAAATTGTAAGTGGACTGCGATTGGGATTGGAATTGGGATTGGGAAAGGGGGTTGCTGACTGTCTGACTTTAGATATTACCCATGTACATTGTTAATTTTTTGATGTGATAATATACTTATTTGAAACAATGTTTATTCATTTACCTGTTTGTAATCTAAGACTTAAGATGTAGGGGTATTATAGTCATTTTGATTTCCATATCTGCCCTTAGATTTCAGGATAGCATATACATATATATGTATATATAAGTGTGCAATATAGCACTTGATCGATGGCCACAAGATTGGGGCTTTTGTTGTCCGCACTTCCTGCCGCCGCCCCATGAAGTGGCATTCAAAATGCGATTATGACAATTACAGTGTGCCTGAGTGTGTGTGGGAGTGCGTTTAGTGTGGCCAGGTAATTGCGTTGAACGTGCTGACAGAACGAACGACACGAAAGCGAAGAGTCGAGAATCAGTGACAGGAAACGTGGAAGTGGAAGTTGCCTGAACGATGATGACAATGACGATGATGATGATGATGATGACAGCGCTTTGTTGACAAAACAGCTCGAAAACAGTTAAATGCATTTTAGTTCATATTTTAACAGTTGGTTAAGTTCTGTTTAATGATTTAAATAATTGCAGGCAGCTGACGACGACGCACGGCACGCAAGCTGTATGATCGGGGGAAAATTCCGAGGGCGGTAGAAGCGGGAAATTTTCGAGGTGAATTGACGCTTTTTCCCAGTGACCAGGAACCGAAATTCGCGCGACAGGAACAATTAAACGAGCAGCCGACCATGACACCCCCACCCCAATTGTTCAGTTGTTCAGCTCTATATCCATATATATACTCGCATATATATATATATATATACATATGTATGTATACTACAGATATGTTAATGACTCGACGCAGGGAAATTGTCTCATTTATCAGGCGCGCAGGCGCACAAAATAAACGAATCCGCATCCGAATTGAAACGAAACGAAACGAAATTGTTCTCGCACTCGACAAACGAAATTTAAATATTTTAATCGGTTTGTTTAGTAGCGGCACAAGAAACTACACTAATGCAATTAAAAATGAGTCAGCGAAACGGGCGTTTAATGCGAACAACAAATGCTCTAGGAGTTTTATAAAGTTTCAAGTTGCTATTACATTCTAGTTTGTTTAAGACATTTGAGTATTTTAATAATTTAATGTTTACTATCATATCATTATTAACCACCCTTACAATTGAAAGATTTGTTAATCATTTTTAATAATTTAATATAAGTTCTTTTTTTCCACATATTCTACACATTATACACTGCTCATTGAGAGGAGCCTTAAATGCCATTTAAGGGTAAGAGTACCTGTGCCCTGCTGGCTTTCAAGATCAGACAATTACCTCACCTCGCAGATTAGATCAGCGGGGGGGAAAGCCCAGTTACCCGTGGGTTTTTGGCAAATCCCGAGTCTGGTCTGGTCTGCACTGGGAAAAATGCTATGTATGTATGTATGTATGTATGTCTATGGGTGTGGGGTTACGAGCAGCGGACTTGGCCGGCGAATGGGCCCGATAAGCATCGCTTCCGGTCTGACATTGGTGTTGGTGTTGCTCTTGGCCCGAACTGGAGAGCCCAGTTTAAGCAGCGAACGGAAAGTTAGTCGGGTGTATCAAATGGGGTCTGTGGCACCTCCGACCAGAGAACAGGGCCATAAAAATGCGTCGTCTATCCACTAGCCACTATCTACTATCCACCATCCACTATCCATCTCGCTGGCTAGATGGCCACGATCCTCCCCCGATTGTAGAGCGCGATACTAATTTTTGGTACCTACACTTAATTTACCGCGGGCCAAGCGACTAGACGACAGACAGCATACACAACCCCGCTTAGCAAATGGAAAGGGAAATGGAAATGAAAATCTGTAAATTTGTTTTTATTGTCATTATAATTTGTAGTGTTGCGGTGTTGTGGTGCTGTGGTGCTGCTGTGTTTCCAACTAGCCGGTTCTAGTTGGCTGATAGCGTTTAGCACCTGACATTTTAGTGGCAATTATCGGGGGCCACTGAGCGAAGTCAACGAACTGCCGCCGCCGAGTGGGAGACAAAATGCCTAACTGTTCTGTTCTCTATCTGCCATTTATGCTCGTTAGAGGAGCATTAAAAGGCACACACACAAAAGCCACAAAAAAACCCAACAGCCCAACAGCCAAACAGCCAAACAAAAATCATAGAAAATCAGAAAATCAGCTGCGAACGTCATGTTGCATGTTGTCATGAGTCATAAAGCAGAGTTGCATGTCCGCGGGCAACAGCAACAGCAACATCTACATCCACAACCATGGGCTGCAAGTCTCCAAAGAGCCGGGCTTAAAACTAAATTAGAAATTAAAAAACAGAAACGAACGAACAACAAAACTAGTAATGGCAAATATAAGCACATAAAAGGCGGAAGTGGAGCACTTTTGGTGGATTGTTTTGTGGGTCGAAATAGACTGGGAATGGTGGCACACACTCTGCACTCTGAATAGTATATCTATAACTAGAATGAGTCTATCTATATATTTTTAGCAACAGCTTAGCTTTATGTTGAATAATACTATTTATTAATATATCATATTTCCTACATACATTAGCTTGCTTTGCAGTGCATTTGGTGTGCGATTAAGTGCACTCGAAAATCCCAAAACCAAGCTCCACTGCACTTGGCTATCCATTTATGAGTCCGAATGCATTCCTGCCGCTGCACCACCCACCTGCTGCCCCAACTGCTCCACCTGCCACCCACCAAGTAGGCCCTCTCCACCACCACCCCCCTCCCCTTT
Organism: Drosophila teissieri; assembly: GCF_016746235.2. Taxonomy (NCBI): domain Eukaryota; kingdom Metazoa; phylum Arthropoda; class Insecta; order Diptera; family Drosophilidae; genus Drosophila; species Drosophila teissieri. Next base: position 11,088,355 of record NC_053034.1, read on the forward strand.
CAGCGGTCGATCCTTTTTCTGTTGCCATTTCTGTTTCGAGGCCAACTATAATATTTTGAGTAGCGTTTTTTACGACCACGATTACGTTTACGATTACATAAGAATATAATATCGCAATTAATCGCATTTAACACAAAAATGCTCGGACCGTCCAAGGTGGTATGCAACCACCCCCCCTCTACGCCTCCTTACCACGCCCCACCAACCCCCGCCGCCCCTTTTGGGCATGGCATGCGTGTTGTTGCTGTTTGCGGCTGGCGCAATCTCGACACGACATACAACAATTAAAAACTTTTTTAATCGCTCCGCTTTTTCTTGAATTTAATTTGATGGTCTGCGCCGAACTCCCTTTTTTGTGCCTCCCCCATTTTCGGATTTCATTGGCATGCGATTTTGGATTTTGGATTAGCGTTACGAATGCCAAGTCCCACTTCCAGTTTTCCTTTGCCCATTAAAATTGAAGTACATACTCTTTACTTTCCTCCCCACCTACTAACTGTACTGTAGTACTACCTGGATAGTTATTTGGATAGCCTAACAACTTTTAGTCAATCAAAAGGGGAATTTCCAGTCAATAGCGAGACTCAAACCGCAACAAATGATCCCCAATGCCATCCATTAAGTCGCATTACGATTTAAACCCATTTGAACCCAAGCGAAAGGCATCCAACTAATTTTCGAAGGCATTAAAACTTTTCGACGCACTTCAAGTGGCCACATACTCGTAAAACACCTCGCATCACATCACTTTCCACACCTGGTCAAGACCACGCCCACGATTCGGGCTGGGATTACGGCCAAGTATCATCTCAGCCATCTCAGCCATCTGAAGCTCCGAAATTGTATTTTATTTGGTGTTTAGATTAAAAGATTTATGGCTACAAATTATGGTACTTTGCGCCGGCGATAACATTTCCGTTTGCGGGGCGAGTCGGAGGCCTACTTAAACTCAACTTAATTTCCTAAGGCCAGCAATAAAAAATTAACAATTAATCTTGAATGGAAAATCTAACGGCCTCTAACTTCACACAGAGAAAGAGAAAGAGAGAGAGAGCGAGAGAGATTTTCTTGATTTTCCTTGATTTTCAGGGCCTATTTAGAAGGCTTAAAAACCAATTGAGTGGCCATTATTAAAGCGGGAAAAGAGAAGCGAGCGGCTCGTAAAACTGAGAAATTTATTCTCACACCCAATTTGAGCCCAGCCAGCAGATAACCGCCCATCTCTTTCTATTCGAATATACCCCTCCCTCTCTTTCATGTGCCCCACCACTCGAGGCTCATTAACGTGCCACGGATTCGAGACTGCAAAACACACACCTTAATTTGTCATTAATTTGCATACGACCAAGGAGCCGGGACCCACCCCCGAAAAATGGAAATGGACCGAAGACGAGCGGTGCACTGGGAGAAAAAGTAATAGTAAAGTTTGATAGTAAAGGTGCATGTTAATCAATCAATACAATCAATCTAGAGAAAGTTAGCCCAGACTTAGTTGCAAGATACATATTAAGCCAGAATCTTTCTGTTTATTTTAAACAAATAATAAAGTTAAAGTTGATTGAGCCTTTTTCCTAAAAAGGCCGCTATTGAATTTCTCGCAGTGAGCGATTCACCCTCGCGCACTTTTGAAACACAAAACACAAAACCAGAGAATAGACCGATGCGAGTGAATAAAATCGAGAATGGAAGAAGATTAGATTAAATGCAATGCTCGGCCGAAGCTCGGGTCTAGTGTGAACATAACTCTTAAACCAAATTACTATAAATCATTCGAAAATTCCACTTTTCACCTTCCCCGCGACGGACCATGGACCTCCCATCTGGGCAGCGGACCAAGCAGCGCCACAACAGCGGCCCAAAAATTTAAATAATGCGGTAATAATAGACGCGCTTCAGTTGCTGTAATGACCGACTTGGCTTTAACTTTTTTCGACCTCTTGACTCTTGACTCTTTTCTCTTGACTCTTCACTCTTGACTCTTTACTCTTGACTTTACTCCGCCGGGGGTAACACTTGTTCGCTGGGTACGGGAACATCGCCCATAAATTAGTTAGGAGCTAAAAAACTCCACTCCTTTAGTTAGCCGAATTTTCCAGCCGCGTTTTCCGGTCCAGCGACTTGGCCTATGTAATTAATCACACTGGCCAAGTGCGCCTTATTAGATGATGAGCCGCCACAAATATTTCATATGCATATTAGGCCGAGGGACTTTATCTAAACGGAACCATGTCCTACGAGATCGGTGTAGATATGGCAAATTGGGGTGCGGGCTGAAATATCTTGTTCGTTCTCTTGACTCGTTAATAATAATTTATAATTTGTAAGTGACTAAACTTATATATATATATTCTGATTATGGTTAAGTAGAAGACTTCCCTCCGCCAGAAGACGGCGCACATCTCCTGCTTTGCCCTTGGAGCCACCTGCTCGCCGGGTTTTGGTTTTGGACTCTGGGCTTTTAAGCTAACAAGACGTGAAAATGTCGCCGGATCGGCTGACTGAGCAGCGACAACAAAGCAGGCGAAAAGCGGCGCATTGGTGAGCATTTTCCAGGCTGCGTTTTCCATGGCTGTGAAGTCTGCGCATGCGCAACTCCGACGACTTCCGCTGGAAAACTTTGACTCCAGCTGGGACGCGGCTTGGCTGCGACTGGAGACGGGAAATTTATGCAGTTTTAAGTAAATTTGTTAAATGCGCGCTTTAATGCTTCGTTAACGCTTCGTAAACTTTTCACAAAACCAAAACAAAAGCATACGAAAAATAACCAGACTGCGCGAAACAACAGCAAAGTGACGAACAAAATAACTCGAGATCCGAGCTCCGAGCTCGGAGATCCAAGATCGCAGATCGCAGATGGGAGATCGGAGTGGAGTGGAGTGGAGTGGAGTGGAGTAAAGAGAACTCCAGGGGCAGTTCGCTAGAACAGTGCGGCATTAAAGTCAACCACCTGTAATGAACTGACGCCACCGCAATTTAATTCACTCTCCGCTCGGCCTCAAACTGGAACTTGCAATGGGAATCCGAGTGCTGCGATGGAGGTGGATGTGGATGTGGATGTGGTGGCCACGGGACGGAACGGGGAACGGGGCGGCATGGGACGGGATCCGGAATCCCAGAGGAAGCCCATGACCATGGACTCTGGCAGCGATGCAAAACTGCACTGCGCCTCCGGGCAAAACACTGCAACAAGTGGGGGATGCTTGGTAGAAAATAAATATGCATATAACAGTTGGAACCAAGAGAAAGTGTACAAATGCGGAGTTCTAAGCAGTTTTTAGAAGCTGAAAAAACAATATTTTATTTGAAATATTTGCTTGATTGTGGTTCACCCTTTTTTGGCACAGTGCAGCCGCAGTCCGCGCTCTTTTATCCCATTCCCCGCTCCTCGATCCTCCTCCTGTCCGCGCTAATGAGCGGCGAATGGTTCTGGGACTAGCTCATAATTAGTCATAGTCATACTTAGTAGCAGCTGAGGAGCCGAGGAGCTACAAATCAGCTGGCGATGGTCACGTGACACGGTCCATTAAGAAATATATAATATTTAATATAATATATATATATAATATATATTCCAATGGGTTCATTCACAATAAAAATAAATAATAGTAACAACTATCGCAGCCATCGATCGTGTGGCCATCGCTGATGCAAAGCGAAGCTGCTGCGGTTGCAGATCTCCTTTGAAATTTAATCTATTGTAACTAATTAAGCTGGGAGTGGGAGAAAGGGGGCGGAGAGCAGGAAAAGCGCTTAATTTGCAGTTTATTTTCAGGCTTGCGGTTTTCGCATCACTCGCTGAAATGCATTTACATATCGCCGCATTCAGTTGCCCCGCTTTGGGAATTGTTTGCATAACATTTTACACCAGTTCGCCTCCGTGGGAGATGGAGAGTCATAATTACGCCAAATCTGTGAATGGCAAAGGCAACTGTACTTTGATACTAATAATTGAAAGTAGTAGTTATAAGATATAAATATAAATTCTATAACTGATCATAATATGTACTTTCTAGTAACGCCACCTCCTTCATATCGCTTTTATCGCTGGCAACTTATCGATTAATTACCGCTGCCGTGCTGGCCAATCGATTATATCGATCGCATTAATTGAGCACTGGCATTAACACGCTAACACATTTTGTGTGCCCAATCCGACGATCCCCGATTCCCGATCCACGATCACCGTTCACCGATCACCGATCGCTTGATCACCTGATCACCCGTTCACGATCGCCAGCATCTCCAGCTCCAGCTCCATCTCCATCTCAATCTCTCCTTAAGCCGCCTGATTGCAATTTAGCCCCGGCAGCGCCCCTCATCGATTTCGCATCCAGATACCCAGATACACAGATACCAAGATACCCGACAAATGGCGAACTTTTAGGCTGGCTGTCAATATTCGTTAAGCTCGTCCGCCGGCTAAAGTGTCAAGCCTGACAACAGCCGGGACATTTGCTTAATGATCTTACCCAGAAGTCGGGAAAACTGCGCCGAGATAGCGCTAAATGAGTTGTGCACAGCGGGATAATCAGCTATTCAATTTGCCATTTGGGAAATGGTAATCGTATAGTACTAACACACAATGTTGGTTTCTAGATTTAATAGGGGTTTGTAGTATTTAGAGTGGTGCTACTCATGTTAAAGCACATTTAAATAATCTATTTAATGGTATTTTTGAAAAACTCACAAAATTTGCGAACAGTGGAGCAACTTGGGTTAAGAATCCGCATTGCCATACATAAATCATCAGTACGCAAATCAATTTGACATTTTCTCGCTTTTTCAATTAACAGCATTATGTTTTTGCTAAAGTTGGCTTAGTCCCGCTGAATCTCGAATCTCGAATCGCGATTCCTGAATCCGAGAACGTGGACGTGGAGACCTGGACACTCGGAGTCTTTGGGATCAGAGCCCAAAAGTGCTTAATAAACTTGTTGCCAAAGCCACACGGCCGGCAACGGTGAGCGACAGAAATTATAAATCGTTTCTGACATTTCAATTGACAGACACCAATGAGCGAGTTAATTTTCCAGCACCACAGCTCCAGCTTCACAGCTTTACAGCCTCACAGCTCCAAAGCCGAAAGCTAAAAGCCAAAAGTAAATCCATTGCGTTACAGTGCCTGCAAAAAGTTATTGCTACGTAAACTGTGCACTTTTCGTGTAACTTAATGCTTACGCTCACTTGAAATATTATATTTATCAAAGGAAGAATATAATTACCTTTTTATTTTTGATATTTTGAATTTTGCTCTAAGTAACTTGTTCTTCTGGTGTGATAAACCAACAGTGCCAGCCACCGTTTATAGACCCAAAGAGGCTATGTTCCCCCCCCACCGATCCGACCCCCTCCCCGTGGAAATATATATATGTATAGTATATACCCCTGCCCCATCGACACAGTGGCTACTGTGTTAGCTGTCGCTCAAACTGGCGATCAAATGTGGCGTGATCGCGGGCAGAGCAAAATCCAAAATGTGATTAATTTCTTGCATATTAGAAATCATTTTTCAATTACCAAGACGACGGGCTACTTATGATGCTCGTGACAACTTATCAAATTAAAACGACAAAAATCAAAAGTGATATCAATGAAGAGATCAGACCAGAAGTAGCACCAAGCAGCAACAAAAATCGAAAATCAGTTGGGAGAAAGCCAGAAGAAAGGCCGGGTAAAAGGCACAGGGGTGATGTGCACGGCGAGCCGATGAATGAACGTGTGTAACTCCCGTAGTAGTCAATGGAGAAAAAGAAAACCCATAAGTATATGTACATATGTATAGTATATGTATGTATATGTGTATACCCAATATATCGAACTCTCGTCCGGTCAAGCGGACTGAGACGGAGACGGAGACGAGAAGGGGGACGAGGAGGGGAACGGGGCTAGCATACCGCTCTTGCAAACACACATCAGCGATCCGGGGCCCTTAAGACGCAACGCATCGCGATCTTTAAGCTGCTTAGGGGATTAGTGTTTTCAGACATTTGACACGTTAACGTTACGAAGGGAACGGCAGAGGGCAGAGGTAGTGGTGGTGGATGGGGTAAGGGGAGGGGCAGGGGCAGGGGCAGGGGCAGGGGCAGGGGCAGGGACAGTGGTCTATATAAATAAACATTTGAGTGAGGTAAACTTGCCCCACTAAATACTCGCCCCTGCAGAGGAAGTGCGTTCCATGGGTGAGCCGATGGCCGAAAAGAATACAAAAAAAACAGATGCCAAAACCGAGGCGGGGAATACCCTTTGCGTATAAACTGCCTTGCGACTGGCGTAAGCTTACCAAAATTGGTATGGTCACCTAGAACAGCATCATATACTAATTTCCAAAGATTCATATCTCTAGCTATACAAACAATAGAGTTTTGAGTATGCCATCTATAAGGTGGGTAAAATACTTTTGGTATTCTTTAATTTCAGTTTTACCACTTTAGTTTTAGCTTTAGCACACTTACTAATAAACAGCCTAGTTACTTAATATTCGATGATTGTTTAATTACACACAGTATTAGTCATATTTCTTGCCTATAATAGGTGTCTATCCGTTGCCAGCTCTGCGCTGGCCATTCGCTTTCATTTGCATTTAAGCGCAAGTAAGTATCTCATGCCAAAGTATCTTTACCCGTCCAGGATTCCCCTTTCCCCCTCCCCCGAAAACGAAGAGCGGGAAACGTTTAAGACACCTTTTTGGTTACGCATCGCTGCGCTGCGATCGCTGCAGTCGCCAGGTGCTGCTGCTGTTGCTGCTGCAGCTAAAAATGAATAAGAACCCTGCACTTCCTTATCTTAATCATGGCAAATTTAATTTAAACTCAATACGCAATTTACGCAAAAAGCATTTTAGATAAAGGACGAACAACCAAAGCGAAATGGGCAACAAAGAGCGGGTAAAGTGAGCAGCCGAGCGGCTTAAAGGTCCACCTCATTGTTGCCCCTTTTCGTTGCATTTGTTGCTCCTGCTGCTGCTGCGCATGCGCAGCGCATGGAAAAGTTGACAAATGCCAAAATGCAAGCGGATTGTGTGTGACACTTCTGAAAAGCGGCTAAAAAGGCCCACTGCCCGGCGAGAGGGGGTTAAAGGGGTCCAGGGTTCGGTTTGCAAGGGTTAAGGTTCTGATGCTCTGAGGTGCGTCCCATCGCATCTCCCGATGCATTCAATCGTTCAAATTGTTTTGCGCTAAAACTCACGTGACGAGTGCAACCACGACGACGCTGGGAAAGGTTTGCGATATCTTACACTTGGCGAAACAGAATGTTAAAGTACTTGAAAAGATCTCACCTTTAAGAAGCAAGAACTCTAATATCAGCATTTCTGATATCAACATTTCTGATATCAACATTTCTAATATCAACATTTCTGATATCAACATTGAAACCAATCCTGCATTCTTATATGTTCTTATGTTCTTATTATTATTTTTCCCTAGGAAAGAGCATAGATTTTCTTGCAGTGCACGTGCTGCTGCTGCTGCTTTTGCGCCGCTCTTCATTTTATCAGATTTCTTAAGTGCAAAGCGAACTTGTTGGCTTTTTGTCGTCTTTAATGTTGAGTCCGAGGTTTAAATGTGACACTCGTGACTCTTGATGGGATTGCCAAAGACAGAGTAGAGCGCAGAAAGAGACGGCCTGCTGCAGCGGGGGAAAGAGACGGGCAGAGGGACAGGGACAGGGACGGGGATAGAGGGGGGCTGCGACTTTCGTGGGAATGGCGGATTAATTTGCACACTTAATTATTTTCAAACTCATAAACTAGAGCGACCGGCGGTCGCTGGACACTGGACACTGGAGTGGAGCATTCGACAAATGAATAGAGCCGTAAAAAGTTATGCTCGAAAATTGAAAAACCATGTTAATCCTAATCCACGCAAAGGCAACCACCACAACAACAACAAGAACAACATTTATTTTGATTACTGATTGAGACAAATGAAACGTTCTATAAACAGACAAATAACGAGGCCCCAACAACTTTGGCCACACGCCGCCGACAACCAAAGACAAACAACAAAAAACAAAAAATAGGTGGGGGAAAAAATCTAAAAGCGACACCGAAGCCTTGTCAAAATGCATAAAAATTCAAATCAGCATCGGGCGAAAGAGAGGGGGCGATCCACGGGGAAAGAGACAGGAGACGGGGCAACATCAAAGCGGGATCCCAGGGAGTGGGTTGGGTCTGGGTCTGGGTTTGGGTTTGGGTTTGGGTTCCGAATCGGAATCTGAATCGGATCGTATTGGGGATCGCTACGATCGCTACGAAATTTAATGCTTATTTGCGCAGAGTCAAAACAGATTTCGTTGCGACCATAATCATGACATAAAAAAGCAGAACAAAAACGATTTTCAATTCGATTTCAATGCGCACAGCAATTTAATTAAAGTTTTTCGATCTCCCAGCTATTACCACCATCCAATATCCACATACATATGTACATACATATAGTTTTACTTGTCGTTTGGCGGCGCTGTGCTAAGAGTCATTAAATCGGACATGCGATTAATATTATATCATTCTAAGTGACTTTAAATGCGTTCGCCTTGGCAGTGGGATTAACTTCGCATGCATATGCTTGTGAAAGCGATTTAAGCCACGAATAATATTATTGCCACTTCTTTCCACTGGTATTGCACCTCCATTCTAACTTTGTTTTTCCATTTTCCCCATTGCCATTGCAAAAGAAAGACAATGTGCGGCGACCTTGGTTTCTATCCCATAGTGCAACCTGCCTCCCAATCAATTTGCAATTCGATGCGCTGATCTCTGTATTAAGCCCATATTGTTTGTTAGTCGTGTGGGGAACACAAATTTCCAATATAATTTGCAATTTATGTATTGTATTGCGAATGCATTTCATTTCCCTTGATTACCCATCGCGGGGGAGTGCGCATGGGGGGGCGGCGGGGGAACTTTGAGTGGGCCACACACACGCGACTACGACCTGCACTGCGAGAAAACAATGGCATTGCAACGCATATCCCTCCTATTGTTGTATTTCGCACGTAGGTAACTTCAAAATGCATATACACTCAGTAAATATCATTAGTCAACCATAACATCTATAATAAATCAATAATTGAATGGTTTAAAATATGTTAAATAACTAAACAATTAAAAACAATTCAGCAAATTATTCAGCTTATTAGGTATTTATGTTATGTAAATAGAGTAAGTCTTTTCTCCCTGTGCACTCCACTCGGCTAGCTATACAAACATCTATTTTTTCATATCTCGCTGGCCGCCGTGTGCAATTAAAAGTAGGGATTGGGTGAGAATGAGTTGGCCGACGGAGATGGAGATGGAAGCGAGCAAAACAAAAGGAAATGTTTAAACAAATTATTTCGAATTAAACCGCAGGTATTTATTAATGTTTTGTGCTTGGCCGAGCGTGTCTCTGTCTGCGGCGCTCGCTCTAAGTGCATTTTGCGAGCGATTGCGAGCGTTTGCAATTTTACAATTTTACAATTAACAGCAAGTGAGTGGCGCTGATGGTGGGCGCGGGATGGGGGAGGGGTGCAGGGGGGCTAAGCGGTGGGTACAAAGCGGCGTATGCGTAATTTGTAATCGCTGCCAGCTGCTCTCGTGCCTCAGTGCCTGCAAAAACGTTTCAATTTCGAATTCGCGGAAGTTTTCTTTGCCTTTTGGCAGCACTGCTTTACTTTTCGGTTCCTATTTATATGGGTTTTTTTTCGTGTTGTTGTTTTTTGTATTATTTTTGGTTCGTTTTGGAGTGTTTTTGGTTTTTGGTTTTTGCGGGCAGTTTAATAACTGCATCTTAATTGGCCCCGCAATTCCGTGAGGCATGCAACCCGGTTGGGGCAATTAAAAGCACCCGCGGGCCTTATGCAATCGATTTTGGGGTACAGTCGCACCTCGTGCTTGACAAACTGACAAATCCCCCTCCCCCCACCCCCCGACGACGGCCCACTTACCCACTTGGCCAGTCGAGTGCTAAATTTGCTAACCGATCCGATCCGATACAATCCGATACGATGCGATACCATATGATACCGCCACCTGACACAAAGTCGCTTTAGCCGCAATCGCCGGGCGGATTAAGTATTAAATCACCGCTAAATGGCCATGCGATAATTTCTGGGTCCGTCATAATCCCATAAACGAGAAATGATTGCAGGATCGATGCATCGCAATTTGGCTGCAGTCCGATGTAAACAAAACCTGAAATTGCACACTTACTCCATGGCTTTGCTTTCCTAAGCCACTTTTTACTTGCACTTCCCTCAACAAATATAAATACGTACTTTTCTTGGCCCTATTTTCATGTAGACCAAGTAATAAGTAATGAAGAACCCGACAAGAAATAATCAATCTATCTATACTTAACGATTTTCGGCAAAAATTCGATATTTCCAATTGGTATTTTCTGTATAACTTGGCTAAAAATGGTCAGACAGGCAAAAGAATTACAGTTTCTTAGTCCTAATTACCAATACTAAACATCCATACCACTTTTTGACCGACTTTCTTAAAATAATTTTTGGCCATATTTACTTTTTTTTTGTAAGGGGTAACATCATCAAAAATCGCAAAACATGTGCAAAAAATATAATTTTTATTTTTAAACACAGTTCGATTGGAAATTTAATAACGAATTCGACGAGATATGACATTCCATATTTGGACCAATATTTCGAATGCTGTGATAAAAATAGTGAAAATAAAGTTCGCAAAAAAAAAGAGAAAAACTAATTTCGGCAAAAATTCAATATTTACGATTGGTATTTTCGGTATAACTTGGCCAAAAATGGTCGGAAAGCTAAATAAATTACATTTTTGTACTCCTAATTACCAATACTAACCAAACATATTACTTTTGGACCGACTTTGTCAAAATAATTTTTGGCCAAATTTTCGCATTTTTTGTAAGGGGTACCATCATCAAAATTTGCAAAAAATGTGAAGATAATAGAATTTCAATTTGTAAACACAGTTTGATTGGAAATTTAATTACGAATTCAACGAGATATGACATTCCATATTTGGACCAATATTTCAAATGTTCTGATCAAAAGACTGATATTTAAATCGCAAAAAAACAGAAAATCAATTTTCGGCCAAAATCCAAACATCATCATCAAAAATTGGAAAAAAATTGAAAAAAAAATTAATTTTTTTTGGTAAACACAGTTTGATTGGAAATTTAATTACGAATTCAACGAGATATGACATTCCATATTTGGACCAATATTTCAAATGTTCTGATCAAAATACTGATATTTAAATCGCAAAAAAACAGAAAATCAATTTTCGGCCAAAATCCAAATATCATCATCAAAAATTGGAAAAAAAATTGAAAAAAAAATTTATTTTTTTTGGTAAACACAGTTCGATTGGAAATTTAATTACGAATTCAACGAGATATGACTTTCCATATTTGGACCAATATTTCGAATGCTGTGATAAAAATAGTGAAAATAAAGTTCACAAAAAAACAGAAAAACGAATTTCGGCAAAAATTCAATATTTACGATTGGTATTTTCGGTATAACTTGGCCAAAAATGGTCGGAAAGTTAAATAAATTACATTTTTGTACTCCTAATTACCAATACTAACCAAACATATTACTTTTGGACCGACTTTGTCAAAATAATTTTTGGCCAAATTTTCGCATTTTTTGTAAGGGGTACCATCATCAAAATTTGCAAAAAATGTGAAGATAATAGAATTTCAATTTGTAAACACAGTTTGATAGGAAATTTAATTACGAATTCAACGAGATATGACTTTCCATATTTGGACCAATATTTCAAATGTTCTGATCAAAATACTGATATTTAAATCGCAAAAAAACAGAAAATCAATTTTCGGCCAAAATCCAAAAATCATCATCAAAAATTGGAAAAAATTTGAAAAAAAAATTAATTTTTTCTGTAAACACAGTTTGATTGGAAATTTAATTACGAATTCAACGAGATATGACATTCCATATTTGGACTGTTTTTTCGGTAAAAAAATGGATTATTTTATGACGAAAACTCAGAAAAACTGCTTGCGACATAAAATTTAAAAATAAATCCATAAAAATACAATATTCAAATATGAATGCCAATTTTTAAGGAATAGCTTGAGATCAGGACTCAGCATATAGCAAAAATGCGAATTCAGTTATAGGCTTAAATATGTATGTCACGTATAAGCTCTCATTACCAAAATTACCAAATTACCAATCGAAAATTAAAGAAGCTGAAAACTGCAATCGCTGACCTCCGGCCAGTTGTCCATTCAAAAACCCGATCCCAAACTAACCCAGATTTCAATTTCGCACAGACCCAAAGCAAACAGAGAATACAAAGCGATGTGTATAGATATACGCGTATATTTTAACAATAATCGAGGCAATTATTTAACACATTTTGTAACCAATTGTCGAATTGTCGAGTGGAGATGACAGACAAGACAAAGTCGTGAGATGGTGAATGAAACCAACATGCTTATGGAGGTTTTTTGGGAAGGGGGGTGTGGTGAGGGAATGATGGAGGTAAGGCAATAAGCGCGGCTAAACAACCAACAAAAAACATGAAGAAAAGGTCTATGTAACTGTCATAATTAAAGTAATTTGGTAGAAAATTTTTAGCCAATTAACCAAAAAACCAAGCAGAAAATACGACAAGAAAAAAGTTTCGGCTGTCTGACAGCCATTCAAAAGGGGCGCTGATTCAGAGGGGCAGCGATGCTGCGATGCTGCTTAGTTTAATACTATAAAATGCCATCATATTGAGACGATGACGAGGGCAAAAATGTATAAATAAACTTCCAACGATCCAAAAAGGAAGAGAAACACGTGAAGTAGGTGTAATAAAAGCCACTTTTCAGCTGGAGCATTGTAACGCATTTTAGACCACTCGCTTAACTAGCGATGGCAAATAATACACAACAAATTTATGTATATATTTATATATTTATTTCTTCAATTGCATCATATTTCTGGGCAGGTACAGTATGAAGTTAATGTTCGGATGACAGCTGTGAAATGCAAACGAGACCCGGCGGCGGCAATCCCAAAAACCGCAAAAGTTTTGACGCCTAATCAAATCGGCAAAGCGTTAATAATCCGATGTGTCGAAGGTGCCAGTCAAGTGTCACCAGGAATTCTGTCAGAACCAATCGAATCATCATCATCATCAATATCATCATTGTTGTGAACGAGTATTCCTCGAGATGGGCTCAAAAGCACGCCGCAAAACGCGCAAGGAATTCCCCAGAACCCAACGCGAATTATTTGTCACAATTTAAGGGAGAGTTCCTTCCAAAATTAAAATATTACCCATAAATTTAACTCTTACACTTAGCCAACTCCACGCAATAGTATGTTACATACGAACGATGAAATAACTCAAGTTTCATATCAATAGACTGTAGTTCTCGAGATATACCCACAAAACTTGTCCAATACTTTAGCTTCAGCGCGTGGGATTCCCAAACCCAAACCCAACACGGTGTGAATACGAAATATTTGTAACACTATTGCCTCACCCCCCGAAAATTTCTCTTTCCAAACCGAAGCCGAAGCCGAAACCATTCAATTCAATTCAAATCCAATTCATTCATACGCGTTGCCCCGATTTTGCTGCCTCATTGTTGTTGCTTGACACAGCTGTGACCTTAGGCTGGTTTCAAAAAAAAAAAATAGAAAAAAATAGGAATAAATAGAAAAATAGAAAACTGGGGGGAATAAAAGTAGAAAAAAGCCAAAACCACGTAGTAACAATCAGAGACAAAACTCCGATTTCGATTCCGTTTGGTCAGTGCTAATTATGTGTGGGGAGAGCGAGTGAGAGAGCGAGCGAGAGAGAGAGAGGGAGAGAGACCTTATAGAGGTGCCATAAAAATCGGGCGAAACTCACCACACCGACCAGACGACTAACTGCGCAGTCGTGGTGAGTGGCAGCCCGAGCCTCCCCTTAAACTCCGCCTTTTATTTTCTAATTGATTTAAAGTGTGTTAACTTCCGCTGTCGATAATTTTGGTCCAGCCAGTCGCTCGGACCTCTCTTTCGCACCTCTGCCGGGCGCGTTGCCCCGCACATATGGCCATCTCTTTCGCTTCTTTCGCACCAATAAACAGCGACATCAGCAGAGTGCCAAAAAACGTAAAGAAGTAAAAAAAAAGGAAAATTAAACAAATACGAAGGGTGGTGGGTGCTGGGTGAGGAGCAGCTGAGAAAGAACTTGGCAAATTGTTAATTAATCTTCATGGGCCCGGGCACATGCCGTCCCGCTCTCTCCACCGCCGACGACTGCGCTGCCGGCGTCTGCGTCGACGTCGACGTCGAGCAGGATGTTAAGTAAAAAGCATTTTAAAAGTTATTTTATGGCATTTAATGCAGTTTTGGATACAGAAAAACTGTGCGTTTAGATACTTTGACTCAAAGTTTGCCACTCCTGTTCTGCCATCCCCCTCTCCCGCTCCCCCTCTCTCGCAAAGTCTAACACACTTCCTGACCCGCCACACCCCCCGGCCCACCAGCCGCCCCCTTGTGCAAAAATGGCGAACGTAACGGAAACGCTTTTATACAATTAGATGGCAAGTACGTGGCATGTGGCAAGTACTGGAAATGAGCAAAAAAGGACCAAAAGGACCAAAAAAGGACTCGGGGGTTGAGCTTGGTTTGCCACTCGACGGAAAAGCACACATGACGCCAATTCTTTGGATCGGGAATCGACCGAAACTTGTCAAGGTTGGCTACGGCCTTTTATGCGAGTCTTGAATCACGAGGTTACACTTATGTAACTCTGCAAGTCTGCCAGCTAAGGAACTGAAACTTTACACAACGTGCTATGGAGCTCATACCTTTATGTTTCCTAAGTTTCACGTAATTCTATAGTGATTTAGGGGATAATTAACCGATTTAGTAAGGAATTATAAATAAAAATGATAGAACTCGCAGCGACTGCGGTTATCGGGAAAATCCTTCGAAAGCAGAGGGCTCCCCATTAACGAACATCGTACGAACTGCGATTTCCATGTAGCAAATACATTGTTGACTGCCAAATGTTTCATGTTAACATGGCCAGTGCAATAATAATGAGAAAATCGATAGCGGCGAATGGTTTTATATAAACACACAATGCTAACACAACACAGCGCACAAAATTGCTTACAAAATCAACAAACAAGGCGGCCGATGTTGGCGATGGCCATGCAAAATGACCCATTACCATTAATTAGTTGCATTTAAACAGCGCCAGCAACAACAACAATAACAACAACAACGAAAACAACTAATGAAATGACCGCCGTCGATTAAAAGCGATAAGCAAACACCGTACAGCAACAAAGTTGTTGCAATGGCCAGTGACAATTTAAGTGCAATTAATTTCTGCGGCCATGCAACAAGGTGGGCGGCACTGAGGGAGGGGGCGTGGCCCCCGTGGTCGAGGGTGTACTGTCACTCTATCCGTATTACATTTTTGCAATACCCTATCAATAAACATATACTACATATTGTAAAAATGCACATGCTATAAAGTATCTGAATAGTTTTACCTTTTCAAAAAGCTATGCATTAAATTGTTTAAAGTTGTGTTAGAGTATTTCGAGTTTCTTATAAACATCACTTTATATTTCTGCAATGGGTAATTTTTTAAGGGGAGATCTTTGGGGGCAAATAAATATTATGACGGTATTATTAAATATGATTTGCTGTCACGCCATCTCGCACACGTAATGCTGATTATTTTTTAATTAATTTTTCTACTTTAATGCTTTAATAATTCCAATTTCACTTTGTTGCCCGCCACTATTTTGTTTTCCAGCTTTGTTTCGCTTTGCAGATCAACACAGCACAGAATGTCCATCGATTTGGTCGAAAGAATAGAAAGTTTAGTCGGTGAATTAAGGTCTTTAATTGCAGATATACGAATAGCAACCTCGCAACATTGTGCAATATCTTCTACATATTGAAGTATTTGCTAGATATAATCTTATTGTTTTCTTGGGAGTTCTATCACCAGGATTTATAAAATTAATATCTAATAATAATATAATCGAATATTTCCTAACCAGTAACGGAAGTGCGTCTGCCGAAATTGGTAATCTGGGGAGGTGGAAATCTGACCATAAGGATATGTTCTCCACCTTTTTCGAAGCGCTGTTACGTGTAACCGTAATTAAACGAGTCAGCGATACATGATTTTAACGCCTGTCGCGCAGCCCCAGGATAAAAAAAGGAGGGCCGAAAAGGAAAAGCCAAACAAATAACACCTGAAAAAAGTAGCAAGTAAGTTCGGAGGGGGGAGCGGTTGGCTATGGCCGTTCCGGATCCCCCAACCCCCTGCTGTGCGCCGCCCCTGCCGCCGAACAAGTTCACATTACCAACGATCCAGGACCGCTGAGTGCGCTAAGCGGCTTTTAAGGACATGTCGCTGTGTTTATCTAGTCACAAGGACAATGACGCCACAAAATTGCCTCAAGTGCACTGCCAAAAATGAATAGCAAAAACTATGGTTAGTCTTTACTCAGCTTTTCAAAAACAATAGAAAAAAATACTATACAAAATATATAATAAATTTACATACTACTGAGAGTAAAAATGGCACATAATATAACATGATATTGATAACATGATTTATTATTAAAAATATATATTAGAAACTATATTTCAGTTTCATGACAATTTAAATCCACATTCACACATATGTAAGATTAAAGAACAAATTTAGAAAATATTCTTACTATTCTTCTCAGTGCCAGTCGCACAACATGTGCAGCCTCGTAGTTCCCTTTGTCCATATCCTTGTGCCTGTGCCTGTGCTTGTTGGTGTGTGTGCTTGTGTTTGTGAGTCCTGCCTGTCATGTCCTGGCCAGTTTTGTTTTCATTTGCGGCCAACATAAGTGACCAATTTTATGTGTCATTAAAATTGGACGCGCTACCTTCGCCTTCGTTTGCCTCTCGTTTGCTTCTGCTGCACTTTGTTTAATGAACACGCCAACCAAAACAGCTCTGGAAACAGGACCGCTCCTCGACCGCTCCCCCTGCCACTCGCCACCCCTCCCCTCCCCTTCAATGCGATGGCTACTTTCTATGCTCGCTGGCTTGCATAATTAAATTACACCTGTCCCAGTGGCCGCTTGTCCTTTTTCCTTTGTCCTGGCCACAGCCAGCTTTGCTCTTACCGCTTTTATACTAGATTCGTTGAAAAGTGTGTAACAGCCAAAAGGACTATAGAGCATATACATATGTTCCTGATCAGGATCAGTAGAGGAGTCGATCTGGCCCTGTCCGTCCGTTTGTCCGCTTGTCCGTCCGTATGAACGTCGAGATCTCAGGAACTATAAAAGCAAGAAAGTTCAAAGTAAATTCAAACCCAAATTCCACGCTTAATTTAATGCAAAATATATTTATTGCTCTACTATAAGAAATCTTCGCAGAAACTGTTGAAAAAATTGTTAAAACGCCCCCATATATGTATTCCGTTTAAAAATGAATAAAACATAATTACGAATGGAAATTCTTCCGTGTTTCGCGTTGTTCCTGCCACCGCTTAAAAGTTCATTAACGCGCCTGCGTAGCCCGGCTACCGGAAATGTCCGAACTGAGAGCCAAAAGAGTCTATTCCGATCCAATCCGATCCGATTCGACTAAACTAGTCCGGCTAGTCGAGCCCACCAAAGCAGTGCGTTTTGGACTTGGTGTGTTGATAATTAGCCTGGCCAACGGGAACAAAGGAGGGAGTTTACAGTAGCACTGCCACATCGAGACATTGAGGCCCGTGGCCCGAGGCGCCCCACAGTGTCCGTTTCTCGGGTATTTCATTCATGGAAACTCACGGCAAACGCCAGCTGAAGCCGAGCTCTCTGGGGTTAATCAGAAGTTCAGATACGCTATCTCGAGAGAAACGAAAACTGGCGAAATGTATCGGGTTTCCAGCTGACTTTGATCTTGAGAAAGCATGATATAAGAAACGTATCTGGTTACCAAAATCAAACCCCTATTGCGGTGCCTTTATGACCAGTTTCGATGGAAATGCTATACTGGTAGGTCATAGGTTAGTCCTATCAATGAACTTTTAATGCAACTTTTAAACAACCAATGCAGTGCTTTCCAACTTTAAACTTTTGAATATTTAAACAATTTCCTATTCGCCTATGCCGCATCCGTTTTCGAGTTAAGGTATCACTAAATAAAAGTGTTACGGTTCGATTTGAATTCGTTTCGTATATATAAAACTGCTGGGCCGTCTTTCAATTTAAAACCAATTTCGGAGATAGGTAGACCGATACCTAAACGCCGATCATTAAAGGATCATTAGTGCTCATAATCTGATTATAATGCGCTCAGTTTGACTCTGTTTTAGTTGATCTGTGGTTTTTTGTGATTTTTGTTTTTTGGCTTAGCATTTTATTAAGAAACTTTTACCTGGGAGTTTTTTATGGTCTTGGCGGTGCCCAATTAATGGAGCACATCCCGTTGGCCACTCACCAGTCAGCAGTCACCAGTCAGCAGTTCCATTTCCACTCCCGTGAATCGTATGGGATCTCTTGGTATCGCATCGTATCGTATCGTATGGGATTGCGTGTCAGCGACAAATCTTGGGCCTTTCGTCTGTCTGCTGGGGGTCATGTGAATCCGGGGAGCTAATGGTGCCGGAAATAGAATTATGAATACGTTGGCGTGCGTAATTTATGCCATTGGAAATGCTTTCCACCACGATCCCCAGTTCTCCAGCTCTCCAGTTCTCCAGCTCTCCAGCTCTCCAGTTGCCCAGTTCGAACCCAGTTCGGTTTGCCTGCGGCCAGAGCTTTTAGATTTATCTATGGCCCAGCACTAAATAAACCACTGGATGGATCTCCGATCTCTCCTGGCTGTTTGCTTTTTGTATTTTCCTCTGCTCACTTTTTATATTGTTTTTTTTTCTGTATTTTCTGCAGCCTCAGCGTGTGCGTATAATTTACACTTGAGCTAAAATATTGATACTTGAAAAGCAATTTAGATAAGGCCCGCAGCGAGCAGACTGGAAATTCCGCTTCACACCTACCAAAAACCAAAAAAAAATATAAATAAAAATAAAAAGGAAAAAACAGGAGAAGAAGGTGTGAAAGGCATGCAGGACGGACATTAAGTGCCGGGGCCCACAATGCACTGGCAGCTGTCACCAGGACCAGAAAAATACAGAAAACTACATCTGCACATGTATGCGAGTATGGAGGCAATGGTATGCGTAATGGTATAGGTATAGGTACAGGTATATTAGTATAGGTATAGGCAAAGTCATAGGAGGAACTGGCGACGACCTTCGCTCGAGGACCTCGTTAGAAGTGCTACCAGCTGTCAGCGGACTTATAGGCCAACTATAACTCACACCTTCAACGGCCCAAACGCTCCGCTTAATGAGTGGCGATAACATCAAAAGGCAAAAGGCCAAAGGCCAGACATGATTTGTCCCAGACATGTGTAACACACATATATATAGTATGTGGTATATAGGCCTTACAAGTGCCGGATGTCCAGCAGTGCAATTAACGTTCATTTATTTTCGAATTAACATTTGATCATCGCAAGGCAAGGCAAGGCAAGGCAAGGCGTTGCCGTCATCATTAGCAAGTTGTTCTTGGCCACCTTCATCCCTATTTAACGCCATTTCTAGCTGGCCAAGCAGGAAGCTGATCTTATCAGTCGAGTTAAGTCGGCTTTCGGTCTCTAAAATGCGGTCAAGTCAGCTGTTAATAAAAAGTCGATCATGAAAACAGGCGCTTATCCAAAGAAAATAAGGTTGAGTTTCTGTTCTACTTTCATTCGAATAAATTAAATCACATGAGACACCAAGAGATTACTTGTCGTTTCATTTAAAATGATATGTATTTAACAAAAACTAAAATAACAAAACGTACTATATGTTTTTTAAATTTAAAGTTACTTTACAATGGCCTTTCTCGGCGATTGCTTCGATTCCATCCTTGATTACCTTCTTGGCACTTTTGAGTGGACTAATGGAAAAGTTACGAGAACCAAACTTGACCGTGCTTAAGAACAAAGTTGTCGCGAGGAAATGCCCAGCTAATTTTCCACAGCTAGCAAGAGAACAACTTGGCCACGGGCAAAACACACACAAAAAAAAAAACAAAAAACATAATAAAAGTGAAGAAGAGGCGAGAAAAAATGCAAAATGTTTTTAATGCGAACACTTTTAGCACTAATGGTGCCGGAATATTTAATTTGAGGACGCCAAAAGCGGAGCGCAGCGACGATGGAGATGAAGGGCCCGAAAAGCGAATTCACATTAAGGACCAACCACCCGCCGCAGAGCATGTCAAATGTGAAGCCACCCCCACGGCGCACCACCCACTTTTCACTCACTTTCCGCCCACATTCCACCCACATTCCACCCACTTTCCAGCCACTCCAACCACCAGCACCCCCCTCGGAGCTTTTGAGCTGGAGATGTTGGCGTAAATTTGTTAATTTGGCACCGATGACAACCAACCCAAAACAGGCCAAGCCAGCAGTCACCACCACGTACCAGTCGACCTGGGTGGTGCAGTGGGTGGAGAGTGGGTGCAGAGTGGGTGGTGGATGGGCGTGAGTTGGTAACATGGTAACATGGTAGCGGTAACAGCAACAGGCAACCCCCCAACCGCCCATTTGGGTGGGTGCTGTTCAGGTTTCAAGGACCTGCTCCAAAATGGGTATGTTGCTTATGGTATTGATACTGCAACATGGGCTTCTACGTTTTGAAAAATATTTACTAAGATATTTTTTGGCATAGAAACACATTTGATATTTATTACTATTGCAATTATTTCTTCATTCCCAAACTGGAAGGGTAAAGGGTATCGAGGTGTCCTCTTACTTGAAGATTTCTTGTTTTTTCGGCATCTTCTTTTTTCCACGCCTGTTGGTGTTGCGAGATAAAATTGTTTTAATGTCGGGCGAAAGGGAGAGGCAAAAATTTATGCAAATTGCGCTCTTTTTGCATATTTAAAAAGCGAATACACGAGCACTTTGCCAAAGTAATTTGTTACATAATGGTGGCCAGAAGAGCCACGAGTCCGGAGACGGGAGCACCACCAGCATCATCAGCAACACCAGCACATCCCGGGACCACAGCATCCAGCATCATCGTTTCCACGTTGGGCGCCATTTTTGTTAAAAAGTTTAATTTGGCATAAGTGCGCGCCATTTTGGAACATTTTCTTCAAATTTTTTGGGGGCATTTTTCGACGTAATGGGGAGCACCTACAAAATGGTGTGCACGAAAGGGGAATGCAAATTATGCAAATGCCGTTTGGCTTTTAAAATATGTTAATGTTAGTCGCACTCTTTGCGCTTCTTTTTGGGCTTTCATTTTCAGCAAATGAGTGGGAGGCCTAAAAGGGACATGTTCAAAATCAAGTATCAAGTATCCAAGGTTGGCAAATATACCTGCCATTAATAAGTAAAGTGCATATCTTCAAATGAATAATAGATACAATTAATTGAAATACATACCAGGGCCTTGCTACCGAAATAAACTATACATTTAACTTTCCTTGCTGAAGAACTTTCTCAAATGTTATCCCATTTATTTAATTTAAATATGTATCATAAATATGTATCATTTGAAAGTACTTTACATTTGGCATACAATGTGACATTTTGCGTCTCGTGAGCATAAATCATTTCCGGTGACTGAATGCAGATTACATAAGTCGTGTCATTGTCGGTCAACCAATTTCAATGAAACCCGCATTTTTAGTTTGCCATAAAACGCGATTACAAGCTCACTTTCGAAACGCAGCTAACACCTAAGCAGATCCAGTATATAGTATTAGTACGAGTATGCGAGTATATGAGTATATGAAGGGGATATGGCTTTGGGGTGGGGAAGTGCCATAAATCGCCAGACACGCCCCACACATCCCCCAGATGTCTGGAGGAGAGAGAGCGAGACGGCGACAGCACTCAATGTCACCATTAAAAGCTGGCTAACAAAACCGGCGACAAAAAAATACTTGTCAACCTCTAACGATAATTGAGTCATAAACTTTATCTAATGACGATTTATGCCATTCAAAACAATGCATTGGAATGGAAATAAATTTTATTCGTGCGACGTTAAATCATAATTTCGAAAAACAATGCCATAAAATGGGAGAAAAAGAGAAACCCCGGTCTCATTAGTACGGTTAACTGGCAACTGGTAACTGCCAACTGGCAACTGGTAGTTGGTAACAGGTAACCCCTACACATCAGAGATCCCAGATCCTTCTTCATGCGTAAAAGGCCGAGAGACGCGCACTAATTAACTAAAAAATTTCAATTAAAATGTCTTTTGTTCGTGTGATTTTCGCCGTTTGGCCATTAGTTCATAGCCGTGGCCAACCGGAAACTTTTGTCACCCGAAAAATGGAAACCGGCCAGCTAATGAATGCACACAGGTCCGCCAGTTCGGCTTGGACACATTTCCCCCATTTTTTAGTTTTCACTTCACTTCCATTCCATTTTTCAATCCCATTTCCACGATCTATGCACTCATTTCATTTTGACTCGGTGTTCCCCTGTTTATTTGTCAATTTTCGGCTGAAAATGTCTTCATTAGCGCATAAATTAGGTTTAATTACATTTTAGTTGGTTTATTAAAAATCCCAGAGAACGAAACGGACCAGACCACACACCTGAGATCTCGACGTTCATACGAACGGACAGACGGACGGACGGACAGACGGACGTACAGGCGGACATGGACAGACCGACTCTGCTGTTGATCCTGGTCAAGAACATATATACTTTCTTTAAGCTGATATATACTTTTACTCTACGAGTAGCGGATATAATTACCTAAATATTTTGATGATCTATTAACGCATATCCATTATACCTGACTTGTCCCCCATTCTCGATTTCCTAAGCCTTTTCCACTTACCCCGCTTTTCATTAATCACATACCATTAACCATCAAGTCGGGCCAATTGATTGTCAAGTGCTCAGCGAAAACAGAAAGAGAAAACAATTATATTTATTTACTTTTATCGTTGCGTATTTATCTTAATTACTTTTGGTCTATTGAGTGCCCCGCGTCCTTACTTACGTGTTGTACAATTCAATTTGATTCGACGAGCAGCTGAAATAAAGACAATAACAGGGGAAAAAAAGGGAAAAACATGCGACAACAAACCAGAAACAAAAAGAGTCAACGACAACGACAACGGCAACGGCGACAGAGACAATTCAATCAATTTTAGCCATGTTATCGCCTATCGATATCCTTTTTAATGATACGAGTGGGGAGCGGAGTGACCAAACCTTTTTCCATATCTTCTCCCAGTACCTTACCTTTTGCCATAGAGGGGCCAAGGTCTGGGCCATATCATCGACCTCATCTAAATTTACCTTCGGCTTTTCGGAGTTTCGGGGCGGGAGTGCGAGTGCAAGAGTATGTCATCAAATCGGGCGGGGGCTGATGGAAAATGGTGTCGTTTTGATTCACCGCAAAACAAAATAATTCATCAATCATGCACACTTGACCGAACCACCGAGCGGACAATCCAGCGGACGGACAGAGCAGCGGACGGACAGAGGAGCGGACGGACAGGGGAGCGGACAGACGACGTGTCCGGTTCTTTGGAGCTGGAAGTGGATGCCCATTTGGCCATGGCACAGTGGGCTCTCGATTTCGAGTACCAAACAAGGAACTTACTTTCAAATATTATTTGAACTTGCTGTGATAACTCGCAAAGCACCAAAATCCTTTGCAGGCACCATTAATGATACCTACTAAACTCTAACAATTAAAGTGATAAGTAATGGTTGCATATTTTTCACCATCACTCCGTTTGGCCAAGTACCATCCCACTGTGCCGCCGTCCACGCCCATTTGAATGCCTAAGCCTAAGCATTCTCATACCTGACACACTCACTCGAGTAAATGTGTGACCCTGCCGTTACCCCTCCCCCCGTTTTCGCTGGACCACGTTAGTAGTGCCCTTTTGAACGGCGTTAGATTGCCGTCGCCGCAGTTGACAGCGTCGCATCCTTTTTGGCCGAAATTGATAGTCGACCGTGTGACAAATTATCATCAATCAATTCGAGCGTTGCGTTGCCTCTGGTTGCCACGCCCACGTTCATTTTACTTACTAATAGTTAAGTAGTTAAGTTGAGTACAAGTTATGAAAATACCCTAAGTGGTGCGTGCATCAATGCAGGGTATCTCCGTTGTGCGACCATCCAGCGATCGGCTGAGGGAAACCCCTGTGGAGTGGCTCGTCTCAACTATTTCTTCAGGTTTATCGCCAATCGCCGATCGCCGATCAACGACTTTCGCACGCTTAACGACTGAATAATTTTAAGCAATTTAGCTGGTCTGTGGGGGGATTCAGTAAGTAGCAGGAAGGGTTGCAGGGGTGGCGAGGTGTTCGGAGTGAATGGTGAGCAAATTGACAAACGTTCAAAATGTAATCAATGCGAGATGCGAGATGCGTAAACCGAAACCGACACCACACCAATAACCCATACCATACCATACCATAACATACCTGCTGCGAGTTTGCGACTCTGCGATCGAGTGGATATATTGAATGAATCGGGTATGTGGAGCAGGCCACTTTTGACCAAGTTAAGTGCTCATTAATGCGTAACACGGAGATTGGCTTCAAAAGCCATGCACCGAATGCCTTTTAATTGTTATTAAATTACCTCTTGCCCGAGCCCACAGCGAGTTCACATGACTGTGCTGGCTGGACTGGACTGAACTGAACTGGACTGGAGTAAAGTGAATGTGAATGTGAATGTGAGGACCACACGGGAGTCACTCAACCGAATACACCCCACTCTACACTGGCAAAATAAATGTCTAAGATATGTTTGGAGCTCACAAAGGTCAACTTGTAGATCAGACACTTGAATATACTTGAACTTGAAAAAGTAACATAACTCACGTTGAAATAGTAAAAGAATATAGTATAAAGCTGGTATAAAGGGAGCTGTATTATTTACAGAGGATGCCCATATTTTCCTCAGTGCCTTCCAGCTGCGTATGTGTGCACAAATGATATTTAGCGATCTATTGTTGCGACGGGCTTTCGCCGAAGAAGACGATGATTTTGCATATTGTCGGGGGTTAGTGGCAAGTTCAATCAACTATAATGCGAAACCCAAGCCCCAGGGCCCAGAAGCCCAAAGCCGAGAAGCCCGCGGCCGATTCGCCAGCTACTGATGGTAAAAAAAATGAAAATAAACTAAGTGAATATATATATCGGGGAGTTGGGGTTAGGTGGACGTGTAATGGGGTAAAAATCTAAATCGAAAACCCAAATTATTGACACTTGAGGAGAGAACGTCGACGCCGACGCCTGTCTGCAACTCTTTTTCGTGCCCGAGCTACCGAAAAGTGTTCGTTAATGAAACTTAATTGATTCAATTCATTAATCATTAACCACGACCCCCAGACAGCTCTCTCTCTCTCTCTCTCTCTCTCTAGCGCAGTAGCCCCGTCTCTTTCGCCGTTTTCCATCCAGAGGGCGGGCGTTACTTCCGGTTGGCTTTAAGGGTTAAGCCCTCCAGATGACGCGGCTTGAAAGCACTTGAAGATTATCCAGACTCCTCTGAGACTTTCACTTAATGTTGGGGAAAAATGGGGGAGCAGTTGGGAAATAATCAATGGATTCAAATGGAGAATCTGAGAGTCTGAGAAGCGGGTTACTAAGCGTTGGTCTCGGGTTACCAGGTCGTAAACTACAAACCATTCATATATCATCTTCCTAAAAGGCCACATATTAAATTATGGTAAATGCTACAAAAGGGCCCCTTTTCAATACCCTTTTAAACGCTGTTAATAACGCAGAAATATATCGTAATAATAATAATGTAACCACACAAAATATAATGTTTAAGAACCCAGTGAATTTTCTTGGATTTATTTCTACCTAATAATTACAAGAGCTACTAAAAGTCAAGGCATCCCAAATGGCCATCGATAGTGTATTCAATTATGCATTTTTGATTTAAAATGTGCGCAGGCGCAGCCCGAAGAATGGAAAAGTGACAAATTTATGGTTCAACTTGGGCTTTCCACCTATTTTTTTTTTATTTTATTGTTGTTTTTTTTCCTGTGTTTTGACAATGAAAACTCTTCTCCGCCGCTTTGAAGTGCCAGCGATTGGATTACCCACTCGAAACACTCGAGAATAGGTGTTAGTCGAGGAGCGGGCATTGTTTGTGGTTGTTTAATTTATGTTTGGCTCTTAGCTAAATTCAAATTCTATCGCTCAATTATGTTGAGATAAAAGGAAATTGCTGCGACATTAACACTTTCTTAATCTGATGTTCTGAATTTATGTGCGGCCATGGAATTTTGAGGCGGCGTCTGGTCTCGCACCGCCGAAAAAAAGCAGGGAAACTGGAAACTGGGGGAAATGGAGGGCTCGTATGGATGGATCTCAAGTCGATGTCGATGTCGTTGCATTAATGCCACGCGCACACTAAGCGGGCCAAAGTCAAAGAAAATCTGTGTGTTGTGTGTGTGTGCTTGGGCTGTTTATTTTAAAATTTATTACCAAAATTATCGACTAAACGATGCAAGCAAAAACAATCGATAAAAGTGAATTCTTCGCCTGGGACCCCGAAAATGCCGAGGATGGGGGAAAAACCTTTTAATTTGCTTGTAACAAAAATTTGTTATCTCCTAAACTGTGCCATAAAAAACGAGAACGAAAAAGGTCGCGGCCGCGGTCGCGTTCGCAGTGCCGAGCCCAGATCCATTTTAATATATCACACACAGGGACAGGGAGGTTGAAAACCAAAAACCAAAAAAAAAACACAAAAAATACAAAATAAGAAAAGGAAAAAAAGTGAAGAAAACTGAGTCCGAGCTGAAAACTGGACGAGGCCATGGGCCACCAGACACTTGGTCTGGAATTGGGTTCGGTTTTCAGTCTTCAGCTCTTCAGTGTTTTTGGGCTCTGGGGTTTTGGGCTCTTGGGTTTTTCGGCGGAGTGCAGGCTCTTAAAAGGTGTTGATGTTTAAGTTTAACATTGTTTCTCGTTATCGTTATAGTTTAGTGGCAGCGACAACAAAAGCGGTCCAAATAAAACCAAACAAACCAAACAAACCAAGCCAACACACACACACACACACACACACACACACACACACACGCACATCCAGCTAACACCGAAAGTAACCGAACTTGGCTAATTGATGCAACTTTTATGACGGCGAGCGGCTCCAGCGTTTCGTATTGGGATTGGGACTCGGATTGGGATTGGGATCGGGATTCGGGGCTGGTATTTTTAGCTCACACGTTTACAACCCGCCGATAAGCATCAGCAATGCTTCAGATAACAGCAACAACGACTGGGACACACTACTATACATATACCTATATACGTGAGTATGTAAATGTGTGGATATATGTACATTCGTATATAGTCGCTGGATCCATCGGCCGTGTGTTTGTATCTGGAGCAATCGCGTACAACTTTTACATT